>NC_056524.1:246606506-246647207 GCF_019175285.1 Sceloporus undulatus
CATAACCATAACACCTTGGAACTATTCTACTTAAGTTACATTCTTGCTATAATAATAATAATAATAATAATAATAATAATAATAATAATAATAATAATAATAATAATAAAATAAAATTTTATTTAAATCCCACCCCTCTGCACTCAGGCAACCGGCACACCTAAATGTTGCTAAATGTTATTCAATAAGGTCAATGTTTATTTGTTGCAACAGAAGCCTCTGCCTGTGTGAATTCTAAACCAGATAGGCACAAAAAAACATGCTACTGAAAATATTAAACTTCTAAGAGGAAGACACTTTGGACTATCGTCCTTACACATTTAGGAGAAGTATATAAATGGTGAAAGCAGGGAAGTGTCAATGACCAGGGGCCTTCTAATAAATAAGAGGTTAAAAGTAACCCCAAAACATATAAAGAAGGTCCCTTGTCGCAGTAATGTACTGTTGGCCCTTTCTATCCACAGATTCAACCACCCATGCTATGAAAATATTTAAAAATATATATGAATTCCAAAAAGCAAATCACACTTTTGCCATTTTATATAAGGGACACCATTTTATTATGCCACTGTATTTAATTGGGATTTGAGTATCCATAGATTTTGGTATCCAAGGAGGAACCTGGAAACAAATGCCAGTGCATACCAAGGGCCCACTCTATTAAAAACAGCACTAGTCATATTCAAAAGGAGACAAGACCCTCAAAGTTGGTAGAGATTCCAAAAACAAAGGTGTATCTAAGGAGGTAGAAATAGTCCAGTGAGGACCAGGTATAACTAGTGGCTGCAGATGCTAACTGTTGGAGACAAAAGAATGAAACATGAAGGAATGGGATGGAACGAACTGGAGTCCTGTATCATAATTATAGAAGAAGACATGGCTGACTAATCTCAATAGTGAACAGCTACAACATTTTGATTCAAGTAAATATTTTAATATTTCTGAAAGAATCATATGTAGAGAATAAAAAGTCTAGCTATATAACAGCCTCCTCTTCTCTATCTGATCACTTCTAGAAAAAACAAACAAACCGTTTCCAGTTTTTTAAACTACCTTAACTGAGTCTCTGCAAGACTCATATCTAAAGTGCAACAAGCACAAATAAAGAAAAACACATCAGCATTTGCAAATATAATACTAAACATGAATTTGTTGCTTACCTCATCGAGTATTATATTAAAACCCCTACAAAAAGTGGTTTCCAGTAACCATTGGTAATTAATACATACCTTCTTAAGATTTCATGGATGAAACTATGACACGTGGCTAAACAATATCAAGATGGCAATAAAAACAATTAAAAAATAGTGGCGGGGTACAGACCGCCGCTTTGCGGCGGTCTGCCGCCGCCGCCAGTAGGTCCGCAGGGGAGCCAGAGGCTTCACACGGCCCAACTCCCGCGCGGACCGAAAAAGAAGCTCCAAAATGGAGCTTCTTTTTAAGTCGCGTTTGCAACGTAGCAAGGCGCCAGGGGCGCGCTCGCTACGTCACAACGCCCGCGACGCGTACGGACGTTCAGCGTCCGATACGTAAAGATGGCGGCGCCCGTATGAACAGGGCGCCGCCATCTTGTACGTATTCAATACGTACTAGGGTTAGGGGGTGCGGAAGCACCGACCCTTCCTAACCCTAGTACGTATTGATGACGTACTATTTGGCGGTCTGTAAACCGCCAAAAATAACTTAAATAGTCTTAAGATATATTACAGAGCCAGTGTGGGGTAAAGTTTTGAGCACTGGGCTATGACCAGGGTTCAAAACCCAGCTCAGCCTCTGGGTGACCTTGGATGCATAGTATGGCAAGCCCCTCAGAAGAAACTTGCCAAGAAAACCCCATGATAGGTTCACCTTAGGGTTGCTGTATGTTGGAAAAAGCTTGAAAGCACACAACAACAGCAGCAGCAGCAGCAGCAGCAATAACAAAAGTATATTAAACAAATTAAAACAAATGTAAAAGATTTAAACATTGCACATAAGCATTATGCATATCCACCAATGTACCACAGATAACTGAAATATGTGTAGCTAAGCAACATCAGAGTGGGTCAAGATGGCAAAAAATATTAATGAGAAAGAACACTCAACGTAGGAAACTTTGCAGCAGCCTTCTTTTGCCTGAACTTTCTGGGAAGGGCAAGATTCCTCTCTCCACCTGTTGACCATTTTATTTAGAATGCAGTCTGCAGCAACTGAAGCAAGATGGGGACAAAGAGGAAAGGGAGAAGCAGAGAGGGAAATTGGGACCTTTTAAAAGGAGCTGAAAAAGATACATAAGATTAATTGGGACTGTTCTCACCAAACTAAGGAGATTATCACACAGTTTTAAAAAGTGGCTTTCCTCTACCGAATTGAATTCTAATTTAGGCTTCATCTGGATAATGTCACATGTGTTTTTGCCTCCGACATCACTAGGTGGGTGCATCCTGGGTAACTTCCGTCTAGAAGATGAGTTCATCTGGCCTCTTTTCAAATCTGAGAATTTCCTGGCTTTGCAAATCAGCTGGTTGAACTCGGATTCTAGCCAGAGGTTATGCACCCTCTCAGTGGTGGTACTGGCAAAAATGTGTGTGACAGTATCCAGATGCAGCCTGAATTAGAATTCAGTTGGAAGAGGTAAGCCACATTTTAAAGCTATGTGATAAGCTCCTAAAACAGTTAGAAGGTATGAGTACAGAACTCTCATCCTTCTCTTCTGAAAGTTCCTGTGTTTCATATAATAACCCAAGAAATTTAGTTGTTGAATTTCTATATGTATTTAAGGCAGGAACTCTACTCAAATGCGAGATGGTAACAAGGTAAACAAAAGTGATCACATAGGTATCCCCCCCCCCCAAGTTTTTAGGCATCAAACTATTTGCCTTAGAATGAAAAATGAAATCCTGTGAGGATTATGATTTTATTAAGGTTTGATAAGCCTACAAAACAGTGCAAATTAAAACTGAGTTGATGGTTTGAAATATTGATAGTTGGGGCCCTGGAGCAATTCCAAAAATAATCTTGCTTTTCTGTATATGTGTGGCCTACAAGAGACCTATTTTATTTATGAATGAATAAAAACAAATAAAATACAAGTTTAACAGACAGCAACACAATTTTTTTTGGACATTTTCAGCCCTACAACATCAATGTGGGAGAACCAGTGGAGTGTGGTGGTTGAGTGTTGGACTAGGACTGTAGAGATGGGGGTTCAAATCCTTGTTTTGCTATGAAAATACTGTAAAATGGGTGGCCTTGGACAAGACACACTTGTAAAAGCAAACCCGTTCTGGACAAATATTGCCAAGAAAACCCTGGGATTAGGTTGCCACAAGTCTCAGTTGGAATCATACCTTCCAACTAGTTTGATTTGACCATCCCATTTACAGTGGTGCCTCGGGTTACGAAAATAATTCGTTCCGCGGCCGCTTTCGTAACCCGAAAAGCCTTCGTAAGCCGAAAACCCATAGGCGCTAATGGGGAAAAAAGCCGCGGCTCTGCCGCGGCTCCATTTAAAACAGCGCCGGAGTTTTTTCGTAACCCGAAAAAACTTTCGTAACCCGAAACAATAAATCCCTATGGGATTTTTTCGTATCCTGAAAAATTCGTAACCTGGGTATTTCGTATCCCGAGGTACCACTGTATTCTTCTGTAGTTCCATTTCTTCACTCCTTATAAAATGTCCCAGTTTCTCGCTCCTTCTCCTCCTCTTTTCCCCTTACTTCAATTGCTGCAGAGTGAATTCAGAGTATAAAAGTAGCCTAAACTCAACTCAATTCCAGAAAGAAGAATTGGAGGAGTAATCTTTCCCTTTCCCAGCAGTCAGGCAAAAGCAAATTGCTGCAGCCTTTCTGGCTTGTGTTCTTTCTCATTAATAACTTTTGTCATCTGATGTCACTCAGTTTCATATGTGACAGGTTGGCAGGTATGTATAATGCTAATGTACAGTGCTTTAACCTTTTAAATCTGTTTGAATTTTAAAATTTAATATATTTTTTGTTATTTTTATTATTTTAAATTGTTTTAGTCTTGAATATAATAAATTGTTTATATTGACTTTGCTTGCATGCTGCCCTGAGATCTTGTGAATTAGGGTAGTATAGAAATAATTTAATAAATAATAAATAAATCACTACTTTAAAAGCATTTGCAGAATTGGTTTGGTTGGAAATTTTTCAAGTTTTATGCTATTCTCTTATCAAGCCTAAGATTATTTTTAAAAAATATAAAGGAAAAAAAGAGTAATGAAAAAAGTAATGAATGCCATTTTTAAAAACCTTGTAATGGGTAACAACAACAAACTATATTATTTATATATGAATTTATTTGATTTACACCTCACCTTTAAAGTGCAAGGTATCTTCCAATGTAGTCAGCCCTTTGTATTCATGAATTCAGCAGCCACAGAGTCAACTAGCCATGGTTTGAAAATATTCACAATAAGACTTGATTTTGCCATTTCGTATAAGAGACACCATTTTACTACACAATTGTATATAATGGGACATGAGCATCTATGGATGTTGATATCCATTCGGGGTCCTGAAGCCAAACCCCAGTGGATACTGAGGGTCCCTTGAAATTAAAAAGGTTATAGGTAAAGCACAATAAATTATACATACTAAAATAATTTTTGGTTGTGTGTCTTCAAGTTGTTTCCAACTTATGGCAACCCTAAGATGAACCTATGACAGCATTTTATTGGGAAGTTCTGTTCAGAAGGCCTTAGCCTTCCCCTGAAGCTGAGAGAGCATGACTTGCCCAAGATCTCCAGAGTCTTAGCCAAATGCTCAAATCACTGCACCATGCTCAAATTCTATGTTACTATTATCCTATTAAAGCATGAATAAAATCATTTAAAACACTGCAGTAAAGTCCAGCATGTCTATTGTAAAACCGCTGACCATAATAAGCAGTCTATTGTTGAAAATCTATATTAATGGAAAGGTATTTCCTTGCTGGTGGAAAGACAACAGGGAGAAGGTTAGCCTAATCTTCTTTGGAAGTAAGTTCCATCATCTCTGAGTGGCTGCTGAGAAGATCCTCTCTTATATCCATTTCAGAGGTACTTCTGAAGGTGGTGGGACTGAGGGAAGGTCTCTTTTATAGAACTCAAATCCCAGGCAGCTTCATATGGGAGCTCATGATCTTTCAAATGGCCTTGGACCCAAGTTGAACAGGCTTTTATAGATTACGTTTTAAACACTGCAATGAATAGTAAGAATAAATATGCCTGTGTCTGGCTTCAGTCCAAAGAACATTCTTCAAGCAGTGGCAAGGAGAAAAGATGACAACATGACATTTTTGCCATGCCATAATGAGTAGAGTTTCTGGAACTGTGTACGCAGGATTTTTTTCTTCCTTTTCTGTCTTCTTGAAGAGCAGACAATTGACGCCTAAATTAAATATATTTAATTTTCTGATGTGCCTGGAGTTCTGTAAACATGTAGCTGCAGTGTGCTCCAAATTACTGAAATGCTCTATTTTCCAAGAGCATAATCATTGCAATTAATTCTGCTGTTTACATGTTTACAAAGCTTGTTCATGGAGCTATTATGCAGCTGTTAATGTCAGCAGTGGGGAAGCCATTTGGTTACTCTTTTGCATTTGCCATGTTTGGGTACTTCAAATTAAAGCTTTCCTGACAAACAAGGGGTTCTTAGTATATTGACCAAATTCTGCAAAGATACTCTGAGCACGTAATATTACCTGCATGAATAATGTCAGTGAAATCAATGAGGTTGATGATTCACTCATTATTGTCATTGTCCCACAGCTGCAGTCAATTGGATCAGGATTTAATTGTCATGGATACTGACAATGTCCTTTCTCAAAGGGTTCACCAAGGGTCTAAAACATGCTCCGTAGCTACAACCAACAAAGAGATAGGCTGAATCTAATATCATGAGTAATGATCATGTAGAGGTAGAAAAATTGGTAATGGGAGGTAAGCAAGGCAGAGATTTTACATTTGTTATAGGAAAACCAGCAAATAATCATGGTAGGAGTGGAGAAAATGCAACCCTCTAAATGTTGTTGAACTGCAGCTACTAGTATCCTTGAAAACTGACCATAATGGCTGAGACTGATGTGGATGGAATGCACCCTACAATTGTGAAATGCTCTTTTAGCACCACAACTCCACCTGTAACCTTAGGGAATTGCTATGCCTTTCCAGCCAGCTGGAGAATCAGAGTTGTGGTGCTAAAGGGGAAGGAAGTTAGTGAGAAATCTCGAAGGCCTGAGTGCCAATATTCTTCTTACTGATGCAGTGTGAAGATGTTCGCAATGTGTGTTGCAGTTGGACAACATTGTCAGTAAAGCATTCCCAAAGGCAAGGGAATGTAGAAAAAGTGAGTTTGTAGATGTCTGTGGTCTCACTGTGCCATTTGGAGCAAGCCAATGAACAGAGCAGCAGTGTCATAATTCATGAGCCTCCTTATTGCATGAGCCATAGGGGAAAAACTTCCAGTGCACAGGCAGGCGAGCGGGTAGGCAATCTTTCAGAAGCAGCAGCAGCAGCACAAGTACCCATGTGTTAAGTGGCCATAGATGAAGTCATACAGGTTCTGAGCTCTGTTGGAAATACTGGCACCCAGAGGCTTGGCAATCTTTCACTAGAAACAAGTCTTATTGAGCTTTATAACTAGGACTTTGAAGAGTGCCTGGAAACAGACAGGTAATGGTGAAGCTGTTGTAATAAAGGAATCACATGTTCCCTGTTAGGCTGAGCTGGGGTGGGCAACCACAAAGAAAGCAGGATCCATCTTTCACCCTTATATGCCCCTCTCCAGACCATATAAATGTGCCTGGCATGACTAGACACATGTAGAGTCCATTGGATTTGTTTTGGGCTTATTTGGGGGAAATTGGGGGGATGTTAAGTGTTCTGGAGATCTGCAGAGGCTGTAGAACCTTTTTTGGTGGTTTTCAGCCATGTTGACCATTTGTTCTAGTGCATCACCCAAACTACGAAGCCCAGGTTTCCGAAGGAGGAAACCATGGCAGTTTCAATGGAACCAGAGGGGTATAATTGTATAGCAGGAAAGGACCTCTGGCCAGGCTGAAAAACAGTGATGACTGGCCCAAGATCAATTAGTAGACATCATGACCATGTGGGCCTTTGAAACTGGATCGCCTTAGTTCTAGTCTGGCACACTAGCCATTACTCTATGGTGGTTTTACTTGCTTGCACAAGTCAGAGCACATAATTATCAGTCTACGTCCCCTGCCCCCTATTGCAGCCTCTCATCCCATATACCATGTCCTGTAGATTTCTTCAACCTTATCAGGATACATTATGAGGGGTAGGAAGTTTAACTGGATTTTTGTTGTTGGGTGTCTTCAAGTCATTTTTTACGTAGGGTGACCCTAAGATACCCTATCAGAGTTTTCTTGGTAGAATTCACCTTTGCTTTCCTTTGAGACTGAGAGTGTATGACTTGCACAAGCTCACATAGTGGGTTTCCATGGTCAAGTGTGGATTTGAATCCTGGTTGCCCAGTGTCGTAATCTTGACTGTGTAGAGGAGATGAATGAAAACATGGGTGTGCCAGTTTGTGTGAATAAAAGCACTTTCTGCTAAGATAAAGACAGAGCTGGCTAGTTGTCACATGCAAAGATATAATAAAGGTATTCATTAGAAATGTATAGTATTAGCGAACAAAGAGCCAACATCCAGTTTTCCTCTGCAAAGTTGTATTTAAAACAGTAGCATTAGTTGCTGGCTAAAAATAGATGTTGAAATCATTATCTGTGCAACCTGTCATCAAAGATACATTTAAGAGCAGCAGAAGAAAAACATGGAGATGGGAGAAGGAATTGTAAGGTTTAATTTAAATATAAGACATATTCTTAAGTATTTTATATTACTGATATATTCCTGTGCCAATAGGTTCTGACATAAATATGGCAATCCATAATGTATTGACCGCAATGTCAACATTATTTTTAAGCTGACTCATGAAGAAAACCTCATTGTTGCTACCAATATATGAACACCATGTTTTATGAGAGTGAGCAATTAAAAAAACCCTGAAAATACAATCTGATTTTAACCCTTTTTGTTCTTGTTAAAATCTTTCTGAAGGTTTTTATATCAACACTGCATAATTCCTGCCATGACTTTCTCTTAGTGTTCATTTGCCTCAAAACTGACGATTGTGCAGCCCTGCAGATGTTGCTGATGTGCAACATCCAGTATTCCTCACCATTGGCTATGTTGCCAGAGGATGTTGGGAGTTGTAGTCCAGTAACATCTGGGGAGGCACAATGTTCATGCCTGATTTACATACATTAAGGAGGCTAGTTGAATTCATTCTTAGGACTAGGAAAAATCTACTTCCTTCCTTCCTCTTTCTCTCTTTGTCTTTCTCTGAATGATAAACTTAGATTCTGGACAGAATTTTGGCATAAACCAAAAACACATAACAAAAATACAACTGGGATTAAAAACAAGGAAGTAGAATTAAAATCAAGAGAGATGTAATATATTGTAATTCCCACCTGAAAAAAAATGCTGACCAAGCAAGCAAGCAAAGAATATCAAGGCAAGAACAGCCCCAGGAAGAGATGAAAATCATGCATTAAAAACAAAACAAAACTGTGGGGCTCGGGGATACTGCAGCAGATAAAGTTTCTCACAGTTTAGTTAGCAAAAACTTGAACACAAGATCATTTTCCTGATCTGATAAAATGGTGTTCTGCAGTTGGGTGGCCCTTTCAAAACATTCAGCTTCTCTGCTGTGGAAATATAGACCGAGATCCTATTCAGCGCTGATAGAGAAAAAGCTCCACTGGTGTAGCTGCATGGAATGAGGCGAAGAGAGAGAGAGAGAGAGAGAGAGAGAGAGAGAGATGAGGCACCTAGTTGGTGTAGTAAGCACCTAGCAACATCTTGTGGGGCAGGTAGTTCTGTCCTTGCGTGTCCAACTTGGCATATTCAGCCAGCTCACTTCTACCTCTGGCCTTTTTAATACAAGAAGGGCTTCCTTTAATACAATTGCTCCCACAACAAGGATCTTGCACACATTGTATTCCTTTTCCTAAGGCTGTCATGAATGTTACCTCCATCCACATCAATCCCTTGAACTCCAAACCACAAGGATATAGGCTATAGACACAATTTACTCACCATGGAAGAACTGACACTGTTTTAGGTTGTTGTTGATTACTAATAACACTAATAATATTTGTGTATATGATACTTTACAAGTAAAAGAACAACAAAAAACAGCCCTACAATCTAATATATAGACATACAAATATGAACACATAGAGAAAGGAAGGAGTAACACAAATAAAAACTATGTAATACAATTGTAAAATAAGATGCAAAGGGATCTTGTAGCAACTTTGAGATGAAGGGGCGCTACAGATTGCCCCTAAGGGGCAGCGGGAAGCTGTCCTTTTCCTGGCTGGATCAGGGTGCAGAAACCTCATACCATGGCCCTGATGTGGCCTCTGGAGGGCACAAAAAGGAGCCGCAAAAAGTGGCTCCTTTTTGTGCCCTCCAAAGGGCACCAAAGCCATGGCAGCGCGGCTGTATGGCACCCGTTTGGCACTGCATCATCTGGATGCAGTGCTGGAGGCGCGCCATGATGCCACACACTGTCTGGAATGGTGCGCAGCATCATGATGCCCTGGATGCTGTGCCCTGACTCCACCCACAGGCCGGTATTTCTGGCCTGTCTGTATGAGGCTGAACTGTGCAAAAGAATTTGTAGCATAAGCTTTTGTAGACATGGTTTACTTCCTCAGAAGCAAATTACCCGCACAGAAATTCAAAAACCAGTGTAATACATATATAAGGCAAATTGATAAATACAGCTAACCAAACTATAAAAGATTATAAAACAATATTAAACTAAAATTCCAACAGCATTCGAAAACTAGAAAATTTTAAACAAAGTTTAAAAAATACAAGAGAGGGAGCAGCATACTGCATGAAAAAGGACCAAGGCAAGCCATGACAGTGGAAACCCTTGGTTGCAAGAAAAGTGGAGAGTTCCTGGAATGCAGACTCCAAGCAGACTGGTAAAAATAAATGAAGGCTTAAAAATGCTAATGTAGGACTTTAAAAGTTAAAAGATAATTTGTACTGAATCCTAAAAAGAACAGGCAAACAATAAGAAATATCAAAAGTGGGGTTACATGATCAAAATACAGGCCCAAAAGATAATTTTAGCAGAATGCTGAATTGGAAGCCAGAGGGGTAAAATGAAATAATGAAAAACCAGTCAAAAGAAGATTGCAGTAATAATAATTTTTATTCCCGATCTGTGAAATCTAGAGTCTGCACCCTTTTAAATTCAGGGTGTGAGGTGATACTACATAGTAGCAAGCTGGCTTGTTCAGAGAGCATTGCTGAAGAGGCATTGTCTGATGTCTTCAAACACCTCAGTTCAATGTGTCTCCAACTTCTCACAGCAGATGCATGCCGCATTGTCTCCCTGCTGATGACCCAGAATTTAAATTAGATGCACACCATGCTTACAGAGCAAAAGGGTTACATTTGAGTATTTATAAGTAAAAAGAGCCAGTCTTCAGAGAGGCCTAGTACAGTATTCCTCCATGAAGAGTCAATCCACAGCTTTAGGGATGGTTTATTTTTAAGCATGCAACTTTGAAAAGCTTTGAAGAAAGGTTGCAATGTGTGAAAAGAGGGCACACAAGCAACCTGAAGCCCTGCTAGATAAGATCAAATGCCTATCTAATATGAAGGTGGGAAAGTGCAGTCCCTGGGATGAATGCTGGTTATGGATTGGCCCTTTGCAGTCTGTAAAGCGTTTATCACACAGGAGGAATTTCTCTTAATTTTGAATGAAAAGAAAGTGGGGCCGGAGCGCATTTACGTGAATTCGCTAGTTCAGCAAACTTATGTGAATTCGAATTGCATTCGAACTGACTTCCCATTGCCCCAAAATAGCTTGCCATTGCCCGAAATTGCGTGTGATCACCTCACGCAATAACATGAAATCCCATGATTGTGTTTGGACTGACTTCCCATTGCCCGAAAATAGCTTGCCATTGCCTGAAATTGCATGTGATCATCTCTCACGCAATAACATGAAACCCCATGATTGTGTTTGGACTGACTTCCCATTGCCCGAAAATAGCTTGCCATTGCCTGAAATTGCATGTGGTAGTTTATCATGCAATAACGTGAAATCCCATGATTGTGTTCGGATTGCCATTGGATTATACTTCCAATTTCCCTTGTCTGATAAACTCCTAAGCCCCACAACCCTGCCCCCTAATTTCTTTTTTTAAAAATGGCATGATTTTCATGTCTCCTGGAGGCTTTCCCAAGCCTTCATATTCTTTATGGCCCTAAAGTGATGTACAACAGATTAAAACATTTAAGGTATTTAATGCTAGAGCGAGACCAAGAAGGAAAATGGGGCTAGGAGGTTATAAAAAGACTTTGTACACAGGAGTGTTTTTTCCAGAGGCTTTGTTAATTGAAGTATACCTGTATACTGATTTAGTTCTCTAAACACTTATAAGCCAAATGTGGGGGCCCATAGATAGAATGGGAGCAAGCAAAACCTTCCTGCTTAGGAGGCAATCCTGTACTATATATCAGTTTAAAAAAAAAAGGGGGGGAGAATAAAAAACACCCAAAAGAGAGGTTTAACTCTCCATCCTGACTCTTAGAAGTAAGGGGCATCAAATTATGGGACGAATAACTGGGTTGGGGGGGGTGTCATGTAGATAGCTAGGTGGCCTTGGACATTTTGTCCTTTCCTTTTATACACAGCTGCACCTTGGGGCCTTGTCTCTATTAGCATTAACAAGGTTGCCATATTCCAGTTTTGCAAATCCAGGCAGCTCATATTGCACACTATGGAAATAAATTTGCTTAATGTGAAAATTTGCTTTCTAAATATGTAAATGATGCACATCAATTGTGGCAATGTTTGTCTATCTGGTAGATTCTCCCACTATGTTTTAGCCTTGGAATTGTTTATATAGCAAGCATTCATTTGAGAGACAGCTTGTATAATGTTGTGGTTGACATGTAAAAGCAGCCATTGTATGCCCTGATTTCAGAGACAATGGCAATGCTTTTTTGTTAGCTAACCATTTGAGTCTACTAACCCTTCCAAAATACAGGATAGCATTCGCTTTAGCAAAATTCAATGTCCTAACTTCAGCCTTATTGGAAGGGAGATACAAAAATATTCCCTATGATGCACACATATGCCCATGTGGAACTGGTACAGTGGAGGCTATAAGTCATGTATTGTTGTATTGTCCTTTTTATTATGGCTATAGTCATATTTTTATTTATCCAATTCTTAGTCGTTTTCCTGGAAGAACTGATGAATTTTATGTATCTTATTTGCCAGCAGACCAGTGCCCAGCAATAACAACAAGGGTAGCCACCTTTTGTGCAGAGGCAATGGTCTGTCAGCGTAAGATGGTTTCTTAAAATTTCATAATATTCTTTAGTCTGTTAAAATTTTATAATGATTTCATACATTTATAATGACTTTATACTTTTGAATTTCATTCGTTCTTTGCTTTTAATATAATTTTATAAGTGAAATTTTAACTATTATCTACTGTATGTTGATTGATGTTTGTTGATGTTTGATCAGTTGATCGTAATAAATCTATATATATGTTGTGGTTGAAGTACTGGACCTGGAACAGGGAAGCCCCAGTTCAAATTCCACTGATCACAAAGGATATTTGTTACCATCTCACTGGGCTGTAATGGGGATAAACGGAGAGAGTAAAACCATGTAAAGTGGTCATGCACAGTGCTGTGGGAATACATGATTAGCCTGATTTTGAATGGGATACTCCTATGCCTGAATTAGATTTCTCTGTCACCCTGCAACAAATTCGTGTGAAAATGTGATATAGAAATGTGCTATATATTAATACCACACTACACTGTTATAACACTAATACAGTCGGCCCTCCTTATCCACGGATATTTCATTCACCGATTCAAGCATCCATAGCTTGAAAATATTCAGAAAAAGCATAAATTCCAAATAGCAAATATTGATTTTCCATTTTATATAAGAGACACCATTTTGTTATGCCACTAGATTGAATGAGATGAGCATCCACGGATTTTGTTATCCATGGGGGGGGGGGGGGGGCGGGAACCAAAGCCCAGAGGATAACAAGGGCACACTGTATTCCACTTTTACTGCTATGGCTGCCTCCTGTGGCATTCTGGGGTTTGTAGTTTAATGAGGCATGAGGTTTCTAGCTGAGAATTCTAAATGCCCCTCCCTAAATTGCAAATCCCAGGATCCCATAGGAGGCAGCTATAGCAGTAAAAGTGAAATAATAGCACTATAACAGTGTAGCGGAGTATTACTGTATATCTGAAACAAGAATAACACACATGATTTTGCCTTCTTAATACCACCTTCACATATTTTGCTTCCACTTTTGTTGTCCTATTCTATTCCTGAAGAATGGACTTCCGTAAATAGTATGTGCACATTCTAATTTTGCCCTTGTTCCAGAATTAGCCTTCAGAGTAGTTACTCCTGTTTTATAGCCCTCATCTAATGGCCCTAGTGAACTGTACTATGCTAGCAAAAATAAAAAATATTCTTACATCCACATGGAAGCTTGCATTGCTCTGCTCTGAAATAATTTTTCAAGGCTTGAGCAGGAATGTGTTTCATCTCCTTTAAGTGCTGAGGATTATGCTGCTCATTGAAGCAATGTTCCTTTCTTCCTCAGCTTGCCCCTTAAAAAACAGAGCACCAGATAATAAGCCATCTTTCCCTGCCAGTTGGAAGGGAGGCAGGTTCCCCATGCCTAACTGGCACCTTGCAAGGAAAACAGACGGAGGCTTTTGTCTTGCAAAGTGCTGGTATGGATATGTATGTGCCATACATACATGAGGAAAATGGAATGGGTGGAAAATGTTGACTGATATGCCAATTGTGCCCCTTTTAGGGGAAATGGAATGGGTGGAAAATGTTGGCTGATATGCCAATTGTGCCCCTTTTAGGGGGACCTAAAAACCAGTGCACATGCTGGCAACCTCAAGGCTGTACTTCTGCAATGTACTGGGCTATCTTTGTACCAAGTCCAGAAACTCTGACTGGTTCAGAATATGGCAGCCAAATACATACAAGATTGATCACACTACAGCGATCTTAAAAACACTCCACTGGCTGCTCATTAGTTTCCAGGCAATGTAAAAAGTGTTGGTTATTAAATTTGAAGCCCTACATGGTTTGGGTCCAGGTTACCTACAGGATCACTTTCTCCCATTAAATCTGCCCTGTACAGTCAGGCCCTCTGGGAAATGTTTGCTAGACTGGCAGCTGCTTCCCCAGAAGACATTTTTAATCTGCTGCCCCTAAACTGTGAATTTTAATTCAGAGACACCTCTGAATTTTCTCTCTCCATGAATGGTTGGAATCTCTGTTGTAGAATTTTGAGCATGATTTTGCTTTCTATAATCGCTGCAGTCTTTTGTGTCTCCTTTTTTGTGGATTGAGATATATATATTGATCATTTCTGGCCTGTTAGCCTCTGTTTTGTTTTCCATATTTTTGACACATATTACTTAGCACCAGAGTTTCTGGTTGCTGCTGTTAGTGTGCACTGTAGCAGTTCAATAGGAATATCATCTGTTCCTGATTATTTATTTCCCCCAATTTCTCTTACTGCAGCTTCCACCCAGCTTTTTAGAATTTGGGGTTCATCTTTGTATATATCTTCATTCCATGTGTCCTTAATTTTTTCATCTCTTTTATATAAATTTTCCATGTATAGCAGCGAATATATTTTTGTTTCTTCTTGATCTTGTAGTATATTCTTTTTCTTGTCATAGAGCACCCTGGCCCTTGGTTTGATCTTCTCTTTGAGTTCCCGGATTTTTTGGAAAAGTCTCTTGTTCTTCCTTTTTTCACACACCTACAACTCTGTATTCACACTCCCTTGGTAACTTGGTCTGCTCCTTCTCTTTGGTTAGCTAAACTGTATTTCTAAATGCTCCACTGGGTTTAAATTATTTCATTGCTGAAATTTGGGGACCAAAGGAAAAGTTAATTAGGGGGCAGAAATCTTACTAGGAGGCATTCACCATCCACATGAATCAAAGTGATTGGCTAGCTAAGAGGGAACCTTTTCAGTAGTGGCATTCAGTTTTCAGATTACCCTCCACACAGCATCAGATATTTAAGTTATGATATTATCAATGCCAGGTAAAGATCTTCTTTTAATTCTCCCAGACATTTTAGGAACTATTTTATGTGTTCTCAGTTCACTATGCCATCCCCCCCTCCCACACACACTTTGCCTTTTATTGTGTTGTTTAGTGTTTTTACCCCAGTTGCTAATTTTATTTTGTGCTATCTTATCTCATGCCACTTTATTGAGATTTTATGTCTTATTTTTTAATGTACTTGTAAACTACCTAGTTGACTCAGGTTATTGGGCAATTTAAAGTATAATAAACACTCTCCAGCTCTGCCATTTTCCTTGGTCAAAACCATGACACATGCACACCCTTACCAAAACAACTGTTAGCTACTTTGGGGAATTAAGATAGGCACAATATACAACCTGTATTTCTCTCAAGAGAACCAATGTAGTGTAAGTGGATTGAGTACTGGGAGTTTATCACACAGGGGAAAATTGGGGGATTCAGAAGGCATTATCCAGGGAAAGTTGAGTGATTGCAGCTAAGATTATGACACACATTGTGATTAGAGAGGCTCATCCTGGGAATAACCAGGGAATAACCCGTAGCAAATCATTCATGGGACTATGGTTTTGGACTATGACTTTGTAGACTAAGGTTTGAATACCCATTCAGCCATGGAAACCCACTGATTAACCTTGGGCAAATCACACTCTCTTAGCCTCAGAGGAAGGCAAACCCCCTCGGAACGAATCTTGCCAAGAAAACTCTGTGATAGCTTCACTTTAGAATTGCAATAAATCAGAAACAATTTAAAGAATACAACAACAAATTTGCCGCAAAAGGTCTAGCTCAGAAATGAATTTTAGAGGGAGTTAAAACTTTCATAATCCTTACCCTCATTGTTCCAATCAAACTTGAAACTTTCTAGAAGTGCTTTTAAGTTTAAAGAGGAGGCCCAATCATATTTCAAATCTCCCATGTTGGATCTGGAAATTCACAAGTACAGAGGAGATGGCCAGGATAATAAATGTTAATTCTCATTGAGATGATTTTTTTAATGGATAGAAATATGAATGTCACTGGGAACAAGTTAGAAATAAAAGAACAACCCTGCAGTGGTTTGTGGAGGGGAAGCCTTTCATAGCTGTCCCTTCTCAGGCAGAGAGGTACCCAAAGTGGCTGAAAGGACAGTGAGCGAAGGCATGAGCAAGGCAGGCTTTACTCCTCTAGCAGTCATTAGCCTTGCCATTAAACTTCGAGCTGAAAATACTTTTTTAAAATTTTGTTTACTTTATCTAAAGCCACTTTGGCATGCCATTTTATCTCATGCCATAGTTCCATCTCACCAAATCCTGAGATTTGTAGTTTTGTGAAGCACGAGCACTCGTTGGCAGAGAAGGCTATTTGAAATGCTTTGGAACTGGTTGGAATTTTTGATTTTTTAAATTTTATTTTGGAATACCTATATTCTTGGATATGGGACTCAAGTCTAGACACAAAATTCATTTATGTTTCATATACTCCTTATATACATAGCCTGAAGGTAATTTTATACAATATTTTAAACAATTTTGTTCGTGAAACAAAGTTTGTTTACACCAAACCATCAGAAAGCGAAACTATCACTGTCTCAGCCACCGATGAAAAATGTTTTGTTTTTTGGTGTATTTTGGATTTTGGCATTTCAGATCAAGGAGATTCAACCTCTAGGTCTAGGTAGGAGTAGGAAAAAAAATCCTGCCTGAGACTTTGAAGAGCTGCTAATGGTCAGGTTTGACAATACTGGGTTTTCCTATGTTCCCATAAATGTTTACTCAGAAATCTCCTCTTCATATTCTGGTGACCCATTCAATATGTGGAAGAGTAAGCTTTTCATGCTGCCATCTATTGTACTTTATATTTTTATTCTATTAACTAGTTAATTTAATTTCTGTGCTGTCATTTAATTTACTATGTAATTTAATTTCTATCTTGCCACTTCAATAATGGTTCGTCCATGTCTACAAAGGGGCTGCTGGGATTTCAGAGCTGCTCATAGCCAATATCCAGCTTCAAGTAGCCTTGGGTGCAAGCAGTGCACCATCCAGAATCATAGGTTCATAGAATCATATGAGTTGAAAGGGGCCTCATGGGCCATCCAGTCCAATTCTCTACTCAATGCAGGATCTCCAGCTAAAGCATCTCCAGCAAATAGCTGTCCAGCCTCTTTCAGAAGACATCCAGAGAAGGAGGCCCCACCGCCTCTCTAGGCAATTGGTTCCATTGCTGAACTTTCTGTTATGAAGCGTTCAGTCAAAATCTAGCAAGACCAGTAGGAAAGAAGGATAGTCTGAGCCAGTAGCTGAATATGATCACCCACACTCTGGCCTCCATTTTCATAAAGCATGATTCCAGTCTCAGGCGGTTTAAAGACCGCCCCTTTCCCTGCCAGATCAGGGCCTCAGCTGCCATAGAGGCAGCCTCTGAGGTCCCGATCCGCCGCTTTCCAGGCTGCGGGGAAGTGGCAAAAGGCCGCTTCCCTGCGGCCTGGAAAGGGGTGTCCTTGGGGCGGTGGGGACAAAAAGAAAGGAGGTGCTTGGCACCTTTCTGTTTTGCATCACTGGTGCAGCCGTCTAAAGGCTGTGCCCAGTGATGCAAAGCTGGAAGGAGCTCCGTTTCAGAGCTCCTTCCGGTGGTGCGGACAGGGCGCCCCAGGCGCCCTCGCACAGCGCCAGCACGTCACTTTCATGCTGCTCCATTTGGAGGCGGCGTGGTCATGACGTCCTAATGGCAGTGCCCATGTAGAATGGGCGCCGCCATTTTGTACGTACTAGGTATGCACTAGGGTTAGGGTGTCTGGAAAGGACGCCCTTTCCTAACCGTAGTATGTACCTAGTATGTACTTTGCACGTGTCTGCACTGTGCCTCAGAGTTGCATTTCAAACACATTGTGGAGCTTGGAATGCTGATCTAGAAATTTGGATTGTACAAGTTCTAAAGGTGCAGAATTGGAGAGAGGTCCCAGTTGGGACCCATAAAGCAGTTGTGCAACCAATTTGGTTTCAAAAAGTTTGAGTTCCACTGGTATATAGTGGCCTTCTCTTCTCATAAGAAATTTGAGGATGGCTGTTGAACTCCTCTGCACACTACCAGCAGCATAGTTCTTATGTGCTTTCCTACTACCACTTGCGTGAATTGAAGGAGGAGGAGGTCTCAGTGTAGGATTTTGCATTTGTCTCTATTGAATTTCATTTGATTAGTTTCTGCTCAATTTTCTCGTTTATCAAAGTGCTTTTGAATTTTGTTCCTGTCTTCCAGGAAAACCTCACCCATCTGCAAACTTGATAAAGATTTCCCATCATCTAAGGGTGTATCCACAGTGCAGAAATAAAGCAGTTTGACACCATTTTAACTTCCATAACTCTGTCCAAACAATCCTGGGATTTGAACTCTGGGGAAGCATCAGACCAAGCTGAATACCTCACCAAACTACAAATCCCTGGATTCCACAAGATGGACGCATGACAATTAAAGCAATATCAAACTGCTTTATTTCTCCAGTGTGGCGGGTCTCTTAAATCACTGATAAAAACGTTGAAGAGTAATGAGTAATGACCTAGGACAGAACCCTGAGGGATCGCTACTTTTGTACTTAAAAACCCCCAACACCAAACAAACCCAAATCACTTTCCATTATGGCAAACAACAACGTCTGTCAGGTTGACACTGCATCCTGCATCTAAGTAAGTTTCACTGCAGCAGGGAAGGATGTATATGTACAGGTTCCTCAAAACAGAAATCTAATGTGTTTGATGTCCAGAATGAGCCTGAATATGCCGTAGTTGATAGATTTTTTTTTACTAATCTACCCAAATATGCTGACTCTTATATAATGCACACGTGTACGTGAAGTTACATAGACCTTATGCCAATAAACCTTGTAAATGTTGCATTTCTGTGATCCCAATCTGTGGCACTCTTGGGACTGTGATTAAAATTAGCTCCTCGTTAAAAGAATGAATGGGGGAATCTAAAACCAATCTCCTGTTGGGAAGAAAGCACATTTGTCATTGGATTAGACGAGGCCATTTTTACTCATTTGGAAACCAGTTACAAACTTTATTAGGCAATACCAAGGTGATGAATTTCCAAAGGTATAGTCTGTACAAGCAGCTATAGTTTAGGAGACTATAATTAGGTTAAAATAGTGAAAGCCCTTTCCTCATTACCACCTTGCATAAATGAAAAAGAAAACATTGAGGACAAATTCATATATTGGCAAATGATGTACACTGTCCTTTCGCAGCCTGATGTTCTGCAAATGTCTTTGACTATAACTCCCATTAGGTATTTCACTACAACACATTTGTTGTATGGAGAAGTAAGCAGGTAAGAGACTCACCTATGTTATCATATGAGATAAGATGGGTATGTACATAGGCAAGATTCATTCATTTGAGTCACTTCCCACTTTTTCAATAATTGGCATTGACTGTTATAGCTTAAGAACCTATATTTCAGTGCTGTAGTCTGAATTCCAGCATGCAACAATTGCCAATGATTATATAATTACAGTTATTTATACTGTGCCTTCCTCAGCAGAAATCTTGCCTTTTTATTAAATAATATTAATATATAATATATTAATAAATGCATACTGAGTGAACAAAATTCACATATAAAGAATCAGAGGGATGCTTCTTACAAGGCTGATGATGGCAGTATACCCGCCAACATTTCACAGACGAAAACTGGGACACATGTGGCTAAGCAGCATCACAGCATGGTAAAAGTTGATGAGGAAGAACAGACAAGCTATGAAAGACTACAGCAGTTTGCTTTTTGCTGAGCCTACTGGGAAGGGCAAGGTTCATCTCTTTCTTCTACTCTTTCCCCTGCTGAGTTAATTGAGTACAAACCCGTTCTGCACTTTGAACTCAGTTTGCAGCAACTGGATTAAGCTGAGGACAAAGGGAAAAATTGGGAAGAAGAGAAAGAATCTGAAATCATAATCAGCTGAAAAAGTGGTTTGACAGAGGATTGACCAGGATTGTTCCTGCCAAATTGGGACAATTGGAGGGCAGGAGGGTAGTCTAGAGAGATGTGTATAGGGAGACATCTATACCTCCTTCCTTCCCTTTCTCCTGAAATCTTTCCCATGTGGCAATTGATGGAAGATTGTTCTTTGTGTTCACACTGGAGGCTAAAACATCTGTAGGACAGTGCATCTGAGGCCAGATTAAGGTGGCTATGGACCAAGAGCCATTCCAAAAATGGGACTCCTTTTTCTGCACATGGGTAACCAATTTTAGGAGAGGTGAGATATAAATGAATTAATAACTTGAATAAATAATAAAATACTATAGAGTAGACAGTAACACAGATATCTCTTTGTGTTTCTGTATAGTATTTTCTTATTTTTAATGTTATTAATTAATTTAATAACAGCTCATTCCCATGTATTTGTACTTTTTTTTGAAGAAAATAAGGATATGTGTTTATAGTAAAAAAAAAAAAAGCAGGATGTCTGTTTGTCAGACAGTGTAATATTAAGAGTGCAGGCTTGCTATCTAGTTCTGAGCATGAAGCCACCTCAGCTAAAACAAAGGAGATAAGGAGAAAATAGACTGAAAGAGAAATATTAAACAAATAATCAGATTATAATAAGTATAATGAAAAAGTGCACTGCATGGACATGATAGTGTTAATGTGATTGATGCCCTCACCTGCAAATAGACTGATGGGTGATCCAATTAGATTCAATCATTTGATAATAGACAGCCAGAAGCAGTGGTCCTTTAAGTGGCCTCATATAAATCTCACTTCTCATTGGAAGGTAAGATCATTGTTGAGAATTACAGGAGTTAGCTATCACAATTTCTGACTGGACAGACAGAAGCTGGAGATAGTATAAAAGCCACCTCCTAAGAAATGAGAGGCTGTTTACAACAGTCTCCAATAAGGATAAACCTTATTGTTATTGTTAAGTGCCTTCAAGTCGTTTCCAACTTATGGTGACTCTAAGGCAAACCAATAATGGGGCCAAGAGAGTGTGATTCACCCAGGTTCACTCAGTGGGTTTTCATGGCTGAGCGAGGAATCAAACCCTGGTCTCCAGAGTCATAGTCCAACATACAAACCACTAGACCACTCTGACTCTCAGATAGATTATAATAAATGTATATTTCTTATCTTGATAGATACATTCTCATGGAAGAATATTATTTTCTATGGATGCCTATAATCATACAGATTTCTTTGCATCTGACATGTCTTGTAAGGAAGTGAACTTTTACATGTCTTCTCTATGTATCAAACACAAAGAAATCTCTATCATTATAAGCATCCATGGAAAATAATATTCTTCCATGGGAATTTACCTGTCTATCAGGGAGAAACACAGACTTTTCATTGTCTGGGTACATGTCTTATTTATGGTGATTTTACATTTCAGGTAAGGCATAACTCATTTCACATCATATTAGCATCTTCATCAGATGCTTTCAAATTCATGTGCCTCTCAATTTTTTTTGATAAGCTGAATATAAAAGCATCTGATGAAGATACTAATATGATATAAAATGAGTGCTAAATCTACCTGCTTGGACTATATTGTTGTTCACAAGCTGGGAGCCCAGGTAACCAGAAGATGAGAAGAGGATACAGGTTAACTGACAAATAGTGAAGAACCCACAGTCCCTCACTCTAAAGAGGTAGGGATGGTGGGCCATGCCTGTTTCAGTAGTTATTCCATCTTTCCCTTCTCAACTGATTTTTAATAGAAAGAAACAAGACAGAGGGCTACAACTGAAATACACTGTTGTGCAGATATCCTGTCAAATACCTTATATGAAGCAAAGTGACTGCAGAATGAAAGCCTCCTATGGAAGCACTCTGTGTTCAATTTACAGCTATGTTTTGGAATAAGGGTTGAAACTTACTAGCCTTTGTGACTATAAAACTAAAATGTTAATTCTGCCATGCTTCAAATGCAGTTGAATGAGATTCCCCATAGTGAAACACCTCTCAGTCCAGCTTTGTCAAAAGTGTATTCATAAAGAATGAATACACATGCAGTTGTGACTCTTCTGTGAAGCAAATTAATCAAATTGTTACACGAGTATTGTCTGGCAAAATCGAATGTCTGTGACCAGCCTGAGCTATTCATGTCTCCTGGCAAGATGGCAATCGTTTCCTCAAGCAGTCTACCTAGAGAGAAGCAGCCTGTCCCCCAGCTGATATTGTCTGCCAGATGTATGGTTGGGCAGTGAATCATAAACAGGCATTTTATTTTCTCTCATGCACAGCATGACAGAACTGCCATTTTCAAGTGCAGCCAATAGTTCAGTCCTTTCATTTCTTTCATTGCACAATATTGGACTTGTTTTCATGCATGTTATAAGCTGATAAAGAAAGGCACCTGACTTCTGAGGTACTGTGTAGGGGAGCATCTTGTAGCTCATGCTGAAATGTAATTATTTATTGTTTATACGGGAGTGAGTAACTCAAGGCCCTGTCGATGTTGTTGGACTGCAACTCTCAGCATTCTTCACATGGGCTGTGTACCTAGAGTTGCTGGTGCTTGCAGTCCAACAGTATTTGGAGAGCTGCATGGTTCCCACTTTGGTTTGTACAGCGATTTTTTGTGCTTCTCACTGTACCCACAAGATGACATGATTCACTCCCTCTAATAATTTACATGAAAAATATCTACACAGTACAGATAACAAAGAAACAGAAAAGAACAGGTAAACAGGACAGCAAAGGAAGGAGCCATAGCTTGGTGGTTGAGCAAACTGTTAAATGCATGGCTAGAAAATCATCATACCTGAAATGCTAGAAAGCTACTATGGTTCTTCTCAACAGTGCTGGTATAGATGGATGGATTGATGATGTATAAGGGAACTTTTTCTGTTCCTATCATTTGGGTTAAAGTAGACTTTCAAGGGGATTTATTCTGAGATACTTCCTTCAGGAATCAGAATTACAAATAATATCATAAAATTGTATAGTTGGAAGCAATACCAAAGCTATCTATGTCAACTACATTCTTAGGCAGGGAATCCACATTAATGCATCCATCTGTTAAAAAAACCATCACTTAACATTTAACAAGTTAAGCTTACATTTACTTTCCAACAACTAAGTGTAAAATATCTAGTTGAAAAACCATATACTCTGACAAACATGCGTAACATATCATCTAGTTCAGGGATGGGCACCTTCCAGGGATCCAGGGCTATACATGCTTCGTGTGAGATCTGGGGGTCAATTGGTCACCCATCCTACTCTATTATGGGCTATTGGGGTGTGTATAATTTCTCCATCTTACCCAAGGTTGAACCCTCTTTCAACTGACACCTAATATTTAGGTTTTTTTTTAATGTGGATGGAAATTACTGTATGGAGAAGCCTTTGACAATGTGAATTTCTACCTAATTTACAGTCCAAACACATGTTTACTACCTGAGTAAAACGATTCTACTGAAGCTAGATCAATGATGGCTGCTCAAACAGTTATAGGTCATAAAGTTACCATAGTATAAGGTTAAGAAGATGTATCCTAAATGCAAACCATTGAATTCTCCTGCAGTTGTTATTTATACTATAGGAAACAATTACTTGAGCTTCTCTTTTTAAAATATTTTCATAATTGTGAAGACACTGTGGCATTGTACACTTTGTTGGGCTGTCCTGCTTGCCATAGCTTATTAGGTTAAATAATACATTGTATTAGCTATTATCACTTTCAGAATCCTCCCTTAGGCAAGGATGTTAGACCATGATTTGTCAGTGGCACATTGTAAAATGGGCTGAGCCAACCCTACCATTAGGTAGGTATCTGTGCTTGCTCTCAGAAAACAATCAGCTTGACCATTAATGATAAGGGTGGAGAAGAGGGAACAGAGTTTTGAAGATGCATATCAGGTGAAGGCCATTATGAAGAGAAAAAGAACAAAAAGAGAGGTTAGAATGAGAGTTCCTTATCAAGAATCCAAGATGACAGACTCAACCCTAAAGACTCAGCAAGATCAGGGAGTCAAGAAAATCAGTGTGTGAAATGTCTTGATCAGTTCACTGTCTTCTTCATGTGAGTTTTCTCTTTAAGAATTTTGTGGAGGTCAAATGAGATCTAAACACAGCAGCTCTTTTTTCAAGATCAGCTCAGTTAGCTATAGTTGTTTCTATAGTAATATAGGAGTGTTCAGTAATCCATGAATGATGTGTCTCATAGCTAGAGATTAAATAGACACAATTCTTCAGTTTATAAAATTGGAGTAATCATCTAATATTTCAATCAGTGAAGGTATAAGTAATTTTTAGAATAAGGAGTGATGTCTATAAATGCAGAACACCACCTTTTTCTTGGCTGGATTGGGGCCACAGCAACCTCATGCTGCAGACTTGATGTGGCCTTTGGAGGGCGCCATAGCCACGGCGGCACAGCTGTATGGTGGCCCTTCGGTGCTGGATGAGGGATTATGGCATCCTGGGGGCAGAGTCAGGGCATGCGTCATCAGGACGCTGCACCCTGACTCTGCTCACAGGTCGGCCTTTTGGGACGGTCTGTATAGGGCCTTAGCTAGCATTTATAGATTACCTGTCAATCTATCAGGATTCCTGTAGTAATGTACAATGAATAACAAACACTTAAAACATGAAGTATATACTAAAACAATTAAAAGCAAATCAAACAAATAATTGTCTAATCCTCAGACAATTAAAAGTAGTTATAAATAATGAGAGCACTCTAATTTTAAGAACCAAAGGCAAAGTGAAATATTCTTGTCTTTGTCACTTGCTGGAACTCAGAAGGAATGGAACCAGCTTGACCTCCCTTGGAAGGGAGTTCCAGTTTGAGGAGCAGGGCTGCTACCCTATCATGTGTACTGATCCACCTAGCCTTGTTACTAGCTGAAGCCATTGGAGGGATCCTCTAAGATAGAACAGAATCCTTGATGTGTGAAAGGGAAAATGATTATTTCAGTTACTTTCCAGTAGTTGCCTAGCTTTTCAAGGAGCTTCTAAATTAATGGAAAATTGGACATCATTGCATATTACCTTAGTCCATCTGATGTATTGGTTTTGTTTTTGACAGTAGGTAGTTGCTACAACAACACATAATGAGGCTTTGCACACCTCAAATATTGAATGCTAAACTGTAGCATTTTGAGTCAATGAAAAAGACTGAATCCCAGCATAATGGGCTCTTGTGTCATTTTAATGATGAGTTATGAACTGTCATGAAACCTGTTTGGGCACACTAGCTTTCAGCTGATGAGTAAAGAAGCATAAATAAAAGTGCATGTTGTTGAGCTGCTTGGAAAGCTGGCCTTTTAGTTTACCAAAATACTATTACTCCACATGTGTCTGTCTTATGTATTTTAAATGTAATTATACACTTCTTTCTAGCTTCAAAAGCATTTCTATAGTGAATCGATCTGCCTGAATCATAGCACCAAATGTTACAGTGAACAATATTTATTTGCAAGTGTCACATTGGGGTGCCTAATTTGTCCCCAAGAGAGAGGTTTTCTGCTCATACTGCACAAATGTGGCACTAAAATTCTTTGATTGATGCTGATTATCAGATTAAATGGTTTAGCTCAGGGGACAAAAGTTATAAATTACAGCCACCCTGAAGTCGTGATTGGCGACCAGAGATCTTTCCAAGTGCCAGCAATTTTTTAAATGAGATCATATATTTCCAGATCTCTATGAGATATCTTTTTTTTTTTTGGGCTTATTGAAACAGTTTTTAATATAACACTGTGTCAGTTTATAGAAAAATCAGATATATTCTTGATTTACTTGGTCAAACATGCAAATACAAAACCTACAGCAAAATCACTGCTAGCTCCATAAAATCTGAGCCTGAAGAACTGTGAAGCATTCTAGGTAATTATAGTACTTCCAGCTGAAAAATCAGACTAGTAACATGTTCAAATTGGACTTTATGGTGTAGACTCTAACTAAACAGAGGAGGCAGACATCTGGAGGAATGTCACAAAGAGAAGTAAGCCAAGAAGGAATTGTTCGGGGAGCTTGCAGCTAGAGAATTGATTCGAAGCTCTTTCCCATATCAAGGAGGATGAAGAAGAGCAGCATGGACAGACTTCAGGGACAGAGCAGGGGAGCCTGAGAGTCCCACCCGAGGGAACAGTCGCTGCTAAGCCTCGGAGGAGGCATGTGGTCGTAGTGGGGGACTCCTTGCTCAGGGGTACAGAAGCAGTGATTTGTAGGCCTGACAAGATGTCTCGAGAGGTGTGTTGTCTTCCAGGTGCAAAGATCCGGGATGTGACAGAGAGGCTGACAAGACTGTTGAAGCCTACTGACAAATACCCCTTCCTTTTGGTCCACGTGGGAACTAATGATACTGCAAGACACAGCCTTCAGAACATCAAAAGGGATTACGAGGCGCTTGGTAGGAAGCTGAAAGGAATGGATGTACAGGTTGTCATCTTGTCTCTTCTGCCAGTTGAAGGGCATGGTCCAGGAAGGGAGAGGAAAATAGCGGATGTGAACAACTGGCTTCGCAGATGGTGCCGCCGAGAAGGATTTGGATTCTTCGATCATGGGCTGCGGTTCCATGAGGAGGGACTTCTTGCAACAGACGGGTTGCATCTCACGCCAGTTGGAAGAAATGTTTTTGCCAACAGTCTCAAGAACTTGATCAGGAGGGCTTTAAACTGAGTTCCGAGGGGAAGGGAGACAATATTAAGGAAGGCGAAAGGGATGGCGAAAATAGTCAAACTGACATAGAGGAAACAAGGCAAACAGTGCAAGGACCCAACAGTGGGAGGCAAAAAAACTTGCACAGGCAGCAAGTAAAAGGGAACCAAGGTCTGCGATGTCTCTACACTAATGCACAGAGCATGGGAAATAAGCAAGATGAACTCGAACTCCTAGTACAACAAAGCAAATATGATATAATAGGCATCACTGAAACCTGGTGGGATGAGTCTCATGATCGGAATGTGGAAATAGAGGGGTATAACCTTTTTAAGAGAAACAGGCCAAACAGGAAAGGAGGAGGAATAGCACTATATGTCAGAGATATTTACACCAGTGAAGAGATCCTGGACATCAATCATGGAAGCCAGGTGGAGAGCATCTGGATAAGAATCAAAGGGGAGGGAAACAACAAGGATGTTACAGTGGGAGTCTACTACAGACCCCCAAGTCAGACTGAGGAATTGGATGATATCTTTCTAGAACAGATGACCACACAGTCAGAAAAGAGAGATGTAGTAGTGATGGGCGACTTCAACTATCCTGATATTTGCTGGAAGTCAAACTCAGCAAAATCCTCAAGGCCTAACAAATTCCTCACTTGCCTGGAAGACAATTTCATGGTCCAAAAGGTGGAAGAGGCAACAAGGGGGTCAGCTATTTTAGATCTGATCCTAACCAACAAGGATGACTTGGTTAATGGGGTGCAAGTAGTGGGATCATTAGGTGGAAGTGACCATGTTCTCCTGGAGTTTGTAATACAGTGGAAAGGAGAAGCCAGGCATAGTCAGACACGCATCCTAGACTTTAGGAGAGCGGATTTCAGTAAACTTAGAGAAGTATTGAGGGCGATTCCATGGTCAGAAATACTAAAAGATAAAGGAGTTCAGGACGGATGGGAGTTTCTCAAAAGAGAGACACTGAAGGCACAATTTCAAACAGTTCCAGTGAGAAAGAAAAACGGGAGGTGTCTCAAGAAACCAGGATGGATGACTAAGGAACTTTCAACTGAGCTGAGTTTGAAACGGAACATGTATAAAAAATGGAAAAAGGGGGAAATCACAAAAAAGGAATTCAAAGAAATAGCAGGCATGTGTAGGGGTAAAGTCAGAAAAGCTAAAGCGCAGAATGAACTCAGGCTTGCTAGAGAGGTTAAGAACAATAAAAAGGGCTTTTTTGGATATGTCCGCAGCAAAAGGAAGAAGAAGGAAACGGTAGGGCCACTCCGTGGAGAAGATGGCAAAATGCTAACAGAAGACAGAGAAAAGGCAGAATTACTCAACACCTTCTTTGCCACAGTCTTCTCAGAAAAGGCAAAGGGTGCTCAACCTGAGGATAATGGAGCAGAGGACAGAATAGGGGAATTTCAGCACAGAATAAGTAAAGAGATAGTAGAGGAACACCTTGTTAATCTAAATGAATTTAAGTCTCCGGGACCAGATGAACTCCATCCAAGGGTATTAAAAGAACTGGCAAATGTAATATCGGAGCCATTGGAAATAATCTTTGAAAACTCCTGAAAAACAGGAGAGATCCCAGCAGACTGGCGGAGGGCAAACGTCCCCATCTTCAAAAAGGGGAAAAAAGAAGATCCCAACAATTATCGTCCAGTTAGTCTGACATCAATACCTGGAAAGATTCTGGAGCAGGTCATTAAACAGAGAGTCTGTGAACATCTAGAAGGCAATGCCATAATCACAAAAAGTCAACATGGGTTTCAGAGAAACAAGTCATGCCAGACAAACCTAATCTCTTTCTTTGATAAAATTACCAGCTTGGTAGATGAAAGGAATGCTGTGGATGTAGTATATCTTGATTTCAGTAAGGCCTTTGACAAGGTTCCCCATGACATTCTTGCAAACAAGCTTGTAAAATGTGGGCTAGACAAAGGAACTGTTAAATGGATCTGTAATTGGTTGACCGGCCGAACCCAAAGGGTGCTCAACAATGGCTCCTTTTCATCCTGGAGAGAAGTGACCAGTGGGGTCCCACAGGGCTCTGTCCTGGGCCCAGTGCTATTCAACATCTTTATCAATGACCTGGATGACAGAATTGGGAGCATACTTATCAAATTTGCAGATGACACCAAATTAGGGGGAATAGCTAATACCCCAGAGGACAGGATCAAGATTCAAAATGACCTGAATAGACTAGAAAGCTGGGCCAAAGGTAACAAAATGAAATTCAACACGGAGAAATGTAAGGTATTGCACTTAGGGCGGAAAAATAAAATGCACAGATATAGGATGGGTGACACCTGGCTGAATGAAACTACGTGTGAAAGGGATCTAGGAGTCCAAGTAGACTACAAGTTGAACATGAGTGAACAGTGTGATGCGGCAGCTAAAAAGGCCAATGCTATTTTAGGCTGCATCAATAGAAGTATAGTGTCTAGATCAAGAGAAGTAATAGTGCCACTGTATTCTGCTCTGGTCAGGCCCCACCTAGAATATTGTGTCCAGTTCTGGGCACCACAATTCAGAAAGGACATTGAGAAACTGGAGCGTGTCCAAAGGAGGGCGACAAAAATGGTGAAGGGTCTGGAAACCATGCCCTATGAGGAACGACTTAGGGAGCTGGGGATGTTTAGCCTGGAGAAAAGAAGGTTAAGAGGCGATATGATAGCCCTGTTTAAATATTTGAAAGGATGTCATGTTGAAGAGGGAGCAAGCTTGTTTTCTGCTGCTCCAGAGAACAGGACCCGGAACAATGGATGCAAGCTACAGGAAAAGAGATTCCACCTGAACATTAGGAGGAACTTCCTGACAGTAAGGGCTGTTCGACAGTGGAATGCACTTCCTCGGAAGGTGATAGAGTCTCCTTCCTTGGAGGTCTTTAAACAGAGGCTGGATGGCCATCTGTCAGGGATGCTTTGATCTGGATTTCCTGCATGCCAGAGGGTTGGACTGGATGGCCCTAGTGGTCTCTTCCAACTCTACGATTCTATGATTCTATAAACATCTTGGGTCCTTTAATGCTACACAATTATAGCACAATGGTTCCATTTTAATTACTGTGCCAACACCTTATGGAACTCTTGGGTTTGCAGTTTGGTGAGGCACTAAAATTCTGGCTGAGAATTTTAAATTTGTTATTACTCTTGTGTTCCTTCAGGCCATTTCTGACTTATGGCAGCCCTAAGGTGAACCTATCACAGCATTTTCTGGGGCTGAGAGTGCATGACTCACCCAAGGTCACCCAGCGGGTTTCAATCCCGGGATTCCAAAGGATGGAACTGGACAGTTACAATGGAATCATAGCACGATAATTATGTGGTGTCAAAGACCCATGGTCAGCATCAGCTCATTTCAAGGGAAGCACATGTCTAGAACTCTGTAATAAGGAGATGTGAGGGGCAACGAGAAGGGGGAAAAGCAATTTAGTGCAGGAAAACAGAGCAGAGAAAAGGTTGTCAACCCCTTCTCTTTCATGCAAAACAGTCCCTTTCTGAAGCTGCTGTTCCTTACAAAAAGAATGGCTTTAGCAGTATTTTATTGCAAAGCACGTTCCAAACATTTTGCTGCCCGAGAAGCAGCAGCAAATTATGCTCCTCTCACACCCCATACTGAGATGCATAATATTCCTGAATATGTGCAGAAGCAGCTTGAAGGGAACATTTTAGAGGCTACCATCAGGACAGAATATGAGAAATGGAATGGTTTCCAGTTGATAAGGGGGTTAGGCAAGGCTGCATATTATTATTTTATCTGTTTACCTTAAACAATGAATATATATGCAAAGCAGGATTAATTGCAGAGAAAGGAGGTGTGGAAATTGGAGGAAGGAACACCAACAATTTAACATATGCAGATGACACCATACCGCTAGCAGAAAATAGCAAAGACCTGGAAGAATTACTGAAGAAAGTCAAGGAAGAAATTGCAAAGGCAGGTTTACAGCTGAACAGTAAAAAACAAAACAAAAAATAATGACAACAGATGGTTATGTAGTGAAGACATTGGAAGACAGTGAAGACATTGGAATATTTCAAGATTTTCCACACCTTTGTACAATCATTAATTAGAATGGAGACTCTAGTCAAGAGATCAAAAGAAATACTTGGAAGGGAAATATGAAGGAACTAGACAAAATCCTGAGGTGTAAAGGACTCACTAGAAAAGATTATAATGTTTGATAAAATGGAGGGCAATAGGAAAAGAAGAACACATTTCAGATGGATAGACTCCATCTATCTGTGCTCTTCTTCTTTTCCTATTGCCCTCAGTTTTACCAAGCATTATAGTCTTTTCTAATGAGTTCTTTCTTCTCATGATATGGCCAAAATATGACAACCTCATGTTTAGTCACCTTTGCTTCTGAGGAGAGTTTGGGCCTGATCTGCTCTAGGACCACATTCCAGATGGATGGACTCAATCAAGGAAGCCATGGCCCCAAGTCTGCAAGATTTGAGCACAGCTGAGCACAGACGGGCACTTTAGAAGGTCTCTCATTCATGTGATTATCACAAACCAAAAACGACTTGACAGCAAATAACAGCAACAAATATCAGTGGCATGATGGCAACTTGTGAAGTGTCATATAATGATTTTTTTTTAAAAAAAAATCTACATTAAGCCATGGTATTCTCAGACATTGGTATCTAGGGCCTTCTCAGTGGCTGTCCTCAGATTGTGTCTCTCCCTTTTCAGGGGTGCTTGCTTAGATCCCACCCTGTTAACCTTCCATCAGCAGGCAAAGATCTTTTGTATTCAGAGATACTTTTGGCAACAGACTGACTACTGAGGAAGGTGCATTAAATAGGTGAATGGTACATTTTTATTGTTTTGAAAATTTGTTTCTACCTTAGTCATATTTAAAAATATTAATATTATAACTTTTGCATCTTTATTTGTATCTTTCTGTAGTGGTGTGTTCCCTGGAGTCCCAGTTTTAGAATAAATTCAGGATCTAAATCAAATAATAAAATAAAGCTCTGGGAACAGCTGATATTTACTGGCATTGCAAAAGACAGGGAGAATTTAATCATGTCATCTCTTGCTGCTCTTCATTTTGGTGAAATTTTACTTGGAAATCATGGAATATATGTGGCATGAGGATAATTAAGATGGCAGTTTGAATGTATGCCTCCAAGTGGTACCTTAGAGTTGTCCGCAATTCCAGATTCCAAATTTCTCCTTGTTTAGCACTCTTCTGTTGTAAGATTTATAGGCAAATCACAAAATTGGTGAGACATACTCCCTCCATATGTCTCTCCTGGGCTTATATTTATATTATGTTTGGTCATGACTTAACTTCAAATCCTTTTAACAGAAAATGTACCTTGTACAAGATTACATCAAAGGGAAAGAAATATCAGCAATTATTATAATGAACTATAATAGTTGTGCCTGGTAACATGCAGCAATGTAAAGGAAATTAATTTAAGATCCTTTAAATATGAATAAGTAATAAACATTCATGCACTGGGACTCTTATTTTGCTTAAGTTTTGCATATATATTAACAGCTTTTTGCAGTGTGCAGAATGCCCGCCCCCCAACATTTAAAAATTAAAATACAAAATAGAAGCAAGCTGTACTATAGACAAAGTGAAAAGCATCACCCATTATAAAAGCTGTTCCTTCCTATTGTAACAGATGTTCTACTGAAATATGACATCCTAATTTTTCCACTGGGATCTAGTGTCTTATTGGAAAACATTCTTTGTTGGTTTGTCTGCATCAGTCAGGAGTAAAATATCAGAAGGATACAAAAGAAGCAGGATGGAAACTATGCAAAGAGTGTAGAGGTTAGCAATATGTGTTTGACAATGGTTTGTTTAATTTTAGAGACAGTAGAGAATATCACACAGGTCCCTGGAATGGGCCTTGTGTGTTACAAAAGGGTCTGGGATGGGTCTGGGATGAGTGGAGGATGCATTTTAGCGCACACAGGGAAGTCCCCATTCCGTTTCGTTCCCTTCTGTTCCATCCCCCATCCATCCCACAGGAGGGGATTTTTGAGAACTGTTCAGGAAGCGTTCTCAAAAATTGCCTCCTGTGGGATGGATGGGGGATGGAATGGAAGGGAGCGGAACGGAACGAGGACTTTTGTGTGCGGTAAAATGTGTTCCCTATTTGTTCCGCACTCGTTCCTGGCCCGTTTCATTCTGTCCCCAATCTGGCCCGATGCAATAAACTTCAGTGTAATAGAATTTATTTATTAGAACTTACATGGGTCCATTTTGTTATATGTTATGTGTAATTTTAAGGATAAAAGGATATAATTTGTCATTTTTAGTTCATTGGTATATGGATATGTAAACTGGGATCTTATCAGGAATGTAAGATGAATAGAATAAGAAAGAAAATAGGTAGAGTAGGGAAGTCTAGAAGTTGAAGAATGTAGGAACAAGGTATAGGGCATGTATGGAGAAGGTATGAGGAAGTCGGTAGGGGGGAAGATAGATGACAAAATAGGTGGTTAATATTAGAAGAAAAAAGAAGAATGAAGGAGTAGAAAGTTAGAAACAGTACTGAAGAGAAGAAGAGAACAGGCATTAACTGAAAGGTAAAGTAAGTTAGTAGAAGGAAAGAGGGAGGATTTAGAAGAAGGGAGGAAAGATGGGGATGTTTAAAGGTAAGGTAAGGAAGGAACGAGGGTGAGGAAATAGGAGAAGAAGAAGATGGGATTTGAGAAAGAGGGGGAAGTTAGAAAATTAGATGCACGAATTAGTGGCGAAAAACAGTTAGGGGTAGGAATTAATATGGAGTGAAGAAAGAATATGATGGTTTATATTTTATATGGTTTGTTTTGTTTATGCCTCTGTAATGTGTTTTATATTAGTAGATATATGTTAGTATGTGTATATTATGATATACAATAAATAAATTTTCAAAAAAGAAAGAATGTATATGGGTTATTATTGATTTATTTTGTTCCTAAACTCAGAAGTCTGGGAAACATTTAATTTGTTGTGATTAATTGCTGTGAGTGACTTTGATTTAAGGTGAGCCTAAGAATAAGAGACCCCCAAGTCACCCTGTTATCAACAGTCCTGCTCAAGTTCTGCAACTCAGGTTGTGTCCTCCTTGATTGAGTGTATCCACCTATAATGTGGTCTTCCTTTTTTCCTACTGTCCTCTACTTTATCAAGTCACAATATTTAATGTACAGTATGATTCAGAATGAGTTGCTCTTTGTTGGCCTAACTTACTTCACAGTGCTATTGAAAGTGTAATCCATGCTGCTGTTACAGATTGTATTAGTATTAGAAAGAAAACCAGTATTGCTTGAGTTATTAATATGTTCTTGTTGAGTGTGTTCCAAGTTGTTTTTGACTTAAGGTGGCCTTAAGGTGACCCTATCATGGTGTGACAATTATTGCCTTGCTTCATAAAGTTAGCTGATGGCCCATGCTCAGTGTTTAGAGCTATCTAAGGTGCTGAGTTCTATTTACAAAACAAGTTCAGCTGCTTTGATAGTTCCTTTAAAGTTCAGACAAAAACCCACGATATATTTACTACTTCACTGATGTGGAAGCCACCCCCGCATTCCTAGATGCCTGGCTACTTCTAGAAGATTTCAGGCAGTTCAACTTCCTGGATTCTGCATGTTTTATGATATGGTAGTTTCTATTTTTTGGGTCTATTTGTTATAAAGATATAAACTACTGTAAAGCTATATCTTCTACACATTACATCAACCAGGTTGTTAAAAGTACATTTTATATGCCTTGCTTACAGATGATTTTATTGAAGACTCCTTGCACTTATTTATTAAGTACACTTGTTGTCACCCTTTGTGGTTTTGTTTTTGACACCCTTATAATTAAGGTGGGAGGCACTGGATGCAGTCTGATCTTGGAAGCTAAGCAGGGTCAATCTTGGTTAATACTGTAAAGGGAGACCACCAGGGGATAGCAGCTGCTGTAGAATATATACAGGGGGAAGGCAATGACAAACCACCTCCAAATTTTCATTTCCTAAGAAAATCTTATAAAATACATGATGTCACTATAACTTGAGAGATGACTGGAAGGCACATACTGCATTCACAGGTGGTGGAACTTTCACTGGCACTGCATACAGACTGCCTGTTTCTGTCAATATAAGACTATTTTATCTTCCATGAAGTTAAAATTAAAGAACCTATTTGCCCTGGTGTAATATAAATGGAATGTAATTGTGAATAATAATACCATACCCTGTTACCACCCAAAGATGGAGGGATGTGCTCCCCTCCAAATGTGTCAGCACCTCCTTAAATGTTATGGTAATTGCTTATCTCAGAAGAGGCCTCAGAGAGGCTGGGTAACCTAAAGGACCATTTCCAACTATCATACTTGTGCTAACTGTGGGAGGACTCCAACTGTGCTGAAGAAAGATAGTTTTATTTAGAAATGTGAAAGACAACACACAAAAAATATAGCTATAGAAAATTGGATAGCAGAGGCTTAGGGCTGTAGAGAGGGTGATATTTAGCAGTCCTTTTCTTAGCAGAAAGCAGGGTGTGGCTAAGATGTGTCTGAGGCAATATGGGAAGAGGAGGCTTTGGACAGTTTTATAACTCCAGTGGTTGCTCACTGCAATTGCAAACTGAACATGGTGGGAGTGGATATTTGTAGCCTATTAGGTGCCCTCAAGGTGTACCTAATGTTATCACATGAGATACAAAGAGTTTGGCTGCTTTCCCATGGGATTGACAAAAGGGGTGATTCCAGATGATAATCTTAACTCTGGATTAACAAAACAGAGATTGGATTTGGATATGGATAGGGAAGTTGGTTGGGAGCATGGCAGGGGGTAAGTAGGAGTTATGGTCTTACTAGCTTTAGCACAATGGGACCACCTTTGTCTCCTGTGCAAGAGGATAAGCAGAAAGCTTGGGAGGGAGAACAAAGTGATCAGCAAACCCATTTAACCTTTATTTTGGTATTACCTGGATCCCTCACGTCATTGGCTCAACTTGCCTTTCTCATGGGTCATCATTACTCCTTAAAACATGCCTGGCTGAAAATATGAAACCTCATATACAGCACAGGAGGTGTTGGGTATGCTAACAACCTTTAATTCCTTCGTCTCTTGCACTTTTATTATCTTTCTACACATTAAGAGCCAGAGAAGGGGTGTGTGTGTTGGTCCTTGAACTCTGGGGAATTGCCACACTTAATTTTCTGTCATCTTTTTAGCAACAGACTTAATACTTGCCCGGGTTAGTTATAGGTGTAGTTGTAATTCTGTAAACTAGCACTTTAGAGTACCATTAAAAGTTATTCTATGGGAATAGAATAACTATGGGCTACTTTGCATGGGGGAAACACACACTGAATGGTATAAGATGCTAGGCTGGGGTACAAGATACACTCTCCTATTACCTCATTTTGTTTGATAAAACCAACAAAACTGCACTGCAAAAACAGGGATGTGAATCTGTGTTATTTCCAGAGGTGAGGCAGCCATGTTGGTCTGGTGCAACAAAAACAAAGCCTTTTGGCAGGTTAAAGTTTCAATTGGAACAAACTGCTGAGGTCAGTAACTCATGCCATCAAAGTGATGGAATGATGCCTCACTTTGCAGATTATTATATAGTACTAATGTAACTTAATTAGATCTGTTATTGAAAAAAGAAATTAATAGATAAGCAACTACTTATTTGTCACTAGTTACTTCCAAATGCTTGTCATGTGCCATACTGGCAATTCACACATTATGCTTATCGTTGTATACAAGCAATGATCATAGCTGCAATGTCTCCATCAGTCTATAGTACTGTACAATTAGCCTCACATTGGAGAAAAGAAACAGTTCGTGCTTCTTTCTGAGTAGCAAAAATATTGCTGAGACTTAAATGAAGGCCATTTGGTGTAATGGGTTTTCTTTGTATATTCATTCATTCAATTTATAGGCTCCTTTTCAATGCTGCTTCTCCTAAAGCAGCATACAATAAAAATTAAAACAACATATGCACTGAAATAATAACAATAAAACCAACCAGAGATGGCATTAAATAAATATAGTAAAAAAACAAAAAACAAAACCCTGCAGCACAAAGGCTTAAATGGCTACCAGCATTAAAACAACATCCTCACCTCCTTTATTGGGGCTTGCCTCATCACTAGAATTGAAATCTTGAAAGGGCTCATTTGAGCATAAAGAGGGTTTTTTTTAAGATACTGTTTGTTTTGAGTGGTATTTCAAATTAGGCTTTCTGTGGCAGTGAGAAAAAACCTTTCAGATAATGGTTGCTGATGGCCTTTGACTTCCATTTTAAATTTTGGTTGATCTTTTCACCCGGAAGCAATTTAGTGGAGTTGAGATTCACTGATACTGTCTAGTTAGGAGAGTTTGAAAGCTACTTACCTGTTCCTTTGACCTGAGGGAGGTTTCTTTAAAATCTTTGATAGGAGACATATCTCATTGCATTTTGGTATGTATGAAAAAGTCCTCTTCTCAGGCTGATTTCCAGCAAACAGAAATGAAATGGCACTGGCAAAAGACATTTGTCTAAGAACTGGGGGAAAAATGAGTTGGCCAGAGGAGGGAGAATTGAAATGAAGGGCAGAGGAATAGAAGGGAAGCAATTCCTCATTTTCTTGTGGCCTGCTCTGCTTGCAGACTTGTAGAATTATATTTATATTGATTTGGGGAAGATGTCACAAAGAACAAATAAACTGCTTTTACTGCAGTAAATAATGCATCTGATTATTCTGTGAAAGATCATTGGAGCACAGCATCTAATGAGAGAGCTGAATCCTCCAAACTTCAATGTTGTCAGCTTGGCCAGCATTTTGGGATCAATTTAAAGCACAATGAAATAGTCTGGAATGTTATGTACAATTTGTGCCAGTCCTTACTTGACACTGTCAGACACTTCAGCACTTCAGAATCTAAAAGTGTTTCAAAAGCCAAAAAGACTCTGGGAAACCATAATCTCCAGTAAAGGACCAGTAGGTAAGCCTTTCTTGTAAGTTATTTCTACACACAAAATCAGCACTTATATTGGAAGATCACAGTTAACTAGGGAGTTTATCACATTGGCTTTGCTCCTGCTATAGACAAGGGATGCAACTTTAAGAAATCCCATCCTTGAAAAAATGCGGGGGGAGTCTGGAGAAGTCCGGGTTGCAAATGGGCTGCGTACTCTCTGGCGATGGTGAAATGTGATAAGATGCGCTTTCTTAAAGTTACATCCTGAGTCTATCATGGGAGCAAAGCTAATGTGATGAACTCCTAGTACACCTCCTCTGCCTTCTCTCCTAGTTGAACATTTGATTCAACTCAAATTATGTTCTACTGCTAATTTCTGATATTTCCACCATTTGGCCTATCTCTTGTAGGAACAGTAAACAATATAACAGAAGTGGCATAAAATGAGAATGCAATACAAAACAATGGTAAAAGTACAGACTATAGGGCAGATTATGAAGCAAATGCATACATTTGCTATGAAGATGCCAGAGGACAACAGACTTGCCTGCTGTTTAGAAAAATAGAGGTTTTGTTGCTAAAACTTTCAAATAAAAGCTATCAAGCTTTTCACTTACTGTGTGTATTTGAACTTGATATATGATGAGAGAGAAATATCCATCATCTTCCTATAAAAGGAAAATGACATCCAAATAGATTCACAGTTGTAGACCAATCTAGGAGAAGAGCATATAGTGAGAGTTGGAGTTTTTATATAGTAGTGTAATGGGCCTAAAGCCCCTAAAGGCACCACAAGATCAGCTATGGTTAGTACTTGGATAGGAGACTGCCAACAAATACCAGGTGCTGTAGACTATATTTCAGAGGAAGAAACTGGTAAAACGACCACTGAGTATTCCTTACCTAAGAAAACCCTATGAAATTCATAGGGTTTCCATAAGTCCACCAGCAACTTGAAGGAACATGAACAAACACAATGGTGCAAAGAGGGAAGCCTTGGGTGAGAAGCCATTCTTGGGATGGATCCATATGATACAGTGTGAATGGCACACATTGACAATATCTCAGAATTAAAAATGGTTCACTGAAGGAACATATGAATAATTTTAAAAATTTTTTGGTACAAAACCCACATTTGTTTTTAGAACATGCTTCGAAGTATTTATCTATCTGTTCCTTGGATAGCAAGAGTACACCTGGAACAACCAAAGCATGCCTTTGGATGCATCCTTTTTCTACTTAAACTGTACAAGAGGAGCAAATAACCAGATGGATTACAGCATACTTAGCCTTCTGTCTACAGACTTTCATGCTCTCATGGCCATGTAAGCAAATGATTCACTCTAAATTGAATTCTTACTGACCATAAAAATCACCTTCCAGGTTGAATTTTAATGAGCTAGAAAAACATTAACAAATATGACCTATTGCTGTTTGTGGCATTTGTGGCAAGGCTAGTATTTCTAGGAGGAGGTACAGAAAACAGCAATATGTTGAGGTTTTTTTTAGTTTGTGTTTAGCTCCTGTTTAAATATCAAGAATTAGCTTTTAAGTATTTGTATTGTAATTAAAAATTAAAGCTGGGTTGTAGCCTCTTTCTTCTCCTTTTGTTGGAAGTTGATTTTAAGGATTTTATGATGGAAAGAACATACATAGATAATAAACATGACCTCTAGGCTGGCAAGGGCTATGAAACAGAGCCCGATGGACAAGGGGAATGGGCTCAGATGATGTCATTGAAGAACTACAAAGGCCAATGGGGATGGATCCACACCTGCAGAGTAATTCATTTTCACCTGTCCTCTGGTTTCAAAATTAAAACATATATTTTAGATGCCTGAGGGCTTTAATGTGATTTTAAAAAAACCTTTTAGCTCTGATCTTTCTTGAAAAAAACTATCTTTTGAAATGTGTGCCTTGCACTCTGAATTGGGACTGAGGTGGAATGGGAGGCTGGAGTGGTTGGAGGACAGGACAGGTTGGTGGGTGGTTACCTAGGCCAATTGGTCACTTGATCATTTCCACCAAAAAAGGTTTTCTCTACTATGCATCCATATCTGGCAAGCATGGCATCACCTTTTAAAAAAATGTTCAATGTTTGTATGTGGATGTCTGTATATCTACATACCAAGCATAGCCTACGTTTGTAAATCGGCATTTAAACTTGCTGGAATTATTTCATTTTATAGTAGAATGGCAGATGTCCGTTTGAACTGAGGAAAAAGAGAGAGAGGTGTCTCATGCAGCAGGCAAGAAACTAATCTTTTGCAGTAAGGCAAGAACTGACAGGAACAACTCCAGTGTGGTCTCCGATACAGCTGCACAATAACAATGAATATATGTAAAGATCATTACATTACATTATAACCACACCATTGCAGGATGTTCCATGTGAGAGGGCTATGGTAATTTCCCAGGTATACACGCCATACAATGGGAGTGCAGGTAGGGGGTAAGAATGATGGAAAACAAGAAAGGTTTATATGGTTATGTGGACATATGGATATCCATATGCATTGTGGGAACCACCACCACCACTACAATTGCATGACTTTAATTTGATACAGTAAGCACATGAACATGATAGAAATGGCCTTTTGTACTACAGTACTTCAGCATGGGGGAACTGTGTGGCTTTCAAGACCAGTTTGGATTGGGATTAAACAGGTTAAATTAATGGGATCAGACTGGGACAGGGTACTGCACACTGCAGCTGGGATCCAGGCCTCGTGTAGATCCAACCTGGGGCTTTCTTATACAAGTATCCTGGAGCTGGATATGCCACCTTGGGTCACAAACCAATCTAATGATGTGGAGTCACCTTGGTGTGATTCAGAGCCTGCTCAATTCAGCTCAGGGCTCAATCTGAATCTTTATTACTGTAAACTCCCTTTACAGATTTTTTAAAAACCTGTACAAGTGATGTGTAGGTAGGTTTAAAAATAATTAAGCAATGAACATAAGAGAGCAAAAGCTGGCATCTTTTACCCATGGCTTCTGGCTAGAA
>NC_056524.1:246647217-246663941 GCF_019175285.1 Sceloporus undulatus
GAGAATATGAGGAGATTAACAATTGCATGCTCATTGGTCCCATTTTCGGTCAGCTTGACTGCTTGAAACTGGGCAGAATGGAGGAAATGCCTCTTTATGGCTGCTATATCTTTTTCAGTTTTTTTTATTTAATATGTTTATTAATTTTTTAAACAAAAAAACAAATAAAATTTATAACAATCATACATGAAGTAAAAGAGTACAATAATCTTATAGAAATTCCAACTTATATTACTCCCCACTTCACTTCCTCCCGCCTATCATACCCGTTCCCCTTCCCTCCCCCGTCCCTTCCATTCAAACTTCATTCACTACTTCCCTATCATCAGAACCCTTATATTCAAAACCTGTTACTCTAATTATCTAAAATGAAATCTTAAGCACGATTTATCAGACCTTTACAATTGTGTTACGGTATCAATCCTCAAAAAGTAATCATATAGGCAATCTTACATTCTTCACCCTAATCTCATCATTCTAATTAATTTCGAAGCTCGTAACTTGGAGTCATTACAATTCAACATTATTAGGATATTTCCCAATTCATAACTAATATATATAATTAATATATGTAATATATATAATTAATCAAGTTTCTTTGCATACACACAAAGAAATTTTTTATCTCATTTTAAATTTGCTGTCTCTCCTCACGAGTCTTGAAAATATTTAAGCACTTTCTCCCAGTCTTCTAAAAAGAAATTTGATGGTTCATTTCTTAGACCTCTGGAAAGCTTATCCATTTCCATCATGTCCATGAGTTTAAGTCTCCAGTCTTCCTTCGTTGGGACTTCTTTTAGTTTCCATCTCTGGGCGTAGACTATTCTTGCTGCTGATATCATGTAAAATAAAATTTTACCAATTTTTTTTTTTTCAATTTCCAAATCAATTATATTAAGCAGAAAGATTTCAGGTGAAAACTTAAGCGGAACAGAGATTGACTTCTTAATTTCAAAATAAATCATTTTCCAAAATTGCATAGCTTTTTTACACGTCCACCACACATGATATAATGTACCTTGGACCAATTCACATTTCCAACATAGGTCACTACAATTCCCATAAATTTTACTAATCGTTTTTGGGGTCAAATACCAGCGGAAGAAGATTTTATAATAATTCTCCTTCACACTTTGACTGCATGTATATTTTAGTCTTTTATTCCATGTATATTCCCATTGTTCTAATTGTATAGGGAAACCAAAATTTTGAGACCATTTGATCATATTGTCCTTTATAATCTCCTCCTCCATATAATATTTCAAAATACATTTGTAAAATCTAGACAGAGGGGATTTCTTGTTTGACATGATTTCACGCTCTAAATCTGAATCTGGCTTACTAATGCCAACTTGTCTCTTGTCCATTATCAAGCGTTCCCTTAACTGTCTGTAGAAAAACCATGTAATATTTCTATTTTTTTCAATCAATTTCTCCTGAGATAGTATCTCATATCCAGAACTGCCCATTTGTACTAAATCCTCATATAGCAACCAATTTCCCTCTTCCAAAATATTGAATTTAAAGAAAGCTTCGTGTGGGGAAACCCAAAGGGGAATTTCGGTGCTAATTCTTTTCTTGTATTTTTTCCATACTTTCAAAAGAGGATATCTCAAAACATGATTATTAAAGTCTAGGTTCACCCTCTCTTTATCATAATAGAGATACGCATGCCAGCCAAATCGTAGGTTCGTACTTTCTAAACTTAACATATCCTTATCCTTTAGAGTTACCCAATCTTTTATCCATGTTAGACAAGTTGCCTCAAAGTAAAGCTTAAGATTTGGTAGTGCAAGACCGCCTCTTTCTTTGGCATCTTGTAAATATTTCATTTTAACTCTGGCCTTTTTCCCTTTCCAAACAAATTTTTGAAGGCTCTTTTGCCATTCTAGAAAGGGTTTATCATTTTTAATAATCGGAATAGATTGAAAAAGAAACAAAAATTTGGGGAGAACGTTCATTTTTAATACTTCTATCCTTCCCAGAAAAGATAGATCCAAGTTGTTCCAAGATCTCAAATCTTTTTTAACTTTTTGCCACAGTTTTTCGTAATTATTAGGAAATAATTCAGAGTTCTTGTTGGAAACACAAATGCCCAAATATCTAACTTTACTATTTATTTTAAAGCCCGTTGTCAGCTCTAGTTCTTTTCCTTGAGTTGCACTTACATTTTTAACTATTATTGCTGTTTTTTTCACTGTTTATTTTCAGGCCAGATATAGATTCAAAAGTTTTAAATTCTCTTAATAATTCTTTAGAATCATTTATTGGATCGCTAATAGTGACTAACAAGTCATCGGCAAAAGCTTTCACTTTATGTTCTGTCCCTTTAATCTTACTGCCTTTTATTTTTGTATTTTTTCTCAAATTTTGCAAAAATGTTTCCATTACTAATACAAAGAGAAGGGGGGACAGTGGACACCCCTGTCTCGTCCCTTTACAAACATTGAATGCTTCTGTTATCTCACCATTTATACTTAGTCTAGCAAATTGTTTCTGATAGATAGCCTGAACCCAATGAATAAATTTATCTCCCAAATTAATATTTTTTGTAACTGACCATAATAGTTTCCACGAAACATTGTCAAATGCTTTTTCGATGTCAAAGAAAAAGGCTGCCAATTTTTTATCAATATGAAGCTGATGATATTCAATTAAATCTACAAAATGTCTGATATTGTCCTTCAAATATCTTTTTGGGATGAAGCCTCTTTGATCTTTATGTATAACAAACGGAATTATTTTCTTTAATCTCTCAGCTAAAATACTTGCGAATAGTTTGTAGTCATTATTTAGGAGAGATATCGGTCTATAATTCTGGATCAAAGTGTGTTCTCTACCTTCTTTAGGTATTAACGTGATTACTGCTTCTTTCCATGTCATCGGGAAGGTGTCTTGGTTTAAATCATTCATTAAGTTTTTAAGGTGATCTACCAGTTCCATCTGGAAGGTCCTATAATATGTTGAGGTGAAGCCATCTGGACCCGGAGCGGAACCCGATTTACTTTTCTGTATAGCAGATAAAACTTCTGCCGTGGAGATTGGCTGATTTAATATATCTTTTTGTTCTTGAGATATTTTAGTTAGATTCGCATTTTGTACATATTGATTTATATTATTAAGATCTTCTGGGTCTTGTTTGTACAGTTTCTCGTAGAATTTTAGAAAGGCTTTCTTGATTTTTTTGTTGGTCCATATGGATCTTACCACCTTCTTGAATTTTGGTTATTACGTTTCTACTTTTCTTTTCCTTTAATTTATAAGCTAACCATTTCCCAGACTTGTTTGCAAATTGAAAGTTTTTTTGCTTGAGACATCTAAGTTTGTATTCTATTTCTTCTGATAATAACATTGATAACTGTTTCTGCACCATTTTTAGTTCATTTTGGATCTTAGAATCGGTTGGGTTTTTTTGGTGTGCCTCTTCTTTTTTCCTCAATTCGTCTGTAACTTTTTGCATTTTTTGTTCACGTTTCTTTCTATATTCAGAGTTAATTTTTATAAAAAAGCCTCTCAAAACTGCTTTTGAAGCTTCCCATACAATCAATGGGCTTGTTCCTTTTCCTGAATTTTCTTCAAAGTACCATTTTATGATTTGTCTTGCATTAGTTACATTTTCTGGGTATTGTAATAATTTTTCATTCAGTCTTCAACTAAAATAACTTTTCACTTTCCTCAATTTCAAGGATATTGGGTTATGATCTGACATCAGCTTTGGAATGATATCCATTTTCTGAATTTGTGTCATTAGAGTTTTAGAGGCTAGAAAAAAATCTAATCTGGAAAAGGTTTGATGTACATGAGAAAAAAAGGTGTACTCTTTGGCTCCTCCGTAGAGATGTCTCCAAACGTCTATTAATTTTTGATTTTCCATTAGTTTGAAAAAAGATGAGGGGAGTTTTCCTTGATTTTTTTTCCTTGTTTTATCATTTGATCTGTCAATTTCAGGATTAATTACGGCGTTCCAGTCCCCCATCATTATTATTTCCGTATAGTCCAAATTAGAGAGCAAATTAAATATTTCTGCATAGTATTTCTCCTTTCTTTCTTGTGGACCATAAATCCCCACAAGCAATATTTTTTTGTTTTGTAATGAAATTTCTACTCCAATGTATTGACCGTTATTATCATTAAAGATTTCTCTTGAAGAGATATTTTGCTTTACATACATTACTATACCTTTTTTGCTTTTAATTGAAGAGGATATGAATTCATTACCCAATTTTTTATTTTTTATTAGTCTTATGTCTTTTTGCCTAATGTGGGTCTCCTGAAGACAAATAACATCCTTTTTAAGCTTACCTAAATAGTGAAAAACTTTTTTCCTTTTCTCTGGGAAATTAAGTCCCTTTATGTTCCAAGATAAAATCTCCATCTCCTAATATATTTCTCTGCTAATCCTTTTAACTTAATATTTTCTTTTCTTATTCAGTTTTTTTTAATTGTGCTTTTTATTTCTATTTTTAATCAGGGATAATAAAATTTTGTCTTTCATTACCTTAGATCCCGAGTCTGCGTTGACTTCATTCTTTGATGTAGTTTCCTTCCTTTCAGTAAATAAATCTTTGTTGATGTTATTATCTTGGTCTTCATCTTCAGATTCATTCTTATTTAAAGTATCTTCTGTTGAAGAATTACTTTCCTGTTCTTCTCTGTCAATTTCTTTTTCAATTGATTTCCCATATTTTGTCCAAAAGTCTTTAGCCTTTGATATTGTAATACAATATCTTTTTCAGTTTTACCAGGAAACTTTCTTCAGAATATGGAAATGAAAGGAGGGGTTACAAAAGTGTAGCAGATTCCGTGTCTCCATAGCCTTACTCACCCATTCCAGAACAGAACATAAACAAATATGTGTGCATGTATGTGTGTGTGTGTGTGTGGGGGGGGTGATATACTATTCCTGTTCTTGCATTAGTCTTGCATTCTTTTGTCATTTTCTTCACATGAAGAATTATAGATTCATAGAGTTGGAAGAGACCACAAGATCCATCCAGTCCAACTCCTGCCATGTGAAAATTCACAAAGCACCCCCAACAGATGGTGATCTAGCCTCTGTTTGAAGATCTTTAAAGAAGGAGACTTCTAACAACAGCAACAACAACAACAGCAAATTATTTATTTATAGCCTGCCCAATCACTAGGTATCTGGGTGGGTTACAACAGTAAAAATGCATTAGAAATACAATAAGATACTAATTGATCCCTTCCCAACCCCCTCCCCAATATTAAAACTATAATTAAACGATCAAAGTTTAAAAACAATAAAATGCTATACAGCATTAGGTTAAAATAAAAAAAATTGTCGGGCAGAGAGACAGACATCACAAAATTGAGATCATATTCGTAAACATACACAAAGGGAGGAATCTAGAATTTATTAGCTAAGTTGGGAAGGCCTGCCGGAAGAGATCAGTTTTAAGAGCCTTTTTGAAGGCTGTAAGAGTGGGGATATGATGTTCCACAACTTCGACGCAGCAGTATAGAAGGCCCTTTGAGTGACAGAAGTTAGCCTAGCTCTCTTTGGCTGAAGTAGGTTCTTACTTGAGGACTTTAATGTGTGGGATGGGCAGTACGGAAGAAGGTGTTCCCTTAAGTATTCTGGACCCAAGCCATGCAGGGCTTTAAAGGTAATCACCAACACTTTGTACCTTACCTGGAAACTGATTGGCAGCCAATGAAGGGACTTCAGAACAGGTGTTATATGATCATTCTGGGAAGTACCTGAGATTAGTCTTGTTGCCATGATTTGTACCATCTGAAGTTTCTGAACTTGGCACAGAGGTAGCCCCAAGTAAAGCACATTACAGAAGTCCAAGCGAGAGGTTACCAGTGCATGTACTACTGTTTCAAGGTCCCCTGGCTCCAGGAAGGGGCGCAGCTGGCGTATCAGCCAAAGCTGGTAGCAAGTGCTCCTGACTGTCGCATCCACCTGTGCTGACAGCTGGAGTGATGAGTCAAGGAGAACCCCCAAGCTGTGGACAGAGTCCTTCAGGGGAAGTGTGACCTCATCTAGAACTGGCTGACATAACTCCATTCCCAGGTTCGGGTTTCCAATAACAAGTACCTCCATCTTACCTGGATTCAGCTTGAGTCAGTTTCCCCTCATCCAGTCCATTACTGCCCCAAGACAGGCATTCAGAGGAGAGATGCCATCCTTAGTCACTGCATCAGTCGGAGACATAGAAAAATATATTTGGGTGTCATTGGCATACTGATAACAGTACTGTATGCATGTGTAAGGATCGAGAGGGCAAGTCATCTTTTTCATACTACTAAGGAGCTTCTGAAGGGTGAAGTCTCTTCTGTGGAAGAGAACATGATCCAGAATGCTTGGAAATCATGACAATGGAAGGGCCATGTCTAGTACACTCGCTTTCTTGAAAGTTTATTTAATTGTATTCCAGAACACCTGAATAGGGCTAATCTTGTATTATAAGGCAGCAGATAATGTCATGCAGCTTCCACTCTTCCCCAAAACTTCCCACTTCAAAATGAGAGGCACTGTGGATAATACTCTTCCTTTTTTCGTTCTTCCTGTCAGAGAAGGAAGCTGTGGGAAAAGTTGATGTGGGAAAATTCTTCATAGGAGAGCGGATGGTTCATGACTAAACAGGTAGGTGAAGAAAATCGTTGTGAATGACACAGAATTGTGATTTTGCATTAGCAGAGAATCATAGAATCATAGAATCGTAGAATCATAGAGTTGGAAGAGACCCCAAGGGCCATCCAGTCCAACCCCTGCCATGCAGGAACTCCCAATCAAAGTATACCCAGCAGATGGCCATCCAGCCTCTGCTTAAAGACCTCCAAGGAAGGAGACTCCACTACACTCCAAGGGAGTGTGTTCACTGTCAAGCAGCCCTTACTGTCAGGAAGTTCCCCCTAATGTTGAGGTGGAATCTCTTTTCCTGCAGTTTGCATCAATTGTTCTGTGTTCTAGTCTCTGGAACAGGAGAAAACAAGTTTGTTCTCTCCTCAATATGACATCATTTTTATTTGTGTAAAGTGGGATACCCAGTTTTCATCAGTGCTCCTTGAATTCAAGTGAAATTCCCTTTGCCTGAAAACCTGCACAAGATCCCTGTGAGACTCTCCAGAATAATTTGGAATATATCACAAAATGCTGCTATAGTTAAGGGATATTTTGCAAACTGATTGTCTTGCCTTGTATGTGCAGAAGCCAGTTCCATTAGTCATTCTTTGATACAATCCAATTGATGCTGCTGTGTGGCTTCACATGGTATCTGACTTATAGCAACCCTTAGGTGAACCTATCACAGGGCTTTCTGGGGCTGATAGTGTGTGACCTACCCAAGGTCATCCATGGCTGGGAGAAGAATTGAACTCTGGTCTCCACACAACCTACTACACCACACTGGGTCTTATATAATACTTGTACTATATTAATTATATATAAGTGTTCCATGCTTGGAGAAAGGTAAAGTCCTTTGTCCCTACAGTCTGCTTTCATACAAGACACTGTTTTCTTTCTCTGTGCTGTTTCAGGATTCAGTTATTACCTTAGTTGCCAGTGTTTTGGTTAGAAGCTTGGGATTCTTGGGAGTGAGGATGTTGACATCTCAGATACATAAAAGATACAGGCACAACTCAGTTAACAAAGCCTTTGACAAAGAAATTCCATTTTACAAAGTCTATTTATCCTATCCCTTTCCTTCTCTTCATCACTTTTTTTCCTCATCCTCATCTAGCTGGAGGTTTTTAGCAGCAATACCATTGGGAGGATGGGAAACACAGATGTCTAGTGCCAGGTTACTGCATCATGTCTGCAGTAAACAACTAAATAAAACTTGAGTTGGAAAAGAATGGGGTTCTGATTTAGCCAATCCTACTTTAGCTGTGTGAACCAGGCAAGGTAAACAGAAGCTGCCTCCAAAATGCTTTGCTGAACCTGTGTGAACAGCAAAACAGAGAAAAACTTGGAAAGCATGTAATACCAAATTTTCTATTAAAGAAGTAATGCCCAAGAACACATCTACTTTGTTAACTGAGGTATACCCGTACAGGTTTTGTCTTCCATCTCTTTCCCAGTCCAAGGTCCCAGGCCAACTGTCTAGTCTTCCCAGAATGTATATCTACATTGAGACCAGGACACTCTAACAAACCTGGGGCCATTTCACGCTACAAGTACATATTTATAGCACCATGTTTCCACTTTAACTGATATGGTTCTTTCCAATGGAATCCAGGGATTTGCACTTTAGAGAAGGATGCTTAGAATGTTCAGTCAGAGAGATCCAGCACCTCACCAAACTAACCAAACCCAGGATTCTATAGGACTCAGTCATGGCAGTTCAAATGCAATCAACGTATGGCAATTATGCTTTGTGAAAGGACCTCTGGCTTGGATGAAGGAATGGATTTGCTGCAGACATTACAGCAGCCATGCTATGCAACTAGGATTGTCACAATTCTTCCTTATTTAGATACTGTTGACAGAAGAACTGCAAACTGCCAGACTTGAAAGCATAGCATGCAGAAGTGCAGGAGACTCAGAGAATAAGCTAGCAAGTGAGAGAGAGAAGGAATGAAAAGGAAATATTTATCATATTTTTACTTTAAAGACAGAAGGATTATTCATCATCTCTGACTCATGTAAACAAGTCATTAGTGCACTGAGTGAATCTTATAAATTAGATTAAACAGAGGCGAAGTGCAGAAAATTAAGAAGTTAAGATTGGGTATTTTCTGAACTCAGGGATGACTCCCAGGTCTGTGGAGCCTCTTGAAAACCACTGGCAAAAGAGTACGTACATTGGCTTTGTGCCCACAGTGAACCTGTCACATAGCCCCGTCACTGTTGGCAGTTGCTCAAAATATGTTTGCTGTGGTGCATAAAAAACAAAATGCTGCATTTGGTGCTGATTGTTCATCTTGGTATGAATTTCAAGTGGTTGTCACTCTCTCAGACAATTATGGAAGTTGGGAGTTGGTTGGTCATTCATTTCCTTTGCTAATTTTCTTGGTATACCTTTTCTTTGGAATTTGGCTGACATTAATAACTGTGTGTTTTTGATACAATAGAAAAATCAATGCAACTCAGCTATCTCTGTTGCAGACTAGGATCTTAGGTATTACAGTAATGTAACATGGTGGCATTAAGCCTACAGGGCCAGAAATCACAACTTGGCATTTTCTTTTCCTACGTCGCAAAATAGCAGTCCTGCCATTTTCTCTAGTGTGCAGGGATCTGAGGATTTACTGTCTGTGAAACTGCCATGTGAGTACTTGAATCAAATGGCTGTGATTGAGTTGTTCTCAGTGGGATTCAGCGTGCTGAATCACTGAGTTATCTCTCTCAGGGAAAAAGCAATGAAATACAGTCTGTACAGTTTGAACCGAACATCTCGAAGAGGCCATACAAATGCCAGATATATACATGTCATCTCTGGTGGATTATGAATAAGAATTTAAGCAGCTACAATTGCTTCTGTCTAGAGAATTTCAAATAGCATCAGTATTGTTTTATCCAGCATCAACATAACTTCTTATACCTTGTCATACATTATTTGTGCAAATATAGGATCCCATGAGTAACATACAGGGATACTAATACTATACTGGCTGCTCCATGACCCCAAGCTCTCACAAGTGATAGAGGTATTATCTGACTTAGGCAGCATCTGCACTGCACAAATAATACAGTTTGACACCACTTTAACTGCCATGGCTCAATGCTATCGAATTCTGGGATTTGTAGTTTTGTGGGACAGTTAGCCTTCTCTGTCAGAGAGCTCTGGTGTCACAACAAGGTACAAATCCTAGGATTCCATAGGATGGAGCCATGGCAGTTAAAGTGGTGTCAAAATGGATTCTGTGCTGTGGATGCAGTATTAGAATTCATTTCCCCAAACATTTCAGTGTTGAAGGACTTTCAGTGCACTCCTCCTTAATTTTCATTAAAAGTCCCATTGCATTCCATACTGCTTGCTCCAAAGTAAGCATGCATAGAATTGCATCCTTCAAAATCCATCTAAATACTTCCTTACCAGGAACTTTTTGAAACTGTGATGCCACCAATTGTGACCATCATTTTGTTCAGAGCAGTACAGTGGAGACTGGGTGATCATCATTCAAGCCCTGAGGATGTCAGCTGAATGGAGGGCCTAGAATCTAGATTTTATAAATGCCACCTTTAGCTGGGTCCAAGCTATCCCCTTCCAAAGGGAAGAATTTGCTACAGCTAGGACAAATGCAACTAATCCATCCAGATTGGGAAGTACCACAGATGGTGGGCAAATGTTGGGTCAAGAATACATGCAGCTTTATCCGCTTTTACAAGGACTTTGCCAACATCTTCTGAGACAGTCTATTCCACTTTCAGAAAACTTTGGTGATGGAACTTTCTCACAAGAAAGGTCAGGCTCCATCCTTATTGAATTTTAAGTGGACAGTAAATGTGTATGTATAGATATATTTAAACATGATTAATGATAAAATTTAAGTAGAAATACAATCCATCTCACCGCAGTGACAACGGTGACCTGTGTACCTACTCAGTCTCTATCCAGCTTTGACTGCTGAGGGTTGCTACTCTCCTCCTAGTTCTTTATTGCTAAATGGGACAGAGATGTTTTTCCCTCAATAAAGTAGGACAAATTAACACTCTACAAGCATTGCAGAATGGGACTCCTTAGGCTGGCACTCCCCCCTCCTCCTCCCGTGCTGGATGCTATTGCTGTAAAAATATTTTCAAACCGTGGGTGGTTGAATCCGTGGATGAAAAATCCATGTATATGGAGGGCTGTAGATAGGACAGGGGTTCTACTATAGTGGCTCCTTGGCTGTAGAACTCCCTCCCAAGGGAATTCAGGCTGACTCAATTGCTCTAATTCTGCCAATGGGTGGTCAATACAGTGAATGGTTTATACAGCCTTTGATCCTTAAAACTAAGGTGGTGTTTCTAATCATTTTAGGTGTGTGTGTAAAAAGAAAAATTAAAGAACTCTGTTTTGGTCTGTTTTTAAATAGCACTATTTTTTGTTTTATCTGTTTTGATTTCCTGCACATTGCCTTAGGAGCCCTGGAAGGTTGCAAGACAATCAACAAATACTTTAATAAAATAAATTTAGTATGTGATGCCATCAAAGAAGCAGGTGTCATAACTCTCCTGATCTATGAATTTGGGGGGGAAATTACTTTTTGGACCCCCTGAATTCCTTATGGCCACTGATTACACTGATTGCAAAATTATGGGCACTGTAATCTCCCCCCAAAGTGCTTTCCCCCAGGCTATTGTATCCCATTTTGCAGAGCATGAGATCTGTCTTCAAGCCTACTTGAGTTTGATTTTCTGAAAGCTACTATAAAGCTTTCCTGTTCTCAAGATGGCTGGAGCATCATGGGCTCAGATATTGGCTTTGGAATCTGCTGGACAAGTTTTTACCAACTGCTGCTGCTGTTGTTGCCACCAACCAATTGCTATTGATTATATTGGTATGTTTAAACAGATATCCCTCCATATTTCTTTTGATATTTTATATGATGATAATTCTGTTGAGGGTTTCAAGAAGCCATGCTTAACGAGGTCCAAATTTTAAAATAAAGAAATAAAATGCATGGTTGCTTATATGCAATCTTTTAAATGAATGAGTAACTCACTTAATTGACTGTCAAAGCTGTGAACTGCTAGCTAGTGCAGAGTTCATGAATCTGCAAAGGAAACAGCCTCATGTATTATGAATTCATAAAAGTCATCATTCTGTAGGAAGTAACTTCCAGTAAATCATTCAAATGCTTGCATACACACAAACTTAAGTGTTTAAAATCCAGACATTCAGCAGATGTAACCTATTTGCCAGTATCAAACAGAGGCTGGATGGCCATCTGTCAGGGCCGCTTTGATTGTAAGTTCTTGCATGGCAGGGGGTTGGACTGGATGGCCCTTGTGGGCTCTTCCAACTCTATGATTTTATGATCATGTTTTGCAGTTTGAAGATTTAACATGGCATTCGTATGACATGTCTCATGCTTATGTGTGTGCTTTGCATGTGTTATCTTGTACCTACAAATAGCAGGAAAAGTACCTGTATTTGATTGTGACCATAGAAAAATGATCACACCAGGAAAGAAGCAGCATTGGTCATAGCCATTGCATGATAATGCCTTCGACCCATAGCTGCTTTGTCCCTGACCTTTTCATTGATGGGGGAACCTGTCAATTACCTAGCAAGCATGCAAGTGTCAAGTTGTGAAACATTGCTCCTGAAGCAGTTGCACAATTCTGAGTCATTGGTGTTGGCATACCTTCCTCCTCTCTATTCTGAATTACAATTAATTCATTTAATTTTTCCCCTCTGTCTTGACCTTCTTTTCATTTCAATCACAGTTGCAGAGCTCTAGAATTGTGAAAAAAGTGGAGAAAATAAAATAAAAATAAGGCAGGGAGGTGGATTAAGGGAGAGTTAGGAAGAGAGCACATCAGTCTTGGTCACATGATTGAGAAGAGATGTGGTGATGGCTGTCTTGAAAATGGCATGTTCCCATTTTATTTTTAGTAGTGTGACTGCTGTGAGAATGGGGCTTGTGCGGAAGAGTTGAGAGTCAGTCTTTCTATCTTCTCATGGCACTTATGGTATGAATGGACTGCATTTCTACAGTATACTAGTAGCAAGCAAGGCTGTGATGATCAAAACTCCTGTCATAATTCCTTGTAGCACCTCACTCATTGTTAGGAGCGGGCTGGAAACATCCTCCTCCTTGCACTCCACTCAGAAATTGAACAGATCGCCTTCTCTTGGGATGCAACCACACTGCAGAAATATTCCAGGTTGACACCACTTTAACTGCCATGGCTCAGTGCTATGGAATTTTGGAGTTTGTAGTTTTGTGAGACATTTAGCCTTGCTGTCTCTGGTGCCACAACAAACTACAATCCCCAAAATTCCATAGCACTGAGCCATGGCAGTTAAAGTAGTATCAAACTGGATTATTTCTGCAATGTGGATGCAGGCTCAATGAAGCTGATGCTTGGTAAATCAGTTTGGGGGTAGGGATGGACCAAGAGATACTACTTAGCCACACAAATATAACTAAGTAGCTGTTGTAGAATCCCAGCCTGAATTTTTAAAATATATTAAAAATTTATTACAGATTTAGCTGGCATTCTAAGAGCAGGGCTTTTCTTCTTCAGTCAAAGAATATTCCTTTATCATTGCAGAGGCAGAGGAGCAAACTAGTGAAAAACAAATGTATTTCATTTCTTTATTCTTATTTAAATTGCTTGTATGTCACTTTTCAGGGAAAAATGCTCTCCAGGTAGCTTTGCTAGATCATTGTTGGTATAATCCAGGGACATAGCTAGGATTTTAGGAAGGGGGGGGGTTTCCAGACTAAGTGCCACCATTATAAAGGGGCTTGAGTGCAGCGGTGCAGCAGCACACACCATTCATTTTTCTAATGGAAGGGGGGGTCCGGACCCCAAGAACCCCCCCTTTGGCTACGTCCCTGTATAATCTTGTGTATGTCTATTAAGCCCCACTGTAAAATCAACAAGCAGTTTTTAAAATTCAAATAAAACAATTTAATTATGAAAACTGTAAATATAACTAAATATTTCCATAATCTGACAGGGAGATTGATTTTCTGGCATCAATAAAACCCAGAAACTACCATGGGATCCTTAATGAGAAGATCGATACTGCAAGAAATTCTGCCTGGGAAGACAATTTGACCAGCACTAGGAAGCATTAATGCTAAAGCTAACACTCCTCTTGGAAGGTGGAAATGAACAGGTCAAGTGGCAGTGGCACCAGCCATAGCAAAGATGGATAGCATAAAGAACTGACATCCAGGAATCAGTCACTGCCAAATCAGATCCCATAAGGAAGAACCTCAAAAGAGAAGCAGGGAACACCCCAAATGTCAGCACACTTCCTAATTCAACCTCTGTCCACTTCCATGCACATCACCTCCTTCAGCACAACAATAAGGTTTTTAAGGTTAAGGAACTGGACAAGCGGTGGGAGAGAACAAACCCACCCCACCCCACCCCTTCCAGGCTTGCTGCCAAATCCCCCCTCTCCTTAATGCCTTTGGGGAATAGCCGACTGGTTGTGCACATGTTCCAGCCTGCAAGGCCAAGCGATTCCTAGGAAAGCCACTCTGCCTGCCTCAAAAGACCAGCGTGAGGAGAGCCTTGCTGGTCTGACCTTCTGACTGGTTCCAGGAGCTGGAGTGACTTCCGCCCAAGCTTGCCCTTATGTGATGCGCACACACACACACACACACACACACACACACACACACACATGCCTTCAAGCCTTATGTCAGTCAAGTAGAGATTTATATCCCCCTCCTCCAATCCACAAGTGAAAAGCAATTGGTAGTTTCTGACAGAATGATCTGGTATTCCTTCTTTTTAAAAGCTGGGAGGGGTGGTGGGAGAAAAGTAGGCAAAAGAGGTCACCAGATTTTCCATGCTTGATGGATAGCAGCCATCCACAAAGTGGAGGCTTTCATCTCACACGGGTCTTGGTTTGTCTCTATATCTCCACCAATATATACTGTACACATAGATGTGTGTGCTGAGGCAATTGTCATGGCTAATATGCCCTGATTGTTCTGCATGAAACGCTGGAGGAGAAAAGGATCCCAAACCACCAACTCCCTTTCCCTCTCCTGGCTTGGAAAACACACACACACATACACACACACACACACACACTGCTTGGTGCATTTGCATACACTGGGAGGAAGGTGGGGTTTTTGAGGCAATTCAGAACAGTTAACGTTTGACCATGGATCACCAAAGCAGCACAATAGCGCAAATACAGAGAAATACAACAGTGATTGTTTTCAAATCGGTATGTTCCTGTTTGCTTCAACAGTGTGATTGTTGCAAGACAACAGGCTGATGTGATAAAAGTCCCCAAATGAGCGCAAACTAGTTTTGCAGTTTGAACTCAATTTGCAACAACTGAAAAAAGCTGAAAACAAAAGGGGAAAGTGTAAGGAGAACAGAGAAACAGGCACATTTTAAATGCAGCTGAAAAGGTGGGATGACAAGAAAATTAATCAGGGCTATTACTGTCAAACTGGAACAGTGAGAGGGTATATGGGAGTAGTGCATGGACACAGGAGATGATTTTATTTATTTATTTCCCCACCGTTCTGCCAGTGCAGGACCCAAGGTGGTGCATAACACCTTAAAAACACACGTTAAAAACTCTTAATATAAAAGTTAAAATACAATTAAACTAATTTAAAAACACAAGTTGAAAACACAAGTTAAAACAGCAGTAAAAGGCATTTAACATATGATCTCTAGATCTGTTTTCTTTTTTCATAATAAATAAGCAACTGTAAATCCACAGTAGTTTTCCGCAATCTCAAATTGGGTATGAATAAGGCCTATAAATCTTGCTGGCCATTCATCTGTCTATCTTGATATATCAGAAAGGGCTTCCACTTTTCCTACTTATTTGAGCTTTCAGAGCTTGTCCTTCAAATGAATAATGCTCAGTTCACAGCTATAAAAATAAAATCTCATTCTGGTGGTAAAGAAGAGAAATTTGTTGTGCTCTTCATCAGACCTGCTGTGTGTAAAATGCATGCACCGATGACACTGGCATCCTCCTTTGGACTCTATTATTACTTTTTAATCATAAAGACTTGAATTGAAAATGTCTGCTGTATGCTGGATTATTTTGCTTTAAAGTCTGTGGAAGGTCTGGTTTTCTTGTACCATATAACTGAATTCCATTTAATATCTGACCACCCACAGGGACTTGTAGTAGCTACCATACCAGTAATAATCAGGAGACAAGTGGCAGTGAAGGAAACACAGCTGAAGTTTACTTTGCCATGGATCAACCCTTATAAAGGAAAGGTAATTTTTAAGATAGCAATTCCCCCATTTCTTCAGCTGTACAGTATAGTCCAGAAGAGTAAGGTAGATATTCCAAGCATTCTTGTTGTGTGCCTTCAAGTAATTTCCAACCAAAGGTGACCCTAGCATGGGGGTTCCTTTAGAAGAAGTTTGCCATTGCTTAACTGTAATGGATGCATCATTGGGTAATAATGGGAGTTACTGTATAACAGGAGAATAACGGGGCGCTTTCACACGGAAGAGGCAAGCATCATTAAAACGTGATTAAAACATGGTAATAGCATGATCGGGGAGAAGATTATCACACCTCAGTACACTTCTCCCATTTGTGTCCCGTGCATAAACTGTAATGGATGCATCATTGGATAATAGCGGGAATTTCCTTAAAGACCTTCATTGGCTGCCTATTCGCTTCCGGGCGCAATACAAGGTGTTGGTTATTACCTATAAAGCCCTCAATGGCTTGGGCCCAGGGTACTTGGAGGACCGCCTCTCTCCGTACAATCCGTCCCGCACACTCAGATCAACTGGGCAGCAATTATTAAGAGTTCCAGAGGTCAGATTAGTTACTACCACCAAGAGGGCCTTTACCACCTCGGCCCCCAACCTCTGGAACTCGCTGCCCGCCAAGCTCTGCTCGGCCACCTCCCTGGCCCAATTTAAGAAGGGATTGAAGACATATCTTTTCGAGCGGGCCTACCCCTGATTCTACCCCCCAGTATACTCTCTCTCCCCTCCTTCGTCAGCTGGTTGAGCTGGCATGAGTTTGCTTGTTTTTATTGTAATGTTTTTTAATGTATTTTAATATGTTTGATTGTATGGATTGCTTGTTGTACACCGCCCTGATTTCTAGAAGGGCGGTATAGAAATAAAA
>NC_056524.1:246663951-246768626 GCF_019175285.1 Sceloporus undulatus
TATTATTATTATTATTATTATTATTATTATTATTATTATTATTATTATTATTATTATTATTATTATTATTTCTGTTATTAACCAATGATGCATTCATTACAGTTTATGCACAGGACACAAACAGGAGAAGCATGCAGGAGTGTTATAATCCCCCCCGCCCCGATTGCACTATTACCAAATGATGCTTGCCTCCCATGTGAAAGCTTCCAGTGAGGTCTACAGTTGGAGAGAGATGTTTTTGACAGTTTCTTCACTGTGTGTGCAAAAACTTCTGTCATCTTTATTGCTGTGCTCTCAGTGTGCCACTGTTGGTTGTGGCAAAAAGAGGGTGTTCTGAGGAAACTTAGGGGATGTTTGGGTTCCAGCAGAACTGATAGGTTTGCCGTTGTGCAACATGCCTCCTGCCTTCCCAGGGCTCACTGCCTCTCCTTGCTTCACAGTCCCACATCCCACCCTATACACAATAGTGTGCATGCACACATACAAAATAAAGGGACCCATTCAGTTTCTTCCTACTATGTGATGGGTAAGGGCAAGAATGAATAGGTCCCTTTTACTTTCTTGGTTTAAAATAAAGAAAATATTATCTATTTGTTCCTCTCCTCACACTGCTGGAGATCATAAGAGGTGACATGACAGCCATATTCAAATATTTGAAGAGATATCATATTGATGGAGCAAGCTTGTTTGTTGCTGCTTCTGAGAATAGGACACAGAGCAATAGATTCAAACTACAGGAAAAGAGATTTCATTATGAAAAACTTTCTGATGGTAGGGGTTGTTTGACAGTGGAACACACTCCCTCAGAGTGTAGTGGAGTCTCCTTCTTTGGAGGTTTTTAAACAGAGTCTGGATTACCATCTATTGAAAGTGCTTTGATTGTGTATTCCTGCATGGTAGAATAGGTTAGACTGGATGGCCCTTGTAGACTCTTCCAAATCTATAATTTTGCAATATTGCCCACTCCTTTCCCTCTTTTGCTTTTGATGCCTTTACACAACCGGGACCCAGCAATCCTGTTAACCCACAAAAAGAGTTTTGAAAGGAAGAAGAAAGAGTAGTGTTGTCATAATTCTCTTCCACAAAACTAGGACAAAAGTGTGCAGGACTGGACTGGTTCTGTATACTTTTGTCACCACCAAACAACAACAACAACAACAACAACAACAACAACAACACATACACCACATTTAAACATTTCACATTATTTTATTGCATATTTCACTTGTTATTGTTGTTTGTTTATATATTGTCATCAATCTACATAGCTCAGTGCTATGGAATTCTAGGATTTGTACCCTAGCTCACAAAACTATAAATCTCAGATTTCTATAGCATTGAGCCATGGCTGTTAAAGCAGCATCAAACGGCATTACTTCTGTAATGCAAATTAAACCTATGTCTCTGAATTTCTGGCACTCTGGAAAAGAATTTAGCAAAGGTTGGTTTTGGGTTCCCCCTTTCCACTCCTATGGAAGAGGAACAGGGAGAGAAGCTTCCAAACAGCTATGGGAGTAAGAGGGACTCCCTTCTGTTCTAGAAAGGCTATCCAGGGATAGCCATATTGGCCATACAGCAAAGTAAAATAACATCCAAAATCTGCAAAATAGTGATACCCTTTTTGGCCAACCAAAATGACCAAAATAGATGATGCAAGTTTTTGAAGCTCAACTGGCTTTTTCATCAGGCAAAGGTGTTAAAAATCAAATACAAAAAAGTTATCACTGTTTTGTGGGTTTTGGATGTTATTGTACAGTACTTTGCAGTGTGGCCAATACAGCTACTCCTGGATATGATTTCTAGGTCTGAGAATACTGTATTTGCATCACAACAGGGGAATCCTAAACCAGAATGATCCTAAACCAGGGTTAACAAAAGACTGGGACTTAACTCTTTGAGATTTTTACCTCCAACAAAGAAAAAACTTTTTAAGGGGACTGTATTTGATGTGTTTTAAGCAGCATCTAAACATTTTTCAGATGTGACAACAACAAGACTTCTTGAGAAATTCAACATTATCTGCCAATGGAGGGGGCAGATAGCTTCACACAGGAGAAAAAGAAAGGAGGTTTCTCATTGTGTTGCTAATGGACTTATTTGCAAAATTTATTTCCTAGAATTCACTTTTTGTCTTCCAGAACCCACATGCCCCCCTTTTCACTCTCTCTCTCTCTCTCTCCCTCTCTCTCTCTCTCACACACACACACACTTACTTCTATGTGGGCAGCTGGAGGAAAGGACAGCTTTTCACTCCTGCCTTCAGGAATCCGAGATGTTCTGCTTGAAGCCGAGACATTTTTCAGAGGCTTCAATCCAGGATTTCCCTGGTTTTTCAGCAGCAATGGCAACCCTAAAAAGACGGCAATCTTTGATATTCATCCATCGTTTGCTAGCATACTGATGATGGCAGCACCAGTAGCTGCCACAATATCTTTTACATATTGCATTACAAAAGCACAAAAATATATAAACCAGTACTTATATCAACTCAGATGAACAGTATTATACTTTGAAAAAACAAACCAACCAGTGGTGGAAAAAACAACTGTAGTCACAGAGCTTTCAGGAACCTGTGAAACAGCAAATACAGGGTTCATTTTATCATCTAACTGCTTTAATGTATGAACAGACATATATTTGGTGCTTCAAGCTATTGAGGTCAAGTAGATACAACAGCTGCTGCTTTGCCAAGTACTTTCTTTTTTATTATAAAAAATAATATACATGTACATATAAGCTTATTTACATAGTATACATAATAGAAACTCGATAATAGAAACTCGATAAGGGAGGAAATAAAATGACTTGAGTACTACATTATTTGATTCCTATAACCCAATCCCTCCCTTTTTCCCTATTAACTCGTGTCTTACCCCCCCCTCCCCCCCCCCACTGTATCTGATTTGAGTATTTTGCTTAGTTTTTATTTCATTTTATTCCTCTATATCTAATCTTTATACAAAACACCTTCCTTTCACATTCAAGAAAAGTAATATTTTCTATCTTATATCACACCCCACACATAGATTGAAGAATGGATGAAGTAGATCGGTAATAACGAACTATGTATCTTTTAACTTGTAGGATTGAGATAAAATGAAATGGAATTTAACTTATTGACTCCTCGCCTACTGTTCTACTTCATTTTTCCTTATCACTTTTACACATCCCCCATAGTGGAAAAGGTATCGAACATTATAATTCCATCAGAGTTGTCGTTTTCCCCATTACAACATTACGAAATTATATTCTTCAAAATAGTCAACATAAAGCAATCCTATTTTTACAAAGTAAGAGATACATTAATTAGCCTGTCTTAACTGAAGAGCAGGAGAGAGCTTATTCAAAAGTTATCTAAAACTCTTACTAGACTCTTCCTTTTTCATGCTATCTTATACCTTGTTTAACCAACGTTTTTCACAATATATTAACAAAGGTTTCCACAGCTTTTCATTTGTCCTTTCATAGTCCTCGTTATTTCTTAATGCCATTGTTAACTTATCCATTTCAATCACATCTAAGGCCTTCTCCAACCATTCATCAACATCAATCTCCCCGGATCTTTTCCAATTTTTGGCTACAACAATTCTAGCCAATGTAATTAGATATAGAATTAGTTTTTTCTCTTTCCTTAATTCTTTATGTTCTAACATATTCAAAAGAATAGTCTCTGGTTTTAAATTTACATTAATTTTATATATCTCCATTATTATTTTATTTATTTTTATCCAAAATGTTTTAATATAAGGGCACGTCCACCACATATGGAAGAATGAGCCATAATGTTCTTTACATCTCCAACATGTTCCGGATTTGTCTTTTTTCATTTTAGATAGTCTTGAAGGAGGAAGGTACCATCTATGGAGCATTTTCATATAGTTTTCCTTTATATCCATACAGCACGTAAAATCCAAATTCTTACCCCAGGATCTTTCCCAACTCTCCAACTGGATATTTCTTCCTATATTTTTTGCCCATTCTACCATGCTAGCTTTAATAGTTTCCTCTTCTAACTCCAGTTTCAGACAGACTTTGTAAATTCCTGAGATTTTACCCTTCTTATTTCCCTCTGTAATTTCATCCAATTCTGTCTTACCCAAATTTATTCCTTCTTGTTTTTGATCTTTCCTAAATCTTTCCATTAACTGTCTATATGGGAACCATCCTAAATCTAAACCTTCCTCTTTTAATTCTTCTCTGGTTTTCATGATTAATTTTCCATTACTACTTTTTAATAAATTTCTATATCTTATCCATTCTTTACCTTCAATTTTACTTCTTTTCATAAACGCTTCTTGGGGAGATGTCCATCCTGCTAATTTCCTATAAAATTTTTGCTTGTAATTTAGCCAAACTTTCAATAGTGCTTTTCGAATTATATTATCATTAAAATTCTTATTCTGTGCCAATTTACCATACCAAAGGTATGCATGCCACCCGAACCTAATACCATAGCCTTCTATATCCAATAAAGGAGTATTTTCCAACAATATCCATTCCCTTATCCAATCAAGCGCACACGCATGGAAGTAAATTTTGAAATCCGGTAACGAAAATCCCCCTCTCTCTTTAGTATCAGTCAAAATCTTCCACTTAATTCATGGTTTTCTTCCTGCCCATATAAAATTACTTACATCTTTTCTCCATTGGCTGAAAACAGACTCTTTTAGAATGACAGGTATATTTTGAAAATAATACATTAGTTTTGGGAGGATATTCATCTTGATAATTGCAATCCTTCCCCAAAGGGAGGTTTTTAAGTTGGACCAATTGATAAGATTTCTTTTAATTTCTTGCCAGATACATTTGTAATTGTTGTCATAGAGTTCCGTAGTTTTGTTCGAGATATTTATTCCTAAATATTTTACTTTTTTCATAATTTGAATCTTACTCTTCTCTTGAAGTAGATCCTTTTGTTCTTGTGTCATATTAAACCCTAACATCATTGATTTATCCTTATTCATTTTTAATCCTGCCCACTTCCCGTATTCTTCAATTATTTCCAGTACCTTACCTAAGTTCTTATCTGGTTCTTCAATCACAATCATTATATCATCAGCGTATGCTTTAATTTTAATTTCATTACCTCTAATTGTTGCTCCTTTTATGTTTTTGTCCTCTCTAATTTTTTTTACATAGTATCTCCATAAACATTATAAAGAGGAGTGGGGATAAGGGACACCCTTGTCTGGTGCCCTTTTGTATTTTAAAGCTTTCAGTTTTCTCTCCATTTATTATAATCCTTGCATACTGTTCCTTATAAATCATCCTAATCCATGTTCTGAAATTTTGTCCCAATTCTAATTTTTAAATTAATTTAAACATAAAACTCTAATCCAAAATGTCAAAAGCCTTTTCTGCGTCCACAAAAAGAGGGGCTGAATCTTTACTTGGGTTTTTATCATAGAACTCTATTAAATTTAGAACTGTGTGAATGTGTTGTTTTGTATGTCTTTTTGGAAGGAAGCCACATTGATCATAATGTATCCAATTTATCAACACTTTTTTTATCCTTTCTGCTAAGATGTTTACAAACAATTTATAGTCATTATTTAAGAGTGAAATTGGGCGATAATTTTGTGGTAATAAGCTATCTTTGCCTTCCTTAGGTATTATTGTGATCGTTGCCTCCTTCCAGGAATCTGGAATGCCTTCTTTCAAAATAGAATTAAACGTTTTTTGGAGGGGATCTAATAAAACATCTTGGAAAGTTTTATAAAAAATCATTGTAAAGCCATCTGGTCCTGGGGCTTTTCCAAGTTTTGATCTTGTTATAGCTTGTTTTATTTCTAATTTCGATATCTCAGCATTTAATCCTTCTTTAATTTCCCTTGATATTTCGGGGCTTTCTATTTCCTTTAAATATTTCTCAAGTCCCCCTTCTTCTAAATTTGTACTCTTTTCTACTTTATAACGTTTCCTATAAAATTTATAGAAGGTCTTCCTAATCTTATCCCCTTCTGTGTATTTCTTTTGACCGTCCTGAATTTCAAAGTTCATGCTTCTTTCTTTTTTCTTTTTTTACATTGTATGCTAAATATCTTCCAGTTTTATTACCGTGCTCAAATTGTTTTTGTTTTATGTATTTTAATTTGTTACTTACTTCTTCTGATGTTTTCAGCTCTAATTGTTTACGTAAAAAATTCAATTCCTTTTTAGTTTTGTCATTGTCCTTACCTTTGCTAAGTAACAGTTGCTTTTCTTTTTCTTGTATTTTTCTTGAGATTTCTTGAGTTGCTTTCTTAATTTTGTTCTTCTTTTCAAAACCTTTTTTCATGATAAAGCCTCTAATGACTGCCTTTGAGGCATCCCAAACTATCTTCATTTTTGTACCCTTATCTTCATTCTCCTCAAAATATAACTTTAATTGTTTTTGTATTTGCTTCTTTATTACCTCATCTCTAATTAGATTTTAATTTAATCTCCATGAAAAGGTTTTGTTTAAAGTCTTTAGTTCCGATACGATTTGATTATGGTCTGAATTTTTATTTATAATTATTTTACGATCTTTGACCATATTTAACAGTTCTGCCGAAATTAGGAACATATCAATTCTAGAGGCTGATGTATGGGGGTTGGAGAAGAAGATGAAATCTTGTTTAGTCTGATTTTTGTGTCTCCAAGGGTCTTTAATTGATAATGTTTCTTGCAGTACAAAGAAGCTTTGCGGTAGTTTCCCTTGCTTTTCCTGAATCTTTTTTTTAATTATATTTTTTTCCTATTTCTTACAAACATAATGTGAACATGTGATTCATAATGTGAATCTTTTTCTTCGATTGTCTATCTATTTTGGGGTTTAATACCCCATTCCAATCCCCCATAAAAATGTAGTTATCTTGATTTAAAGATTGAATTTATTTCAATAATTTCTTGTAGAATTTTCCTTTGTTTTGAATAGGTCCATAAATCGCAATCACTAAGGTTCTTTTTCTGTTCAAATTTATTTCTATTCCAATAAACCTTCCTTCTACATCGTTTAACACTTCTTCCGCTTTAATATGATTTTTAATATATATTGCTGCTCCATTCTTTTTTTTTCTTACCAGCACTTATAAAAGTCTGACCTAATTTGGGGTTCTTCAAATATTTTTCATCTTGTTTTCTAATTCTATGTCCGGGAAAGCAGCCAAAGGGCTGATAAAGCAGCTAGTTATCAAACAAACAACCCCCTCCCAGCACAGCAAAGTCAATGTAAGCTACACAGTCCTGGAGAGTTGCAGTAGCTTTGCAAAAAGGGTTTACCAGAAGAATTGTCAGACGGTCCGAGGTTCAGGGTAACAGATAGGCAGGTAGATAAAGCAGTCCAAGGTCAGGTTTCTGGGTAGTCAAGACAAGAAGCCAAGGAGCCAGAGACAGAGTCTTTCCTCTAAAAGAGTCAGATATCCACTGGCAAAGAACCACACATGCTCCAGGTGCTTAAGAAGGCAAGGAGCTGGCCTTCAGCTGTGCCTGATTATGAAGACGTTTCTGATAAAGCCTCCGAGATCTTCGAAGGCCCTCTCTTTCTGCTCGACGCTCATTGAAGGTAGGCACACTGCCCAGATCCTCCTCCATGTCCACAGCCTCGGCACCAGGCAAACTTGACTGCTGAACCTCTGGAGGGGCCATAGACTCTGCTCCAGCAGAACTAGGGCCAGCCTCTGGCTCCTCCATTACAGGTTCAAGCCCCTGGGGCTCTGGCTCCTCCATTATAGGTTCAGATCCCAGAGGCTCTAGCTCATCCTCTGAGTCCTCCAAACCATCTTCCAGGCTGGGCATGACATTCTAGTTTCTTGGATACTTATAACTTCTGCTTTCCCTTTTTCTAATTTATGGAAGATTCTTTTCCTTTTGTATGCTGAGTTCATTCCTTTGATGTTCCAAGATAGGAATTTCATTTTCCTTTTCTTTTATAGGTTTCTCTGTATTACTTTCCTTGTAGTTCTTCCTCCTCTTCCTCCTCCTCCTCGTCTTCGTCATTAGGGTTTCTTAGAGGTATATTAAAAGCTTGTCACCCCGAAGCTCCCAGCAGGTTGTCCACCATTTCTTAGAATCATAGAATCATAGAATCATAGAGTTGGAAGAGACCACTAGGGCCATCCAGTCCAACCCCCTGCCATGCAGGAAATCCAAATCAAAGCATCCCTGACAGATGGCCATCCAGCCTCTGTTTAAAGACCTCCAAGGAAGGAGATTCTACCACCCTCCGAGGGAGTGCATTCCATTGTCGAACAGCCCTTACTGTCAGGAAGTTCCTCCTAATGTTCAGATGGAATCTCTTTTCCTGTAGCTTGCATCCATTGTTCTGGGTCCTGTTCTCTGGAGCAGCAGAAAACAAGCTTGCTCCCTCTTCAATATGACATCCCTTCAAATATTTAAACAGGGCGATCATATCACCTCTTAACCTTCTTTTCTCCAGGCTAAACATCCTCAGCTCCCTAAGTCGTTCCTCATAGGGCATGGTTTCCAGACCCTTCACCATTTTTGTCGCCCTCCTTTGGACACGCTCCAGTTTCTCAATGTCCTTTCTGAATTGTGGCGCCCAGAACTGGACACAATATTCTAGGTGGGGCCTGACCAAAGCAGAATACAGTGGCACTATTACTTCTCTTGATCTAGACACTATACTTCTATTGATGCAGCCCAAAATAGCATTGGCCTTTTTAGCTGCCGCATCACACTGTTCACTCATGTTCAACTTGTGGTCTATCTATTCTTCTCTGTTGATATTCTCCTTAGATGCACCACTGCTCCCCACATTGCTTCCTGGATTCCTCTCTTCCTTCTGCTCCTCTTTCTTTCTTTCTCTCTTCTCTTTCTTTACTTTCCTCTTTTTCCAATTCTTCTCTGAACCATCTATTGTAAAAACTTCTGGCTTTCTCTATTGAATCTATTTTATATACCTTTTGCCTCCTCATGAACGATATCCCTTCAAGGGGTTCCCACTTGTACCTCACATTCTTCATTTGTAGCATCTTAGTAAGTGTCGCATAATCCCTTCTCCGTCGTAATGTCTCTGCTGGAATATCTTTGAAAATTTTGATCTCTGTTCCATCTATGCTTAGTTTCTTCTCGAAATTCGCTTGGATTATTTTGTCTTTTACCCTTTCTCTTGTCAGGTACACCACTATATCCCTCGGTAGACTCTTATTCTTTGCCACACTTGAATTTATTCTAAAAATCTTGTCTACGTCCATGTCCAGCAACTCTCGCGGGCAATCAATCAATTCCGCTAAAGCTGGAATGATTCTTTCATAAAGGTCCTCTCCTTGTAATTCTTTTAGTCCCCTTATTTTGATACATTTTTTCCTCTTTCACCTCCTTCATTCTATTTGCTTCTCTTTCTTGCTCCTGTGCACGCGTCAAAGTCTGTGTTATCTTTTCCACCTCTGCTGTTTTAACTTCCAATCTGCCTATCTTCCCTCTCATATCCTTCACTTCCTCTGTTATTCCCTTCAAAGTACGCTTCAGATCATCTATTTCTTTCTTAAAGCCTTTACATAGCTCATTCCTTGAATCTTTGATTTCTTGTCTGATATTTGATTCACTCTTCTGCATACTGGTTTCCATTCTCTGTAACATCTCTAGTATTTTTGAGTCTGTCTCTCCTGTTTTCGATTCCATTGAATTCCGTCTTATCACATTATGCTTCTGTTCAGCCATTTGCAACATCTTCTTTTCCCTCTCTCTCGTAGTCATGGTCATAGTTGAGTACATACTTCTTATCTCTAGAGAGCAATAGGCAAAGTCTTCTTTGTCTTTTAATTATCTTATTCTTAAAATTGCTATTTATTGATATTGCTGTTAGCTCTAACCCACTAAAACAGACTTACCTTATGTTCTCTTTACCTTATTGCTTAAGAAGAAAGGGAGAAGTGAGCAATTATTATACAATGGAGGGAGAGCGGCTATTTAAACTATTCCTTTAAAATTATCATTAATTTATATGTTATTGTAGAGAAAATACTCCTCCTTTTAAAGAGTAAGTACTCCTCCTGTCCACCAGGTGGCGCTATACCCACTCAGTTACCGTCTCCCTTAACAGTAGTATCTGCTTGCTCCCTTTCTTTGCTTTCTCAAAATGCTATCCCTTCCTTCTTGGTAATGTCTAAACTTCCATTTGATATGACCTTGAAAACGCTGAGGAACTTTTCCAATTTAACCCAAATGCTAATCCAAGACCTGTACCTTCCCCCTTACAAGCAAGATCAAAATATAATACAATATTTTTCCTTTCAGAGCAGGTGTATAGGCACAGTACATCAAATACAGAAAACACTAGACTCTTAACTTTCAGTACCCCATACAACTGAGTAGCACCCAGTCTTCCCTTCCACTCTCTACCCAAAAATCCTTCCTCTCGAAATCCTCTTTCCAGCCCGGCTTATGTTCCTTTCCCCCTTTTTCTCCCCCTTTCCTCCCTTTGTCTTCTTCTTGTCCTGGTCCGAGCCTCCTGTCTTCCTCCTCAACTCTTCCCTCCGCTTTCTTCTCCTTATCCGGACCCACTGAAAACTCTCAAAACTCGTTTGCTTCTTAACCTGGGCTGGAAGCACCTGGGGGGCATCCACCTCTCAAAACACTCTGGGACCACCTGGGGGACACGTCTGCTTCTCATCCTGGATAGACTCCACCAGTAAGTACTTTTACTTCACGTGTCGAGACTGATCCTCCTCTTGTTCTCTCCTACCCGTGCCGTCTGTAGCAGCCTTGCTTCCTTAGGCTCCTCCATTTCTCTCACTCTTCTCCTGACAACTCCTTCACGTCCTTCTTCTTTGTAACTTTATTTTAGTTTTATTTTAGTCCCTGGAGAAGTTCAAATTCAAAACCAGCACACACAAAACTTTCTCCTTCCAGGATCGCCTCCTTCCACAGTTCAAATCCACTGCTCGAAAACACCCTTCCCACAGTTCCTCCGCTCTTCCTCGCCGTGGGCCTGTCTTTACTTAAACATTCTTTCACCTCTTCTGCTTCTTAGCAGTATCTCCTTCAAAACTTCTAATGAGGTATTAGAGCGAGGATCTTTCTCTCTTGTTTCCCAATCTCAGATACAGTGGAGTTTGCTACAAAGTAGTTCCTGAAAGCTTGCGGCCGCAGTCTGTCTACGTCCCCGAGGAGTTATTCCTGCCGTCCTCTGGCTTGAGTCCATAGGAATCGGCCCGGATCCTCCCTTTGGGGGGGCCCATTCAGACCTGTCCAGATTCCCCCTTAATAGAGAGAGGTTCTAGCTTCTTGATTTTGCAGAAATTTCCGCTTTAGAGAAGCTAATTGGCCTGCAAGCTGGATCGCTTACCACCCACTACAGTGGAGGGTGACTTGTCACACCGCCATCTTCCCGGAAGTCCCAAGTACCTTCTTTTTATCTTAACTTAAAATTATTTCCAGCACAATTCCTTTTGGGCAGCATTCCAGGTGGCAAAATGGCAAAACATCCCAAACATAGTCATCTTTGAACATTTTGGCACCTTAGCTGGGCCTTCTGTTTGCCCTCATTATCAGGTCTGTGAAGTTTTCTGGTGGATTTAGTGGGAGGATAGAGGCCAGGAAAAAAAATGCTTTGTTCATCAGTGTACACCCATTCCACATATTTGCAAGTGCCTTTCATGAAGCAATACTATCCATGCATTTGTTGTTGTTGTTTACCTTCAAGTTGTTTCTGACTTCCCCTTCCCCTTTCTCTAACTCAGTCAGTCAGTCAGTCAGTCAACCTTTATTAGGCATACAACAACAATAAAATACATTTACAATAAAACTTCAGGATCATTATTAAAATTTAAGCCATAATCTTTTTGCCTCCACAAGAAAATTGGCCATTAGCCTGGTAACATGTGGGTTCAAATCTTCCAATAATTATTCCACTGATAACCCATCCAAACAGATGTTCATTTCCAATAACCTTCTTAACAATTTTCCCCTTGGAATTATATACAATGGACAAAGCAATACAATATGATGGAGAACATCTGGAGCTTGATCACAGTGACATACACGATTAAAAAATGGGTTCTGCAGATATCTGCCCCGGTCACATTTGAGGGGTGTACATTGTCTTGCAAACAAAAAGGCCTTTCTTGACACCAGCAGTGAAGGGTTTGAAAATAGTCTGGTATCCTACCCTGCAAGGGAGGGATACCGAGCATCACTGGAGAAGACACTCCAGGAGGAGTTGGATATTCAGTTGATATTCTCTCTCTGTAAGGCAGACCCTAATAGATTCAAGACACTCCTTTTCAGTTAGTAAAAGGAGAGAATAAAAATTCAAACCCACAGAAATTACTTTACTTTCATAAAATTTAGCCCAATTGGCATAGTAAACATCAGATAGTAGGAACCATGAAAGACTGGCTCTATTCGGCCTGAAATATATCTTAAACTAAAACCTATAAGTCATTAACCAGGGTTCAGTTTCAAGAGCGTTCAATCCCAGTTCCATATAGAGAGTCAGATGGTGTACACATGGAGGTACAGATAATAGTCCCCTGAAAAAATGTGTCTGCAAACGTTCAATCTCCTTATGAAAGGCTGGAATCCAGGCGAATATGCTGTAAAGTAATTGCGATCTTAATTTGGCTTTATAAATTTTTAAGGCCGATAGAATAGCCCGGTTGCCTTTTTTATAATAAAAAGATTGTATCACCACCAGTGATCTTTTCCCTGTTTGTATTACTTTATCTCTCTGTTTACTCTACTGCCCGTTAAAATGAAAAAGGACACCAAGGTAAACATACTTTTTGACCTGCTCAATTGTTTGATTACCAACCTTCCACATTCTTGGTACAAATCGCTTAGACAATACCAATATTTTGGATTTCTCAAAGTTTACCAGTAGGTGAAATTTGTCACAATATTCAGAGAATCTTTTCAAGGCTCTTACCATACCCACCTGAAATAGAGAGAGTAATAAAGTATCATCAGCATATTGGAGTAGAAAAAGCGGATGATTTCCCAGTGAAGGTGGGTGAGAATCTACTGTGGTCATAAAGGCAGGTAGATCAGCCACAAATAGATTAAACAGATGAGGAGCCAACACACAACCGCACATAAGTTTCTGACTTATGTTGACCCTAAGGCATGCCTATCATGGGGTTTTCTTGGCAAGATTTGTTCAGAGGGAGTTTGTCTTCCTCTGAGGCTGAAAGAATATAACTTGCTCAAGGCCACTCAGTGGATTCCCATGGCTGATCAGTGATTTGAACCCACATTCCTAGAATTGCAGTTCAATGCTCCAATCACTACACTGTGCTGGCTCTCTATGATCACACTCTTCATATAGTACATACTCTCCAATTGTCTTGATTTAGCAGGGACACTTCCAGTTAATTCTTTGTTGTCAGATTTCTTAAACTGCTTTTAAAATGTTCCAGTTTCTCTCTCCTTCTCCAGCTTCTCTTTTTTTTTGTCTTCAGCTTACTGGTTTTAAAGTGAAAAAGTTATTTGCATCTACTTAACTCTGAGTTATCCTCTGTCTCCCCCCCCCCCCTTTTCTACACAATGCCAAATTTGGTATTCACCTTAGGATTTCCATCAGTTGGAAATTATTCAAAGGCACACAACAACAACAACAACAACATTATGAATTTTAGGAATGTCAACTAGAAATCAAGGGTATGTATTATTTTGCCGGTGTTCTGCTCATTCCCCTCATTTCTAGTGGTACAGATATTGATTTGTGGTGGTGGGGATGCACTTCTTTAAATGTAGATAATTTTGATGGGGAGAAGTATCAGGAGATTTAGCTAAAAGAGTATGTACCTGCATCTATGTACCTACCTCTTCCAGTGCAAGATCTTGGCCATTCTTTTATCTATAGCAAATTTTGTTTTCTGTGCAAAAAATACCATGTGCAAATTTTTGAGACTAAATCACACACTTTACATATTCTTTGAAAACTGCACAATTTTTGAAAAAAATCTCAAAGTGAGAAGAAAATTGCTAAAATTACTCATTGTTTCCTTTGAGAATGAAATTAGCAAAGAACAAAGCTCTGCTTCCGTTTATAACCAAGGTACAGAAGCATATTCAATGGAAATTAAATTAAAAGGAAAATTGAAAGAACCCTGTGACAGAAGAAAGATAGACCTTCTCTTGTATTGAGGAACATCTCAGCTGCATCTCTGAACCCAAGTAAGCTATATTAAAGGTAAAGATTTCCCCTTGACAAGATTGTCTAGTTGTGTCTGACTGTAGGGAATGGTGCTCATCTTCTTTACTAAGTTGAGGGAGCCAGTATTGCCAAAGATGACTCCATGATTACAGCGCCAGGGTAATAATCAGAGTCAGCATCTTAACCACTAAGGTACAGCAGCCCTGCAATATTACCCCTATATTACCCCTGCAATATACCTTGCATAATATTGTCCATCCCAGAAATTGCCTCGACACTGGCACTGACACTGACACTACTTTATCCTTGTCATCTCTAAAATTCCTCCACTCACTTTCTAACTGCTGCTGCAGGGTCATGACATGGAACAGATGTTTTATGTTGTCAGTGAACTGATTGGCTGTGAACTCAAAAGTGGGAACACTAAGTAGTGACAGCTATTCCAGCTTTGGCCACAACAAATGAGATTTGAATGGAGAGATGATTTACTATAACATGTGAAGTGGCAGAATGTTTATATTCAGACATTACATTTTTATAAGCATTATTCTCTAGAGCTGAATTCATCACATTTAAAATAAAAAAGAGTAAAACTTGCATTTAAAGCATGAGTATTGCTTTACAGCTTCTAGGCTCCATGGATTCGAGATGTGCAAGTTGAGGACTATTTGCATATGATTAAACACAATATTTATGATACATTTTTTATTGCTGGTATAAATAAATGGAGTGGGACTGACATTCATTACCATTGTAGCCAGAAGCAATGAAGATTTTGCATATAAGGCTGGTAGTGACTTTTCAGGAGGTAAACACATAGTTACTGGAATAGCTGAGGTCCTTAACTTCAGCAGTGTGAATTCTGACAATTCAAAGAAAGAAAGCTAAGATTATTATCTGCAACCCTGCTGTTTGATTATTTGATGGACTCCGTTAGTGCACATTTAGAGCTGATGTATTATAATAACTAGGGGGCTGAACAAACCGCCTCTTTCAGTGCTGGATCGGGGCTGCAGCAACTACATGCTTTGGTCCCAATCTGGTCTTTCCATGGTGCAAAAAGGAGCCTCAAAAAGTGGGTCCTTTTTGCTCCACAGAAAGGTTGCCATAGCCACTGGTGCTACGGCTTTTCAGTGTTCCTTTGGCTCTGTATCATCTGGACGCAGCACTAGAAGAGTGCCGTGACACCGCCCGCACATGGCATCATGCCAGCATGGGAGTGGAGTCAGGGTGTGCATAGTGTGGATGCCACACACCCACTCCGATCCAATGCTGGCCTTTATGACCAATCTATCGAGACTTTTGGAGACTGAGTTGTGAAGTGGGGATTGTCATAATAAATGTAAAGTCGAAGGCTTTCATGGCCGGCATCCATAGTTTTTTGTGGGTTTTTCGGGCAATGGGAAGCCCTCTAAGCTCGGTGATAGCAAACTTTTACATGGAACACTTTGAAAAGCAAGCCCTGGAAACAGCACCGAAAAAGCCCGCAACTTGGTTCCGATACGTGGATGACATCTGGAGCCATGGAGAAGAAGACCTGGCTGTATTCCTGAACCATCTGAACAACATCCACCCCAACATCCAATTCACTATGGAAAAAGAAAAGGAAGGAACACTGACATTTTTGCATGATCTTGTCATCCGCAAACCGAACCTACGTTTGGGTCACACAGTATACCGAAAACCCACACATACAGACTGTTACCTGCACAAGAACTCCAACCATCACCCAGGACAAAAAAGAAGCACAATCAAAACACTGGTAGACCGAGCAAAACGCATCTGCGAACTCCACTTCTTGGAAGATGAACTGAAGCACTTGGACCGGGCTCTACAGGCCAATGGTTATTCCAGCTCAGACATCAGAAGGGCTGCCAGGCCCATGAATACCCAGAGAAGTGAAGACAAGCAGCCACCCAAAGGGAAAGTATTTTTACCATACATCAAAGGAGTCACAGACAGAACAGGCAAAGTGGTGAGGAAGCACAACCTTCAAATGGTTTACAAACTAATGAAGAAAATCCAGCAAATGCTTCACTCAGCCAGAGAGACCCTCTCACAGCTGCAGGAGTTTACTGCATACCATGCAGCTGTGGAAAAGTCTACATAGGGACCACCAAACACAGGCCCCATACAGACAGGCCAAAATAAAGCTGCTTCAAGTCACTTTGGAGGTATGCTATGTCAATGATACATGTGTCCCAAGGGTCCGGAAGCTGCGCAAAGCTACACTAACAGTCCTTAGGACTGAATCGTGGCTTTGGCACGGCTTCCAAATTCTTAGGACGCATGCATCATCCAAAGTGACTCGAAGCAGCTTTATTTTGGCCTGTCTGTATGGGGCCACAGTGTGCAAACAAGAATCAAGGAACACGAGAGACACTGCAGAAAAATCAGCAGTAGCAGAACATGCCACTAACCATCCTGGGCATAAAATACTGTTTGAAAACACGGAAGTTCTGGACCATGCCAACCATTACCATGTCAGGATGCACAGGGAAGCCACTGAGATCCACAAACATCTGGATAATTTCAACCAGAAAGAAGAAACCCTTAAAGTGAACAAAATTTGGCTACCAGTCCTGAAGAATAGCAAAATAAGGACTCAGCAAATGCAAATGGGAAACCATTCAGAGTCAGGGACTTTCCCAGCAGATAACTGATAACCAATTAGCAGACATTAATCCTCGTTTGCATTAGCCTCCCAGGCTGAGGCCAGCCATCAACACAGAACAATACACATGCAAATCACTCCTGCATTCCCAGGCTTACACAATATATATACACCCAATTTTTCCAGGCAAAGCATTCTCTGAAGATGCCAGCCACAGATGCTGGTGAAACGTCAGAAAGAAACTCTGCTAGAACATGGCCACATAGCCCAAAAAACCCACAAAAAACTATGTCATAATAAAATTCAAAGATTTGCCTGTATAAAAGCAGCTTCACTTACTAGTGGAAAGAGAACTGGGCAGAGGCTAATCTGACTTTCCATAGAAGGGAGTTCCATAGCATTGAAAAAGCCACTGAGAAGTCTTTCACCCAGCTTCTCACCAAATGTATTTGGTAACGTGGTATGACCAAAAGAAAACCTCCTCCTGAAAATCTTAAAACTCGAGCTGGATTGTGTAAGGAAATAGTTTAAATAGTCAGGATTCAAGCTATGTAGGTCTTTAAAAGTCAAAACCAGCACTTTGAATTTCCTCCAGAAAACATAGCAGTAGCCAGTGAAACTATTTCAACAGAGGAGTCACACAATCCCCGTAACAGGTCCCGGCCAACAGTCTGGCCACAGCATATTAGACATGCTGGTCCTATCACCTTTCTGAACAGTTTCCAAAGGCAGCCCCACAGTAGTCCGATTGGGAGGTAATAAAGGCATGTGTCACTGTGGCCAGATCAAGGAATGGGTATAGATAGTGCACTATTCTAACTGTACAAACCCACTCCTGGCCACAGCCAAAACCTGGTCATCCCAGCTTAGATCCATGTCCCAGAATAAGAAGAAAGAAGAAGAAGAGCCCTCCCTCCATGATAACTGTCATCCTTCGGCCTGCGAGGGAGTGAACAGGCGGGCCCAGCTGCATCATGGCTAGCCTAAAGATAGAGAGCCCTCCCTCCATGATAACTGTCATCCTTCAGCCGGCGAGGGAGTGAACAGGCAAGCCCAGCTCCATCAGGGCTGAAGAAAGAGAGCCCTCTCTCCATAATAAGTGCCATCCTTCAGCCTGCGAGGGAGTGAACAGGCAGGCCCAGTTCCACCAGGGCTAGCCTGAAGAAGAAGACGAACGCTCCATGATAACTGTCATCCTTCAGCTTGTGAGGGAGTGAATAGACAGGCCCAGCTCCACCAGGGCTAGCCTGAAGAAGAAGAGCCCTCCCTTCATGATAACTGTCATCATTCGGCCTGTGAGGGAGTGAACAGGCAAGCCCAGTTTCACCAGGGCTAGCCCGAAGAAGACAAGTCCTCCCTTCATGATAACTGTCATCCTTCGGCTTGCGAGGGAGTGAACAGGCAAGCCCAGCTCCATCAGGGCTGAAGAAAGAGAGCCCTCCCTCCATGATAAGTGTCATCCTTCAGCCTGCGACGGAGTGAATAGGCAGGCCCATCTCCACCAGGACTAACCTGAAGAAGAAGAGCCCTCCCTTCATGATAACTGTCATCATTCGGCCTGTGAGGGAGTGAACAGGCAAGCCCAGTTCCACCAGGGCTAGCCTGAAGAAGACAAGTCCTCCCTTCATGATAACTGTCATCATTCGGCCTGTGAGGGAATGAACAGGCAAGCCCAGTTCCACCAGGGCTAGCCTGAAGAAGAAGAGCCCTCCTTCCATGATAACTGTCATCCTTCGGCCTGTGAGGGAGTGAACAGGCAGGCCCAGCTCCACCAGGGCTAGCCTGAAGAAGAAGAGACCTCCCTTCATGATAACTGTCATCCTTCGGCCTGTGAGGGAGTGAACAGGCAAGCCCAGCTCCACTAGGGCTAGACTGAAGAAGACAAGTCCTCCCTTCATGATACCTGTCATCCTTTGGCTTGCGAGGGAGTGAACAGGCAAGCCCAGTTCCACCAGGGCTAGCCTGAAGAAGAAGAGCCCTCCCTCCATGATAAGTGTCATCCTTCGGCCTGTGAGGGAATGAACAGGCAAGCCCAGTTCCACCAGGGCTAGCCTGAAGAAGAAGAGCCCTCCTTCCATGATAACTGTCATCCTTCGGCCTGTGAGGGAGTGAACAGGCAGGCCCAGCTCCACCAGGGCTAGCCTGAAGAAGAAGAGCCCTCCCTCCATGATAACTGTCATCCTTCGGCCTGTGAGGGAGTGAAGAGGCTGGCCCAGCTCCACCAGGGCTAGCCTGAAGAAGAAGAAGAGCCCTCCCTACAGTCCATCTGCCTTGGTCCATGCCTCAGAGGGAGAGAATAACCACTGGACCTCATCCCCTTTTCCACCACCATTCCCTTCTCCTTTTGTGTCATGTCTTTTAGATTGTAAGCCTGAGGGCAGGGAACCATTTAATTAAAAATAATAATTGTAAGCCGCTCTGATAGCCTTTAGGGCTGAAGAGCGGGGTATAAATACCAAAACAAACAAACAAACAAATAAATAAATAAATATCCAAGTTGTGAACTTGGCTTCTGGGCAGCTTCCAGGCATCATTGGAATGTGTAGCATGTAAACACTGTGCTCACAAGGCACCTGGAAGGCGTCTTTAATGGGCCATCTGTTCTGGCCCTTATTTACTGTTTTTTCATCAGTGTTTTAAAAATATAGTTTCAAAGTACAAAGATGGGCACAAAATCTCCCCAAATACTACTCCCAATCTCTCTAAATGACTCACAAAAGTAATGTTTTAGGACCAACAAGTAAAGGTTATTTGTTACCAGTCATTAGGTTAACATTTTAAAAATAATGCTAGTTGTTATATTATCTTTTTAAAGGATGTGGTATTGATATTATTCGTATCTCACAAGTAATGCATTGCTGGCAGTGTCATTACCTGTCATGATTGAGAGCCTACCTGTCTGAGTGCTGCTGAGTCAGCTGGGGTCAGTGTATAGTCAGGGAGGGGAGGGCAAGGAGAGGATTGATTGGGCAGAACTGCAACAGGAGAGAAGAGAGGACCCAGGGGAGGCCTGGGGGAAGGGCTGTGGACCCGGGGGAGGGGGCTAAAAGGTGAGGGAGAGGTGAACATGGGGAAAAGGGTGAGAGGCAGAAGAGCTGGATGTGGAGAGGTGGTTGGGACAGGGATAAAGAAGGTAATTAGGAGTCCTGGAAGAGAGAGAGAGACACCCAGGGACTTTGTAAGAGAAGCCTGCTTTGTTAAGAGTTGGGCCACCCCTAGGGGTAAAGCTGCTTGACCCTAAAGAGGAAGGAGACTTTAGGTATCCCCAAAAAGGAGAGCAGCACCAAAAGGAGGAAGGAACGCTGCAAAGAGAGTGTTGGGATTCAAAGGCCAAACAGTGGGAGCAGGATCCGAGGCTCGTCGAGAGAGGCAAGGAAGAAATAGAAACCCTGGAGAAGTGGTCCAGTCGGAGGGGAGAGGTTGAAGAAGAATCTCAGTGAAGAAACTAGAGACTGCCTTTGGCTGTAAAATTTATTTGGGTGGTGGGAACCTGTGAATTTTTTTAAGTAAAGTTTGAAGCATCTATTAAGTGTGTTTGTGGATTTGTGCCTACAAGAGAGAGTTTGTTTGGAACACACAATATGTCGCAGGGTGTGAGCGCCCCACCCACACAGTGCAACAGATGCATCTGTTGCATCTTGGTGTGAAGAACCTTGGGAATGATCTGCCTTTCAAATGCAGCTGGAAAGAAGAGTATACATTGCCATAGGAATAAAAAAAGAAAATGAGAGAGTTTCAGATGGATGTTTAACCACAATTGTCCAACTTACAATTTCTCATATCACATGCATCCAAATTATTTATTGAAACTGCTCCCACACAACTAAAACCAATTGTAAAGGTTTGCATAGTGAGATATTTCTTCTCAGTATACAGGGATATAAAGTATCCAGGAAGGACACTAGTCTAAGCTGCTTGTGATGTAGGGCTATTGATTAGCTGATTAGGTTATCCAGTCCTCTTGTTTCTTCTCATCGGTGGCCTACTATGCTCTCTTGTCTGCTTCTTTCTACTGAAGAGCTGCAACACTGTCAGACTGTTTGTTTAAGAACTTTACTCTGCAAAATCAGATCCATGACTGTTGCATTCAGTTCATATACAGTTTTAATTTGTTTATGATGTGAATTTTTAACTGAATTTGTTTTAACTTTTTAAAGCTGCATTAGGTCCTGAACTGGGAAAAAGGTAAGATGATGACGACGACGATGATGATGATGAAGAAGATATAGAATTGACATAGGCTTGATTCACATTCTTGAAAGGAGCCACCATATCACAGACAGCCACTGCTTCAGGGGTAGTAAATTAAGATGTGTGTTTGATTCACCCTGTAATGATAGAGGCTATCTCCTCTGCTTGGACCATAAGCAACACATAAACCTTAGTGTTGGTTAGAGACAGGGTTGTATCTATGGGAAGACAAAATGATAGTACTGGCTCACAAAAAAGAATTCTACTCCCCAAATGAAACTTTAATTCAGTACCCAAATTTCTAGCATTATAGTCACTTAAAACTTGAGTTGAACATTTAGAAATACATTTTGGGCATTTAAGAAAAAGTGCCAACCAAGTTACCAAGGGAATATGAACATAGCAAATATAAAAGTTCTAAAGAACAATTTTCAATGACTTACCCTTTGCAAGATATTTGAGGACAGTAGAATTTTTAATGGGGAGGGAGTAATGCCCTCCTGGTGGCCCTCATATCTACACTCCTTGCTGAAGATTGGGTTGTTGAAATCCTTTTCCACCTGATACCTTTTCAGTGTCTTCTATTACAAACGGGAACCTACCTTAAAAATATTATGTGGCACAACCTCAAAACTGCCTTTTAAGTTTTTCTTGAGGGACATTCAAAGGGTAGTACTCCTTTTTACTGTGTAAGTTCTACAGACTTCTGATAACTCATTCATATGTTTGAAAATGAGAGAGATTTTGCCTGAAGTACGTAACTGAATCCAGTTTTCTGGTTTCAGTGCAAACATTCTTAAATGTTTTTGTATCTCTGTGGCACTGAATTGTTTAATTTCAGTTTCCTAAAAGAGTCTATAACTGTTTTTTTTCTGCAAAGTAATTTTGTAGAAGGAAAAGCATGATTCTTGCATGATAACATACATGCCAGCTTTCCTTCATGTACATGCAGTGCCCACATGCTGAAAAACTATGGCTGTGGCTTAATGTGTGATAATTTCTAAGATGACTGGCTATACATAAGAAAAATCAAAATATGTGGAAATTGATCGCTATAGACTAGATTATGGAAATGTAATCCCTCTTTCACAATGACAGTGTTTGGTGATAGACCTAGAAACTGAAAGTGGATCTTTTAAAGAATGAGACTCTTCTATCAATTTTTGAGCACTCTTCATATGATTGATGAAACTTGAGTAAATAGCAGTGAAAAGTTCATTTTTCTCTTTTGCCACATGTCACGTAAGGCATCAGCTAAGCAGTAAAAGCACACACTTGAGAGAACAATGAATCTAGTTTCCCCACATAATAGCTTGAAGTAATATACAATGTTGTTATTTACATCCCCATAAATTTACAAAACTCACTGAACAGATGGTGGGTGAAAATAAAGTTTCTCTCTAACTCTTCTATAAACTAGCTCAGACAGAAAGTTTTAGAGGCTCTGCACATGATATAAAAATGGCAGCCAATTAGTTACGGTAAACAGAAACTAAAAGGGAACTCCTACAAATGATTACTCAGAAGTAAGGACAACATGAGGCAGGGAAGTGAAATCTGTACATCTACTGCATTACATTTTTGTTCTCCTCTGCTTTTGGTAACCTCACATGAATCAGACACTGGGAATGAGCTGCAGGAGGAGAAAATTGCTGAAGGCAACAGAATGCACTGAGATAAGGGTGTGAGAAGGTGAAAGATCTTTCATTCTCCTCTTCAAATTTGACTTCTTATAATAGTAGCCCACCCCCATTTTGTATGGGAAGAGACAGGACACATTTAAAATACACATGGCTGCCTATCATATCTAGTGTAACAAAATCATTTTAATCCTTGCGCATAGGTAGGCTCTGAAGGCAAGGTACTATTCTGGAAGCCAAAAAGGCTCATGGGATAAGCCTGGTAGAGAAGGATGTTTAGAAGAAGTGTTTTGAAGAAGAGTCCTGGGTTTTGTTGTATTGGGAATTGCCAAACAAAGGGTCTCTTCCTAATCTGGTTTACTTTCTTCTTGGAGAATGAAGGCCTGGTTAAATTGTTGAAATAGGCCTGAAATGGACCTCAAAAAGGATAGCAGCAGTTTCTGATCTGCCTCAGGAATAAGCACTTCTATAAACAAACCTCAGTGTCTACAGGCAACTGTCTACAGGTAAACCAGTGAGCTAAAGGCAACTTGTCAGAAGTAAGATGGTAACCAGGGCCCAGGAGCTGTATCAAAAAATCAGAGGTGAAGTATGAAGCTAGCAGATAGAACCAGGGAATGGAAGAGTCTACCAAACAACTGAACTAAAGTGTCTACCAAAAATACTAAGGCCACAGGAATGCCATTCAGGGAAAGCCTCAAACAAACCAGAACCTTTTTATAGACCCTCCTTCCTTGGACAGACCCATCAGCCTTGATGAATAAGGCCAATTCAGAATGTGAGAAAATGTAGTTGTCCAAGAACACCTTCTTGGATAGCTACATTTTCTCACACTCTGAAATGACCTTATCCATCAAGGCTGATGGGTCTGTCCAAGGAAGGAGAGCCTATAAAAGTAAATAAGGACCACATGAGGCAGGGAAATGAAATTTGTCTACCTACAACATTACTTTTTTTGCAGCTATGTGATGCATAATATAGCAATTTATTAAGACTTCATTTGGGATCCTGAGACCTGGCAACCCTAGCACTGGATTACCATTTCAGGCTCTTAACACCCGTTCTCTCTAGGATAAAGTTGGGTGTTTATCAGACGAGCTCTTAAAGAGGTACTATTCCAGTGTGACTCCTCTAGCTGCCTCCTGTTGCATGCTGGGATTGGCAGTTTTAAGGAGGGGTATTTAGAATTCTCAGGCAGAGAAGTTCAGCTCCTTAAAACTGCCAATCCCAGCATGCAACAGGAGGCTGCTAGAGGAGTCACACTGGAATAGTACCTCTTTAAGAGCATAGTGTGATAAACATCTTGGACAATAGCTGACTCTCCAGAAGTTGTTGGTTTGTAACTGTCAGCATTCCTTACCATTGCCTGTGTTGCTGCTCTTCTAAACTAAATTTCTGAGGGCTGTATTTTGCCCATCACTTCCTTTAGGGATTGAAGTGTAGAGCATGTGCAATGTATTTTGTACCAAAGTAAAAACCAGAGGATAATTCTCCCAACCCACATGTTGGGAGCCAAACTGACTACCTGCTGAGTCTTAATTCAATATTAGAAATAGAACAAGATCTGTCTCTATACTGGAAAGCAGCAGACTGGCTTAGAGGCACAGGGCAGCCTAACTTAGATGTGGTAGGGAACTTGGCAGGCTAGGGGAGTGCATTAACCCCAGGAATCCTTGGAGGTCTGTACTACCAGTGTAGTCCAGGAAGAAAATTGTAATTTTTATTCCCAGATGCCCCCTGGGGGTATGAAGAGATTTTTACCATGTTTTTGCCAATTCAGACCACTTTAGGTCCCTGAAACACCCTTTTTTTAAGCAAGAGAAATTAAATGAAATTAATTTAATTTCAGAAAAATAACAATTAATTTAGTTTCAGAAAGACTTATTCTGGAACAATAGAGATTCAGGAGTAAAAAATATGATGACAGGACTCACCCAGTCTCTATTTTACACAGAGGATACAAGACAGTATGATTAGAACAACTTTTGTGGGATGGCTGAAATTGTAGATGTTTGTTGCTCTTTATAGTACTGTTCCATAGAATCATAGAATCATAGAATCGTAGAGTTGGAAGAGACCACTAGGGCCATCCAGTCCAACCCCCTGCCATGCAGGAAATCCAAATCAAAGCATCCCTGACAGATGGCCATCCAGCCTCTGTTTAAAGACCTCCAAGGAAGGAGACTCTATTACCCTCCGAGGGAGTGCATTCCACTGTCGAACAGCCCTTACTGTCAGGAAGTTCCTCCTAATGTTCAGGTGGAATCTCTTTTCCTGTAGCTTGCATCCATTGTTCCGGGTCCTGTTCTCTGGAGCAGCAGAAAACAAGCTTGCTCCCTCTTCAATATGACATCCTTTCAAATATTTAAAAAGGGCTATTATATCACCTCTTAACATTCTTTTTTCCAGGCTAAACATCCCCAGCTCCCTAAGTCATTCCTCATAGGGCATGGTTTCCAGACCCTTCACCATTTTTGTCGCCCTCCTTTGGACACGCTCCAGTTTCTCAATGTCCTATCTGAATTGTGGCGCCCAGAACTGGACACAATATTCTAGGTGGGGCCTGACCAGAGCAGAATACAGTGGGACTATTACTTCTCTTGATCTAGACACTATACTTCTATTGATGCAGCCTAAAATAGCATTGGCCTTTTTAGCTGCCGCATCACATTGTTCACTCATGTTCAACTTGTGGTCTACTTGGACTCCTAGATCCCTTTCATACGTAGTTTCATTCAGCCAGGTGTCACCCATCCTATATCTGTGCATTTTATTTTTCCGCCCTAAGTGCAATACCTTACATTTCTCCGTGTTGAATTTCATTTTGTTAGCTTTGGCCCATCTTTCTAGTCTATTCAGGTCATTTTGAATCTTGATCCTGTCCTCTGGGGTATTAACTATTCCCCCTAATTTGGTGTCATCTGCAAATTTGATAAGTATGCTCCCAATTCTGTCATCCAGGTCATTGATAAAGATGTTGAATAGCACTGGGCCCAGGACAGAGCCCTGTGGGACCCCACTTCTCTCCAGGATGAAAAGGAGCCATTGTTGAGCACCCTTTGGGTTCGGCCGGTCAACCAATTACAGATCCATGTAACAGTTCCTTTGTCTAGCCCACATTTTACAAGCTTGTTTGCAAGTATGTCATGGGAAACCTTGTCAAAAGCCTTAGTGAAATCAAGATATACTATATCCACCGCATTCCCTTCATCTACCAAGCTGGTAATTTTATCAAAGAAAGAGATTAGGTTTGTCTGGCATGACTTGTTTCTCTGAAACCCATGTTGACTTTTTGTGATTATGGCATTGCCTTCTAGATGTTCACAGACTCTCTGTTTAATGATCTGCTCCAGAATCTTTCCTAGTACTGATGTCAGACTAACTGGACGATAATTGTTGGGATCCTCTTTTTTCCCCTTTTTGAAGATGGGGACAACGTTTGACCTCCTCCAGTCTGCTGGGATCTCTCCTGTTTTTCAGGAGTTTTCAAAGATTATTGCCAATGGCTCCGATATTACATTTGCCAGTTCTTTTAATACCCTTGGATGGAGTTCATCTGGTCCCGGAGACTTAAATTCATTTAGATTAATAAGGTGTTCCTCTACTATCTCTTTACTTATTCTGTGCTGAAATTCCCCTATTCTGTCCTCTGCTCCATTATCCTCAGGTTGAGCACCCTTTGCCTTTTCTGAGAAGGCTGAGGCAAAGAAGGTGTTGAGTAATTCTGCCTTTTCTCTATCTCCTGTTAGCATTTTGCCATCTTCTCCACGCAGTGGCCCTACCGTTTCCTTCTTCTTCCTCTTGCTGCGGACATATCCAAAAAAGCCCTTTTTATTGTTCTTAACCTCTCTAGCAAGCCTGAGTTCATTCTGTGCTTTAGCTTTTCTGACTTTACCCTTACACATGCCTGCTATTTCTTTGAATTCCTTTTTTTGTGATTTCCCCCTTTTTCCATTTCTTATACATGTTCCGTTTCAAACTTAGCTCCGTTGAAAGTTCCTTAGTCATCCAGTGTCCCAAGGAAGAAACTGCTTGGAGGGTTAGGGGAAGTCCTACTAATGATAAGAATAGACCTCTGTTACTGGAGTGCAATGTAAGTTTAAGCCTGGAAGTTTAGGATGGAATTTTTGGATTGCCAGTTTGATTATCTGGTTTAGATGTTAGAATTATCCAATATTAGGTTTTTGCCATGCTGTTTTAATGCATTGTTGTAAATGATTAAAACCTCTTTGGTTGACTAATGCACTGAACTGGGCAGATGAAACAATATTATGCTACAGAGCTAGCAGTAATGAACCTTTCACCGTTCTTCTATCTTGCTATTCAGCAGTTCCTCAAGTAAGACTTTACAGGCAAGTTCATTTATACAAAGTAAATCCATGGTTTTGTTCAGTAATATATTTAGGAAGTTGAAACTTCATGATCCTGCAAATAGGTATGAGCACAGAAGAGTCTTCTGCTTAAACAGGGAATAATTTATATGTTATTTTGGCATGTAATTTCACCCCTGCTGGTCTGGAAACTCATTACAAGGTAGCAGGGATTGCTAATCAAGATGTCTAGGTTCCATTTGCTTTCTGATAAGCCCATACACCATTATATCATAATCTTCAGCTGATATCAGCATGTATCATGTCTTGCCATAAGTGATAAAATGTTACATAGTGTTCTATGGCCCTGTTAAGTTTAAATGAATAACAGTAAATCATCTGGAACAAATTAACTTGCTTTGGGTTATCCAGTTTATAGGGTATATTCTTTGCAGCACAACATCTACCTGATCATGAATCAATTTTAAAGTCTGCACAGAAAAGCCACCATTAAATTCTCCTGTCCACCATGAAGAGATATTGAAATCAGTCCTCTTTTGGTGATTGATTTCAGCTTCTGAGTTTGGATGTTGCTCCTTGATAAAAAAAAAATTGAGGAGGAAATGAATTATCTTTTTGTTTAATTTCAAAAGTTGGCTTGTATATGGATCTGATCTTTTTGTGCATATGTACACATGTATGCCCAGTATTGATGGAAGGTTCATCATATCGTGAACAGAGTCTCAAATCTGGGACCAGGATGTTGGAGCAGCAAGGAGATCAGAAATCTTCCTCCCAGATTTAAGCAATACATGGCACTGTTTCTCACAAATTGTATAAGGTACCATGGGGCTACATCCACATTGCAGAAATAATTCAGTTTGATACCACTTTAACTGTCATAGCTCAGTGGAATTTTATGGAATTCTGGAAACTGCAGTTTGTTGTGGCACCAGAGTTCTCTGATAGAGAAGTATAAATGTCTCACACAACTACAATTCCCAGAATTCCCTAACACTGAGCCATGGCAGTTAAAGTGGTGTCAAACTAGATTATTTCTGCAGTGTGGACGTGTCCTGTGTCAGTAAAAATGCGTTTTCATTCAGGTTCTCTATGGCAAGGACGTTCAAATGAACTGAAGCACTAGGCTGCCATTCCCACATGTCAGTGAGAGCAGCCCTCTTGAAAATACAACTGTTGCTACTACCTGAATACTGATGTAGTTAAGATCAAGGTCAGTCAGCCTGGTTGCTGTTTCTAATTCAGTATTGACCCACTGCAGTCTCCTTGCATTCAATTTTAAGGAACACCATCAATTAGAATACTCCAACAGGCATCATTATAAATTGATTTTCAAATTTAAATGTCAGTGCCTTTGTGTATTGCATCTAAAATGAAATAGATTTTTGTTTACTGCTGCACATGTTAAGTCATTGTATTCTTTGCCGAGGGGAAAAAAACTGTTGCATCTATCTGTTTTTAGTCTGGTGCTCCAAAACAGCATTTCCCGCCAACATATCTTTGCTCCTTTAAAACGAATTTGTTCAGGAAAGGTTTATCTATTCATCACTCATAATGGTAATTTTCTCTGAGGTGCCTTTTCCTTCCCCCTTCAAGATTGCTTGAGCAACTGAACATTAATGCTGTCTGACTAGTTAATATTGCTGAAACAGACTGATACAACTTAATAGCAATGTGGAGTTTAAATATCAAGCTGTTAAGAGGAGATGGATTCAGTGTGGCTGCACTTGAAGTGACCTGGACTTAAGGTCCCATTTCTGTATTGCTCTGAACCTCTTTCTATACATGTCTCACCAAAATTGTAGTGCAATGTTTTAACTTCCCAGTGAAACAGTTCATATATTTTATAAATATTCTAAGTCCACTCTGCCTAGCTCAACATTAAAAAAGACATTTTAAATAAAGCTTTACTTGTTCCACATTCCTGCTAAAGCCTGGAAAGTTCACATTAAGCCTAGGGACTTAGCTGAAAGATTAGTCAAAGTTTAGCCATTATGGTAGTTTAGCTGTTATGGTATTCTCTTCCAAGTCTTTGTCCAAAACAGTAGCCTGATAACTGCATCAGAGGGCGGGGAGGGAAAGATGGTGTTGTATGACAATAAACAATAGGCTCACCTGTAGGGTTCCCAGATCTGGTCCCTCTTCTTTGTTCTTCAGGATGTGGTCAAGGAATCTCAGGGCAATAGTCCTGCCTTAACAAGTGTGTATTTTCCTCATTTGTTAGCTATAGTTTATTTGAATGGCTTACTGTGTGCAAATGTGGTTTGGGTCCAGACTATATGAAGCTTAGGTCCAGACAATTTGAGGAACTATATCTCCCCATATGAACCTGACAGAACACTAAGATCATAGAATCATAGAGTTGGAAGAGACTGCAAGGGTCATCCAGTCCAACCCCCTACCATGCAGGAAATCTTTGAGGAAAGGCTTTAATCTTGGTCCCACCTCCATCACAGGCTTGCTTGGTAAGGACACAAGAGAAAACCTCTGTGGCTGCTTCCAACCTCTGGAACTCATTTCCATGGGAGGCTATGCAAGCCATTTTTATTTAAGCAGGCATTTGATATACAGTAGATTCTTGTTTTACGCATGGGATCTGTTCCAGGCACCCCTCCCCATGTAAGGGAAATACCATGGGACCTGAAGTCCCATTGATTTTAATGGCGGTGTGCTCCTGTGTGCACATGCCATTAAGAGGGCCGGGGCTCACCATCCGTGTGACTTTGAGTCTAAGCTTGAGCCCATGTATGGCACGAGCGTACTGTATAATCATATCAGAATGGTTTTATGGAGTAGGTATGTTTTAATAATAATAATAATAATAATAATAATAATAATAATAATAATAATAGGATTTATTTATATACTGCCCAATCACTGGGAATCTGAGCGGTTTACAACAGAGGGGATAACAGACGGTTCCCTGCCCTCAGGCTTACAATCTAAAAGACACGACACAAAAGGAGAAGGGAATGGTGAGGGGGGGGAGGGATCAGGTCCAGCATTCTTCTCTCCCTCTGAGGCCTGGATCAAGGCAGATGGACCAGAGGGAGGGCTCTTCTTCTTCAGGCTAGCCCTTGGTGGAGCTGGGCCTGCCTGGTCAACTCCCTCATAGGCTGAAGGATGACAGTTATGGAGGGAGGAGCCTCTATCTTCCAGCTAGCCCTTGATGGAGCTGGGCCAGCCTATTCACTCCCTCCCAGGCCGAAGGATGACAGTTATGGAGGGAGGAGCATCTATCTTCAGGCTAGCCCTAGATTTTAGTTTTAGTCATGCTTTTAACTTCTGTATATTTTAATGTAATTTTATGCTATTTTTATATTATATTATTGTAATTGTTTTAAATTTTATTGTTATTATTATTATTATTATTATTATTGTTTAACATTTTTATCTGTGAACCACCTTGGGTCCCTCCTGGGGAAAAAGTAGGATACAAATGAAATAAATAAACAAATAAATAAATAATGGCATAACCAGGGGGCATCAACAGGGCTGACCTTCAAGACACCACAGAAGGGCATCTCTTGGTCTCAGGGATTGGTGCTACAATCTTAGGCCCTGTGATAGCCCTAATTGGTGACCCTACCCGACCGGGCTCAGGTATGGCACATATGCAATAAAGATGACCTTTGACTGGGGCCTTTCTGTATCTTGTGCATGAGAACCAAACAATATGCGTGATGCAAGTTGAAAAGCATAACTATTGCAGGAAGTCCACTTTTACCTGTAATTGACATTCAAATAGAGACCTAAATCCAATTGTTCATCCCAACTAGAGTTAACTCGTTGAACCAATGGGCTTTACATAAGTGTTAACGTAGCTCCCAGAGTCCTTCAGCCAAGTTCTACATTAACATAGTGCCACAACCTGCAAGTATCTGTTGGACTTGAAGCCCTTTCCCCCTGCCATTAGTTTCTCCTTTGGTCTCATGTCTTTTTAGATTGGCAGGGAACTGTCAAATCAACAATTTGTAAGCCACTCTGAGAGCTTTTGTGGTTAAGATCAGGGTATAAACACTCTACATACATACAGGAAGGAAAAGGTAAAGATATTCCCCGTTGACAAGGTTGTCAAGTTGTGTCCGACCATAGGGGGCAGTGCTCATCTCTGTTACTAAGCCTAAGAGGCAGTGTTGTCAAAGACTACTCTGTGATCATGTGGCCAGCATGATTGCACAGGACATTGTTTCCCTTCCCACCGAAGTGGTACCTATTTATCTACTTGCATTTGCATGCTTTCGAACTGCTAGGGTGGCAGAAGCTGCGAGTAGTGATGGGAGCTCACACCATCATGCGGCACCATACATTCAGACAAATACATCCATATTGGGCAGACATTGCCTAAAGGTATTTGCATACCTTCCAACATTTCATAGATAAAAATTGGGACATGTGTGGCCAAGCAACACCAGAGTGTGGTCAAGATGGCAAAAATTATTAATGAGGGAGAACACAAAAGCTAGGAATTTTGCTTTTGCTTGAATCTGCAGGGAAGGGGAAATTTCTGCCTCTTACTGTCCTCTCCCTGTTCTGAGTTGAGTGCAAACTACTTTTGCACTTTGAACTCAGTTTTCAGCAACTAAAGTAAGTTCAGGCGGAGGGGGAAACTGGAATAGGAGAGAGAAATTGGGTCATTTAAAAAGCAGCTGAAAAAAATGGCATAAAAGAAGATTAATTGGGACTGTGCCTGTCAAATTAGAACAGTTGGGAGATATATATTTGTTTGCATTTTTTGTGGGGAGAGATCTTTTGGAAAGGTTCACAGGTTTGCCCCACATATATATATATCTACAAGTTTTTTCAGAGTGGTCTCGAAAAGTATGATTTTTTGAAGTACAGCTCCTTGGGTTTTGTTAGGTTTTGCTGGTTTCTTCTACCACCTCCACATCCACCTGTTGCTCTGGAACAAATGTGCTGGACACTCCACCTCCGCCTCCATCTGTTTTATTCTTTTTTGGGCTGTTAGTAGTATTTTTCCAAGTTTTTTTTTTAAAAAGCTAGAGGCCTAGTTTGCTCAACCCATGGTTTCAAGGACAAATAATCTCTTCTTTTAAAAATATTTTCAGCTAAGAGTTATACTGTGTAGTGTAAAAATGTCACTTCACTGAAGCACTGATGCACTATGCAACTAACAATTTTTTTTTATAAAGAAGAAGAAAATGAGGGCTTTCCCCCAATATGTTTTGGAATACATCCAATTTTAAAGGTGTATTGTGCAATGTCGCCAGAAATATTCAGAAATATAAGATGCCAAATATGGACGACTACTTCAGTATATAATGACTGCAAGAATCCTGTATGCTCAGACTTGGAAATGAAGGGTAGCATGGGCCACTGAAGAATGGGTTGTTAAGGTTGTGGAATTGACCCAAGTTGTCAAATTGACATGGATTTTAAAAGATAAATCAATTGAAAATTTTATGAATCTATGGAAACCGTTTATGAAATTTTTAGCAATAAGAATTATAACAAGGGAACAATTTGTGGTTATGGTTATTAGTAATTCTTGAAAGTGGAACTTTGGTAGATTGGTAGAATAAAATGTTCTCTTTTATCAAACACTTTCTTTTTCCTTTCAGTACAGTTTATAGCAGAGTGTCCGAGTTTTTGTTGTGAAATAGTTTGCATGTGTTGCTGTTGCTTTGTGTGCATTCAAGTCATTTCTGATTTATAGCAACCCAGGGATGAACCTATCCTGGGGTTTTCTTTGCAATATTTGGTCAGAGGAGGTTTGCCATTGCCTTCACCTGAGGCTGAGAGTCTGTGACTTGCCCAAGGTCACCCAATGGGTTATATGGCCAAGCTGGGAATTGAAATAAAAAACCTAATGAAGGGAAGAATAAAATGTTACAACTGGTGCTAGGAATTTTTAGAAAATGGTTGAAGATAACAGAAATGTTCTTTGATTATACACACACACACACACACACACACACACTGAGAATGACAGCAAAAATACTGTGATCTCCTGTAACATTTGTCCTATCTGGAGGGGTCCAACAGCTCTATCTATATTTAGGTAGGTGTATACGCATATTTATTTAAATTTTAATTTTAATAAGATAGCTTTTCAACAACAAAATTTTAACAAGACTGCCCACTGTGCTGTTATTAACAAAATGCAGGACTAGAAAAGGGAAAGTGCAGATAACATGAGGGGAATTCATATGTATGAATAAAACCATTTATGTTTCTGATAGCCCTCAGAATTCTGATCAAATGTTCTCAGTATATTTCAATCAACAGGGATGTTTCCCTTATTGGAAATGTTTCTTCTGGAAACATAATGGAGCTATACAAGTATGTTTTTCTTAAGAGAAGAGAAGAGAGAGAGAGAGAGAGAGAGAGAGAAAGACAAAACCCTGCAGCTCCAAATACTATTCTATTATCAAGTACCAGCAGTGGGATAGGAAAGATAATAAAGCTATCTATCAAGATAGTGTTCCAATATTACTCTTCTGTGTCACCCATCCTCCTCTGCTGATTTTCACTCTTGCAGCTCTTCTTTTTTTACTTTAATAAATTCGAGTCCAAACCCTGAAAGAAGCAGCCGCAGTAGTACCATACAGTTTGTTCTGTGCTTTGCAAAATGTGACACAATTTGTTCCCCAAGTACTATGTTACAATCCATGCCAGTCTCATTACCTGTCAGTAGGGCCAACAACTGAAACATTCAGTATGGGTGAGCACTTTGTGTCATAAACCTGGGGATTGTTTCCTATTTGAATATCTTACTGCAGATAATTAGCACAATTTAAACAGACAAATAAAATGTCACGACACTGTCACATCCTTTAACTGTTTTCATTTGGCAGGGACAATTCTGATTAATCCCATTTTCCTTTTTTTTCAGCTGCTTTTAAAATGTCCCAGTTTTTCTTTCTTTGTCCTCAGCTTACTCCAATTGCTGCAAACCAAAGCTGCATCTGCATTGCAAAAGTAATGTAGTTTGACACCACTTTAACTGGCATGGCTTCATCCTGTAGAATTCCGGGATTTGTAATTTTGTGATACATTTAGCCTTCTCTGTCAGAGAGCTCAGGTGTCACAAGGAGCTGCAAAACCCAGAATTCTGTAGCATTGAGTCATGGCAGTTAAAGTGTTGTCAAACCTTTCCTAGATTTTCTGTCCTTTGTCATTAATACCGTTTGCAGTCTCAATCACACTGTGCTGTTGCTTGGCCACACATGTCCCAGTTTTCATCTGTGAAATTAAAAGAGATGATGTTACTTTAGACAATGCAGAAAATATGAGACAAAGAGCAGGCTTAAAAAAAGGAGAAGTAAAGATAGGAGAAAGTAATTTCAACAATCTAAAATATGCAGATGACACCATTCTACTAGCAGAAAATATCATGGACTTGAAAAAATGACTAAGGAAGGTCATAGAAGAAAGTGCAAAGGCAGGCTTAATGCTGAATATAAAGAAAACAAAATAATGACCAAGGAGGACCTACATACATTCAACCTAGACAATGAGGAAATTGAAATAGTAGAATAATTCCTGTATCTTGGATCAAACATTGAGCAAGAAGCAGGCTGCAGTCAAGAAATTAATTGCAGTCAACTAATTAATTGTTAAACTGCTAAATTACTAAGATTTTTGTCATCTACTAAAAAGCCTCACCTTTTGTACCCTTTTATTTATAGGTTCAACTGCCCAAATTGCAGCTATAGCTCAACACTGAAAAGGTTCTGCTGGATGCAGTGCTGTGGTGTGACAGCCAACATGACTTCCTTAATTACTGGTTCTGACACCAAACATGGTTTGTCAAGAGTAAGATAATATAATAAATTTAGAAATTTACTAGATTAGTGTGCCAGTCAGATGGCTGTAATTTTTTAGGGCTGTAGTTTAAAAGAACATAAAGAAAGGGGGAAACATTGAGACATAAGCAATTTTTAGATTAAGAAGGGAGGTGGCATGCATTTTAATCTTCACAGTTTTCACCCTCCCTTTCCAGGAATCATACCAGTTGTAAGGTAGTTGTTTCTTTTTTAAAGTTACTGCTCATTTTCTCTTTCAAAACAGAACACAGGTTGTTCACTAACAGAACCCCATTTGTTTTATTGCAAAGCCAAGGAGATGTTTGGATGGAATTGTCACATAGAAAATAAGTTGCTGGCAGCTCCCATCCTTCATACCAAGGAGATGCATGCAATACATTCCATTCGGCAAGAGAAATGCACCAGCACTTTCAAGATGCAGTAGGTAGGGAAGGCTGATAATATTGTGGATAAATCTGCAGATTTTGGCTAGGTGGATTATTATTATACTAAGCAAATAGTAAGATTATAGAAATATTGGCTGGCATTCTGTGAGATATTTACATCATTATAAACCAATTTACGAGCATATAAAGGTGAATTATAATGATACACAATGCCTGTATTCTCAGGAGGGGCACACAGACATAGTTACAACTTTGGGATTGTTGTGTGGGTGGAGCCTGGAGCATGCTTGCTGCACAGCAGGTCCCATTGCATGATAGGCATCATAGCACTATGGATCCTGCTGTGTGATGGGATACTGCATGAGATGCCCCAATGTGCATTGTCACAATTCACTAGAAGGGTTGTATATCATGTCTGGGACATATCCACATCATAATAAAGTTACATGTCATAGCCACTGATGCAGGATCTCGATCATCCTTTTTAGAATACTAGGTTTTAAATAGGGGGAAAATACATTTTCCCCCAACCTATCAATGGTTGCTAGAGTGTAATTCAGAAATTATGGCCAATATCCTTGATCAGCTACATAGTTAAACTTACTATGGTCCATAGTTAAACTTACTATGGTCCAGAACTAATCCAGTTTGAGATCGCTTTAACTGCCCTGGCTCAATGCTAGGGAATTCTGAGAATTGGAGTTTTGTGAGACATTTAGCCTTCTGTGTCAGAAAGCTCTGGTACTACAATAAATGACAATTCCCAGAATTCCTTAGCACTGGGCTAGGGCACTTAAAGTGGTCTCAAACTAGATTATTTCTGCAGTGTGTTTTGGACCTAAGTTAAACATACTAGGGACTTGTCTGCACAGGCCAGGATACTCTGGGGGCAGCCTGGAGTATCCTGGTCCTGCAGCTGCCCCACCAAGCCCTTCTTGTCTGATCCTGCATTCCCGTGCCATGACAGCTACCTGCACAGGCCTCGTATTGGGCTGCCCATCACATTCACAGTCACCACGGATCGCTTGCTTCTGAGGTACCCAACAATGAGGACACAAGACTGAGTGCCTTGGTCTGACCTCAAAATGAGCCACCCGTGGTGGTGGTGGATGCAGTGGGTGGACCAGTGGGAAGCCTTGTAGACAGTCACCATGGTACAGGAATAGATGGTTCCAGATCTTCCTGGAAGACCTACAGTTACAGGTATATTTTTACATTGTTTTAAGGCTGGTATAGCCCAGTTCTGGTGCAGAATTTGTCGGACATGATCTGTACTTCCTGCACCAGAACCAGGTTCTGGAACGTGTGGTGTCTGACTAGGATGATGCCAGAAAGGTGGAGGACAGGCCTTTTGGCAAGGCGTGTTACATCTTTTGGCCCGACCTTCCCCATCCTTCTTTGTTGTGCAGCAGCTGCTGCAGGCAATGGAGGCTTGTTCTGTTGTTTTTCACATTTCCAGCTCTCTCCCTCCATGAATCTCTTGCATGACAATCAGAAGGAGGATCCCTCTTGCAATTCTTTCCCACATCAGAGATAGCTGGCAGGAAGGGGTGAAAATATCAGCATGCTACACTGGAACAATGGGAGAACATACCTTTCCTTTCAGTGGCTATTGCCTGGTAAAGAAGGATAGGGGGCTTTTATGGTCATAGCAATAGTGCTGCAATTGTGAATACATAGGGCATGTGAATACAAATCGATTATGGGAGCCCAACTCTAGATTGTTGTTGTTGTTGTGAGCCTACAAGTAATTTCTGACTTACAACAACCCTAAGGTGAACCTATCATGGGGTTTTCTTGGTAAGATTTGTTCAGAGGAGGCTTTCCATTGCCTTTCTCTGAGGCTGACAGAATGTGAGTTACCCACAATCACGTAGTGGGTTTCATGGCTGAGTTGAGAATTGAACCCTGGTCTTCAGACTTGTAGTCCAACACTCAAACCTCTATGCCATGCTGGCTCTCTATTCTTGGTTAAAGGTAAAGATAAAGGCATTCCCCTTTTACAAGGCTGTCAAGTCATGTCCAACTATAAGGGGCAGTGCTTATCTCTGTTAAAAAGCTGAAGAGCCAGCGTTGTCAGAGACTACTCTGTGATCATGTGGCCAGCATGACTGCACAGAATGCTATTCACCTTCCCACTGAAGTAGTGCCTATTTATCTACTTGCATTTGCATGCTTTTGAACTGCTAGGTTGGCAGAAGCTGGGACTAGTGATGAGAGATCACCCCATCATGTGGTACCCGGGCCTTGAACTGCCAATCTGCTGATCTTGCAATCAGCAGAATCAGCGTCTTAACCACTTGAGCCACCGCATCCCTTAATGACTTTCTCTTTATAAAGAATGTCTTCATGACCTTTGCTTTTTCTTCCTTTTATTTGGTTACACATCTATAATTTTGATAACACATTTTAGCCAATATTTTTAAATTGTCAGTGTTACAACATGAAGATACAGTTATTGCACTTTCTGACCTCTTGTACTATTAGACCCTTTCTCCACTCTCTTCTCAACCAGACCTTAATTACAAGGAACATAACCTATGAGTTACATTTTGATATGCAATAAAGGTGTTAATTTCCAAAATAATTTAATGAACATTTATTCAGCTAGTATAACAAGTAACATTTTCTATTTACTTCTAAAGCTCATTGAAAGGCATTTATAGAGGCATTTTGACAGGACTTTTTTTTTAAAAAAAGTTTTCTTTCCCCCTTTTGAGTCTATGCTTTAAGGGTTTATAGCTAAATTTTATTTTTTAAGTACCAAAAAGCAACCAAAAAACAGCATGTGATGCTATGTTGAAGAACACATAGGGAAACACAATTTGAAACACAAGTTTTTTCCTGATGATGTCATCAGTTGTAGCAATGCATTACTTTAAACCCCCCCTCCAAAACTAGATAAAATAATGGGAATGAATTTAGGCACAATAGAAAATATTTAGTAGGTAGGTATGACAGATAGGGCCTTTCAGGAGATGTCCCATAATTGTGGAAAGTCCATGCATGACTCCCAGACTTGTTTCTCACAGTAATGTGTAGGGATTGATCCCCCCACCCCTTACTATTGATGCTAACTTCTGCAGGTTTACCACCTCTAATTTCTAGTTAGGACTAACCATTATCTTAGGTACCAAACTAAATGTTCAAGGAATGTTGGAATCCTGTATTTAGAGTTCCCTTGGTATTTTTCTTTAAAGAAGCTGTTGTGGGGAGAAGTCCAGACTGGGACCAGGGCAAGGGAAATTATAATGGCCATTCTTTCATGCCATTCTTCCAACTGAATACCACCTGCTGGAGCTGCAATTTGTTCATGAGACTGCTGTTTCCAGGAGAAAAGAAGCAGCAGTTTTGGCAGTGGTGGTGCGGAGGGCAAATGTAGCTATGAAGGCAGAAAGAACCTTTGCAACAAGGAAAGCAACATGAGGGAACAATTTAAGCTCTTTTCCCAGACCTTATCTAGACCATGGCTTCATGCAGTTGCTCTTTATAAAGATAAGGTCATGAGAAATTCTCAGCATGATATTCAGATATAACAAGTACAGTTTGATCCTTAGCCTTTAGGTTAAGATACCACCATTCTTGCATGACTTAACCTGGGCTTTGACTTTCAAACAAGTGTGATTATGCATAAACAAACACAGGAATTCAGACACACACTCTTGACACATACCCTAAGTTTGCAGTGGTTTTGACACTGCTGAAATGACATTCTTAAAGAGGTACCACAAAGGTCAACATAACATGAATTCTTATCTTCTCAAATGTGTTCTGTTTAATGCATTGGCTGCTACATAAGTACAGAGCAGAGATATTCACTGAACAATATTTGGCTTGTGGTTATTCTTGCATCTCAAGGGAATGCAGTGTGTGATTTTAGAAGCTCCCTTGGTCTATGCTGTAGCTCCCATTGTCACCTAATGTTCTTTTTTCACCCACTGATCTGCAGTAAAATAAATGGCCATGTTACACCTCTTCAGGGTTTTCAAAAAATGCATGACATTTCTGAACTGATTGAGCATTGCAAGGTTTCAAAAATGCTTGAGGAAAAATGGGATACACAGAGATGGTAGCAATTTGTTAGCAATTATATTGATGCCAGAAAGGAGGCTCAGTTACAGGCTACGCTATTCTGGACTTGAAGAACAGCCTGATTAGAGGTTATTCAGTCCATCTCATCAAGAATGAAATGACATTCCTCCCAACCCCTATTTCTTCTAGTGCTTTCTGAGAGTCTTCATCATTGTTGCTTTCCTAAACTGCAGAACAAAGGAGCAATCTAACACTTACACCTTCCCCTGATAAATTAAACACAAATTGGCTCCATTGGGTGCAATATCCTACCACGCTTCAACATGCTTGGCAATCTTTAGCATCCATTTGACACAGCAGTAGATCAATTATACTTGCTTTCTTACTTGCGATGGAAAAAAAAAACCCACACCCTAAACCAACAACCTTGAATTTGTTTTCCAGAAGCTGCTTTCCTGAGGCCAAAATGGAATACTGGTGAGATTTGCTGATTGGCTTACCTAATTATGGAGCATTCTGATGTGTGACTGCTGGTCTGGAAGAAAATGTAACCAAGTTCACATGATGGAATCTACAGTGCTCTGTGTGACTGGAACCTGAGAAGAAAAGGTTCCTGGTTGTATTGAGCTTTATAACTGAATTTAGGTAACTGTGGCCACATTTTCCATTCAGGTCTTCCAAGTATATATAGGAGGGTTACCAGTGGGGAAACAGGGGAAAAAGCTGCAGCACATGATTGGGACTTCAGTCCAAGTTTTGAGATCTTTGAGGGGAGATGTAAATCTGAGGGTGTACCCACAGTGCAGAAATAAAGCTGTCTGACATTACTTTTACTGCTGCAATGCAATGCTATAGAATTCTGAGATTTGTAGTTTTATGAGCTACCAAGCCTTCCCTGTCAGACAGCTCTAGTGCCGTGGCAATTAAAATGGTGCCTAATGGCTTTATTTCTGGTGTGCGGTAGCAGCCTATGCCCACAACCTTATTGCATAAGAAAAGAAAGCCAAAAGAGAGCCAGAGACCAGTGGCTTTCTCTGTGCCTCTCTGCATGCTATTGAAGCACTTCCCTTCCAGAGGGAGATATTCATAAAAGCATGCCTTCTGTTGCACTGGAAAAAATCTGTTCAGCAAAAGGCACACTTTTATGACCATTTCCTCGAGAAGGAGAATGGAAGTCCTATGACGTCATGTGGAGAGGCATGGAGAAAGCTGCTTTTCTCTGGCTCCATTTTGGCTTTCTTTTTCTCATGTCTTAGACTGTACGCCATGGGCAGGTTTACTCATATCTATTTTATTGTTTGTATGTACAGCACTGTGCAAATCTACACCACTATATAAATAAAGCATAATAATAATAATAATAATAATAATAATAATAATAATAATAATAATAATAATAATGTGATATGGCTCTCAGTGTCTTCATTAGCATAGTTGGTGAAGGTAAAAGGGATGGCATTCTTGGTAGTGGTTTCCAGACTATGGAACTTCCTGCCACAGGAGGTTGCACTGACCCCCTCTCTGCTTGTCTTCTTTCAAGAGGCAACAACATTTTATTGAATCAGGTCTCAGTAAATTGCCTGTGATTGTTACAGAAAATTCTTTTAAAGATGGGTGCTGTACTTTTTTAAAAAACACTTCTCTTGTTAATGCTGGAAAATGGTTTTAACTTAGTAGCTGTTTTTAAGATTTACCTGTTATAACTGATTGGTTTCTTAAAACGGTATTCTATGTCAAATCATGTTTTTAGCTGCCCTGGGCCATGCCCTGGGAGAAAGGCAGGAAAATAAATAACAGGTTCTTGATGACTGGACATCTGCAACTGCATTCACCATAGTACTTTTTCCCTTTCAGATTTCCTGCTTTACAGGCACAATTCCTGAACATCCAAGCAAGACTACAATTGTTCTTTTAATGGTCAGAAATAAGGAGAGGAGGAAGAGAATGGACTTGATAAAGAGCCTAATAATGGAGCAGAGTTGATGGAGTGACCTCCTTCCCATCTCCCTCTGCTGCTGTTTGATGGAATGGTTGCTGTTAGGTGATAGTTGAGGGACAGAGGTATCTGATGGAGTGACCAGCTTTTCCTTCACTTTCTCTGCTGCAACCTTATGGAGTGTGTGATGCCATAAGCCTGGCAAGTCTATGAGTTTGTTAGGTGGCAGTGGTGGCAGCAGGATGTTTTGTAAAAGCTAAAATCATTTCCATCATTAAGTTTATTTTTCTCCACATACCTCTGGAAGTTGATGGCTCTGTCAAGCTCAGGATGTTATCATCTAGAAGTACCTCCCATGCTCTTCTGCCTGGTAAACCACTAGGAGATGCAGAAATAATATAATTGCTACTATAGAATTAGATTCAAAATATTACCCAGGGTTAGGCTTATTGCCTTTTAAGTTGCTTCAAAGTATTCTCAACTCTTTTTACACACTGGGATCATAATCTAGCATTTAGCACATCACCGATTTCCCCTTTCAATGCATAACTTCTTATTTTCCCCATTTCTGCAAATATACATTTTAAAAAAAAGCTTCTGAGAAAGTGGCATATCCATGAGCCATTAAAAAAGATTATTCAAGAGGGACCATTTATTGATTCAAATATAGGCACCCCTACAGATTTTTGTAAACAACTTAATTTTATGTATGTTCCCTGGATACACAAGAAGATTCATCATCTCATTTTTTATCACATACTGGTTTCCTCTATCATTGCTAGCTTTTCATTATCAGTATAAAATAAGCTTTTTCCATTGTGTTTTGTTTGTTTGCTTTGTACTGACTGATTTACATTCATCTCTGGAACAGCGCTGCAGTCCTTGACTAATTAGAAGTTGAAAAATCAAAGAAACAACTTTCAGCCGATCTTGACGGTTTCCTCTTTAGAGACTGCTACAAAATCTAGAAAATTCATACCCATTGGGATAATGTAGTAATGAAGAAATAATCTCGTTTTTGTTGGTAAAATGATGCAATTTGTATACATTTTCACATCATCCAAACCACAATATGACCTTCTTTTTAAATATCAGAGGTAACTCCTGTTTTATAAAACAAATAGCAAAACCCGATCTAATCTAAGCTGTGCCTTTCTTGTTGTTGTGTGCCTTCATGTCATTTCCCACTTATGGTGACCCTAAAATGAACTTATAAAGGGATTTTCTTGGCATCTAGAAGTACCTCTTGTGCTTCCTTCCACCTGCTACTTCCTTTCAATGCTAGATTTGCAAGCTATTTTTTTTTGGGGGGGGGGTATATTTATTTTAAAAAAATACCAACTAGCCAAACGTACATTGAAACACTAGAGGAAAGTTAAGAAACACTAGATAGACAAGCAAACAGTCAGTTCACATTACAATAAAATGAATACAAAACCAATACACAAATAACACACCTTAATTTGGAGTTTTCTCCAGTTTCCTGCCTGTGGTACTTGTCTGTTTCTTTTCATTTGTCTTTAAAAGCATATTGGTGATTTAATCTTGGATGCATAAAAATTGGGGATGAAATGGGGAAATGTTCCTTGATAAGTTATCTGGCAAACAATACAAAAGATTGAACAGAGGATAAAAACTTTAGAGCAGACACCCAAAGAAACCAAGCAAACTATAAAAGCTGATATTTTAGAGGAAGATATCTCTGAGAAAAGAGGTAGAATTATCTAGAAAAAAAAAAGACAATTGAAGTTCTGTCAGGGAATTACATTTTCACAGGTTGACATTACATTTGTAGAAATTAGAACTGAGCAGTTCCATAATGTATGCATCCAGTAAAGGGCTGCTGTTATGTTATTATGTAGGGGAGCCAGCAAAGTGACCAGTACACAATGGGTCTGATGTAAAATGGAACTGATGTGCAATGAGATTGATGTGCATCAGTCCTGTTGTGCATCAGAGCACTGGCTAGGGATTGCTGATGCACGTCGGGACATTTTTTTCAAATTCACTAACAGGGTTTCTTAGTGCCTCTACTATATGTAAACTTACATTACATAGAGGGTGATGTAGGATTGTGGCCAACATTCATAATTAAATATATATAGCACACAGTGTGTATGCATGTGAAATGTGGCTGACAGCTAAAATGAAAGAAAGGATGTTTTGGGGCTTTTTCACACTACATCATCATAGCATTATGATTCCTCCTTAAGTGCCAATACTACATCCTATGCAATCCTGGGGTTTGTAGTTTGTAGAAATGAAATGAAATGAAAATTTATTTATATCCTACCTCTTCCATTTTGAGGATCGAGGTGGGTAACAGCATGATTAAACAGTGTACAAAATAAGCAATAAAAGTCACCAAATCCCCAAGCTAACCCTCCTTCCCAAATTTAAAATCACATATTAGAGCATAATTAAAATACATATGTACACTAGAGCTCCCTTCCAGAGAATTCTGAGTTCTCTTGCTAAACTGAAAATCCTAGGATTCCACAGGATCAAATCATGGCAATTAAAGCGGAATCATAGCCTAATTGTGTAGTAAGAAGTGTCCCCTTGTCCACTTAATTGGACAAGGAATTATTTCCTGGTAAAGATGACATCTCAGATGCATGTTACTGAATAGAATTAAACATGAATATGTTTTGACAGCCTGATGTATCTGTGCCTGTCTTCAGGAAGTACAGATCCCATCTAGATGCTTCTTGTCTGGTGTGGAACAACAGCCATCGGTTTCCTGCACTCTGTACTTTGTAACACATTTGTAGCTTCATCCTTTTATTGACAACCCAAACAAACTTTCTTAGAGTGGACAGTCCTGTCTCTATCCTCTGGTTCATGACCTCCTGAGTCATATATTCCTAGCTTTCATATACTGCTGGAGTGGAAATTATGTGGCCCTTCAGATGTGGTTGGACTGCAAATTTCAGCTGCCATAGCTAGTATAGCCAATGGTGAGGAATGCTGAGAGCTGCAGTACAACATCATCTGGAGGGCTACATGATTGCCACCCCAATATATAGACTAAAGGGAACATCCTCCTCTGCAGTAACTATAGAGTTTCCTTGTTGCGCTAAAATATATTGAGGACAACCAGTCCCATTTGCCATGTGGTACAGTCAGCCCTCCTCATAGGCGGGCTTGCCTTCTGCAGCTTTGAGCTTACACGGAAGGCAAGTCCCATTAGAAGTAATGAGGTGCATAGCCTGTGTGCTGCCATGTGCATGCGCCTAATTATTTCCTATGGGGCTTAAGCCTACACTCTTTTCCCCATATGCGGGCAAGTCCAGAACGGATCCCCCACATATAGGGAGGGCGGACTGTACTGGAAGCTGGAAATAATGTCTTCTATTTTCTTGCTTCTGTGTAATTTATCAGTGTATTCTGAGAACATACAGCATCTAATTCATAAGAAAATATTATAATCACAAATTTCATTTTTACCAGTATCCAAATATGGGAAGATAATAGAATTTGGAGCAGAAAACATAACCCTGTCCAGTTCAGTCAGCATTAACTACAATCACCCATAGACTAGTTATAACCAGATATGTCTACTGTCATGTGCTCTACACAGAGCTGCACTTGAAAATAATTTAGAAAGCTGGTGCAAAAAACAGCTGTGCAAAATTAATGGGGGCCTGAAGGTCCAAACTGTGTAACATGGACTAATTTCTCATGTATTTCATGACACTGATGCCAACCTTTAAAATCCCAGATGATTAGGGAAAGGGCTGCCTTCAACCATATGATCTTGCCTAGTTAAATTTCAGGGGCTTTCTTAGAATATCCATGGGTGTGGTTAGTCAGTTTGGTGGGTCACAAGAAACAGAGACTTCTTGGTGGCATTCCATGGCTTTGAAATTCTTTCTTAACCAACAACAAAATTCCCTGTTGGTCCAGACTTCCAAATTGTGCCTTGCCAACTTATTGATTCTAGTTTAGCCTGCATTTTAAAACAACATTTTAAAAGCTGCCAGTTTCTGAGTTTGAATGCTTCCTTCGATGTTTTTGCCCATTCAGATGACTCTGAAATGGATTTCAAATTGTCTTCTTTTGCTTTACCTTACCACATGAAGACTATTATCTAAAAGATAGCTTGTTCATTGTTTAAACAAGGAAGCAAAAATACAAACAGCATTTGAGCTTGGGAAAGTGTAAGTACAGAATAAATTTAAGTTCCCTGTTGCCTGTCAATTATAAATAGCCTTATGGGAATATTTCACAGAATACTTGACAATCAAGAGTTGCTATGTGGGTATTTAGATCATTGAACTGATGCTATTATAGCTTGAAGTAATTGTGTACACCAAGGTATGGAACCTTATACATCTCTGTTACCTGAGTTTGACTATAGGATTTTCTTCACACAAATCTTGCGATATACTATTTAACTTTGGTCTCAGACTGTATTTTTATAATTAGACATGGAGCAGGGCTTTTGACATGGGAAAATTCTGTTGTTTTTCAGTTTTACAGAGTGTTTTACATGAGATTTTTTGTAAAATGTTGGAATAGAGGCAGCCTTGAAAATGCATGGGCTTTCTCTTCCTTCTCTTTGTTAGTTATAAAATGCAATGAAATGTTTCACTGCAAATTACTACCATAGCCTAATTAGCCATGGCCTGGCAACTAGACATTCTAACATAGGAGAATGGGAGTGTTAATTTTGCTGTGATGAAAAACATTTATGGCTAGATATAAAAATACAGCCTTAACTGATGTCTCTCTCTTTCAGCAATTTTTAAAGGAATGGTCCAATGCTAATAATTAAAATTTCACTCACTCTATTGAAACCATTCAGCTGAGGAATTGGTTGCTTTATGGAATCTATTTTGATGTTGGAAGCTTTTGCTAATTGGATCCCTGACTGGTAACAGAACAGATTGACCAAAATTAACTGAGACAACCATGCTGGTAACATGTACTGATAATGATTTGGCCAAGTTAACCCAGTCATTACTGGACAATGCTTGGAAAAGTTTTATTTTAGTCTATGACTGCCAGAATCTCCCAGTCAGCATGTCCAGTAATATTTCCAAGTCTACTGACTGGGCAGGGTTTCATCTTTGATGGTGTTGGAGCAGTGAAATAGTGAAAAGATAGATTCTATTCCATTTCTATCTGTGAATGTCTTTGGCTATCAGGGATCATACAGTAATATTGCATCAGACTAAAGGCTTACCTTGTCCAATGTCCTGTTTTCTACAGCAGCCATCCAAATGTAAGTCTGTGGGGGCAATAGTTCTTTCTCACTGTTGTCCTCCATAACTAGTATATCATGTGCAGGTGATGGCTTCAAAAAAGTAACAGAACTATAAAAAGGATGCTAAAGATATTCTTATTTCATGTTCTAAGATTTCTCATTTAGGATAGTCAGCTACAGGAAGACCTAAATGGGCAGGTAGCAACTCTTCTTCAGTGTCAGGTATATTACATCATTTATGATATAATCCTAGTCCTATGCTTGTTTGCTCAAAGGTAAGGCCCACTGTTTTCAATAACATTTACTCCCAAGTGGGAGTGTATACACCTGCAACCTTTATGTCATTAGAACAGACGTTATATTAGGTAATATTACTGTTTGGAATTGTTGATACATTTCCATGGGGTTTTTTTTGGAGGGAGAAAACCACATTTGTACTAAATATGCATGTCTTGATGATTTAAACAAACATCAGATAATTGCTAATTAAGTAAATTAAATTATTTATTTACTATTTATCTGTTCAAAACTTTATCTTCTACCCGTACATAACAAAAATAGAATCATCAAGGTAGCAAACAGCAGTCAGAGCAACTAATATTAAAGTAATAAAAAACTCAATTAAACACAAATCCTCAAATCCCAACGAAGACAGCAGCAATAATCACATCTTTTTAAAAAATGCATACACCAGAGCCAATTCCAGCTTATTAAAAAGACTAAACTAGGGATGAGCCAGTCAGTCTTTTCCCACCCTCTGTCACTTTTCCATGATTTGACCCAGTTTGATATATTTTGTTTCCACATTCAAATAGGCGTTCTTCTGTCATCTTCTGGCCTGGTAAGGAGTGAAAGGACAGGCTCAATGCCATCGGGCCTGAAGAAAAAGAGCCATTCCCTCCCTCCTTCCAATCGTCATCTTCTGGCCTGGAAGGGAGCAAAAGGACAGGCCCAACGCCATCGAGCCCAGCCTCCAGTCCATCTGCCTTGGTCCAGGCCTCAGAGGGAGAGAAGAATGCTGGACCTGATTCCCTCCCCCCCTCACTATTCCCTTCTCCTTTTGTGTCGTGTTTTTTAGATTGTAAGCCTGAGGGCAGGGAACCGTCTATTATCCCCTCTGTTGTAAGCCGCCTGGATTCCCAGTGATTGGGCGACATATAAATAAATCCAATTATTATTATCATCATTATTCTGAAACATATATGTGAGGGACTATTAAGGATTGTTGTGCTACAAAGGAATACTATGCTGTCTCTGCATTTCCAATTGAGGAAAATACTGAGTCAGTGTAGCTGTGAATGTTTATGGCCTGAGGAAGTGATTATCCACTTGCTACCTCATTTGTTGACCTTTCAATTACTTTGAGGTTGAGTTGGAGGATGAACCTGGGGCATGTCAATATTGAGTAGATGAGCCATTTAAATAGTAATAGCAGGTACATTTCTATACCTCCATATGTTGGTCAAAATAACATCATGCAGATGTGCTACTCTTTAACTTTATCAACCTGCCAGCCCACCAGGAAGAGGTGAATTGACTTTGGATTTTACGGCGGTGTCGGCGGGGCTGGCATTGCGGGCTCCATCTTGCAAGGAAGCAGACTCCTTCCCTTATGGTCTCCCCCACGTGCACAACAAACTTAGTCAAGTATGGTACAAAGGTACCTTTAATAAGAAAATAACTTGGTGTCCAGTAAGTAATAACTCAAAACATAAAGCCCAGTCTTTAAGTCAGCCTTTTCAACTTCCCACCGAGGCAGGGCTCATCTCCCAAAGCTTCCCTTTTGGACTCCACCAATCGTCCTCCAAGACTTGAAGATCTCTGGTTGTCCACTCCCCAGAGTCAGCAAAAGTCCAGACTCCCTCCTCTCGAGGGTTCCGCCGCCTCCCCTCCTCTCGGGGCCTCTGCTCTTGCCGATAGGCCCTTCTTGTAAGAGGTGCCTTGACTCCATCCCTCTCTAGACTCCTTAAACCCTGTTCTTTCCCTTCCCGGCCGCTGCTGCCCGACCAGCTCTTCCGCATCTATCCTTCCTCCCCGCATGTCTCATCCCTCCTCCTTTTATATTCCTTCCAGCTCCTCCTCCTTCCTCCACTGGCTCCACCTCTGGGCTAACTTCCTCCTTCCCCTCCACCTCCACCACCTGGCTGCCCTTAGCCCCTTCAGCTCTCTCCACCTGGGTGAGTACCTCACTACAGGCGGGTTATAGACCGCCCATTTGGGGCGGGCTGCACCCGCCCCTTTCCCTGGTGTATCAGGGCCTCAGCTGCCAGAACGGCAGCCGCTGAGGCCCCGATCCGCCGCTTTTCAGGCTGCGGGGAAACAGCAAAATGCCGCTTCCCCGCAGCCTGAAAAGGGGTGTCTTTGCGGCTTCAAGCCCCAAGGACACCCCACGGCAGCGGGGAGAAGGAGAAAGGGGCCGCTTGGCCCCTTTCTCCATTGCTTCGCTGGGTGCAGCCGTCTGAAGGCTGTGCCCAGTGAAGCAAAGCGCCGCCGCAAACCAGGAAGAAGCTCCGAAATGGAGCTCCTTCCTGGTCCGCGGAAAAGGCGCCCTAGGCGCCCTGGCGCAGAGTGAGGATGTCACGTCCGCGCCTCCCCGTGTAGAGGCGGTGCAGCCGTGACGTCCTCATGACGGAGGCCGTCTGGAACGTCCGCCGTCATTTTTTACGCACAGAGCGCGTATTAGGGTTAGGGAGGTGGGGAAGCACAGCACCTCCCTAACCCTAGTACACACTCCGTGCGTACCTTCATGGCAGTTTGTAACCTGCCTACAGCTCTCCTGATGTCAAGTTGCTGTCCTGCACTTAGATTGCTTTTATATAATCTTGAGCAGCTGAGGGAGCAGCAGCTGCGAAAAAGAGTGGGCTCACTGCCTTCTCAGTAATGGATCCATTGGCTGCCTCTGCAAACAGCCTTTCACTTCTTCCCATGCCAGTAGTATTGGTCAATAAGTAGAAGAAGACATGAGGATCATGAAAGATTTCAGAAGTTCCCAGAAAAATCACAAGTAGGATCCTGATTTTAAAAAAGAGCTCAGTAAGACCCTCTGGTGAACAAAGGAATGAATTGGTTAGCTACTGATAACCCTGAATTCCTCAGAGTATGGAGATGCTCAGATGTAGTCAATGCATGCACAGATAAGGCCTCAGTGAAGTAACTAGTGGTCTAATAAAGTTTATTGAGTAGTTATCTTCTTTCATTCAGTGTTTTGCTTTCAAAAGGAAGGATTGAGAGTTCACTTTGTATATGAATAATGTATATTTTCCTGTCAATATATGTATTTTACCTCTGGGTCTAAAAATGGATGAAGAGAGCCAGTTGGAAAGTAGCAGGTGTACAAAGAAGTTTGGGGGTAACAAAGAACACAATAGCCAATTTATCTGGAAGACTGGAATCTTTTTAATGTAAGTTGGTTTGCCAGACAAACTAGTTGGTGGCAAATTGTCTGGGTGGTAACTGAAAGAAGAACATAGCTGCTGATGGGCTATCCATCTTAGCATAAACATGGGCTGGACAACTATTCAGTCAGTAAATCTGTCATAGCTGGGGAGCCCACAGCAGTTGTTGAACCCCAGTAACCATCAGCCTACACCAGCCTGGCCAATACTGAGGAGTTATGGGAGCATTAGTTCATTAACATCTGGGGGCTTATAGGTTCCTTCACCTACTCTACCCTGCTTGTGAGTAGGAATTTTCATCACTAGCTACATAACCATGTCACACAGTTCCCTCCCAATTAACTATCCCACTACTGTCCAATGTTGCTTTCTGGTGAGGATCCAGTACACTTGACCATGGTTTTTCCACTATAGCTGAAAAACACAGCATACCAAACAGATGTACCTATTAATAAAGAAAGTTCTCAAAGGTGGGTTAATTTTATCCCAATGTGTTTAAAGAAATTGTGATTCATTTTAGTATCAAATCTAAATTGGAATGCACAGTATAGATACGAGGTAGGTGTCGTGCTTCCAAAAAAAGGGGAAAAAAAGGAGAAAAAGAAAGAAAAAAGAAAGTGCAAAAAATTCTCCAAAGCATTAAAAACTGATGGCTTCCATGTAACATTTTCTGAAAAAATACTAACTTGCACAAGAAGGCAAGATTATCTTTAAAGCAGTAGTTGTCAGACTTTGATCCATCAGATGCTTGGGACTTCTGTTTTCAGAATTTCTGATCCATGCTAGCTGGGAATTCTGGGAGTTGATTCAGAACATGTTGAGGACTATGCTCCTGGGTTGGAGCATTGCACTCAGTTGTCGTTTATATATAAAGACACTCAATTATAGTTTATAATTAAAGCTTTAATAAACTTTACTTGCCATGACACCATCCTGTGGCATCCTGGGATTTATAGTTTGTTGAAACAGTTAAAGTTCTCTACCAGACAGATAGAATGGTATCATTCAACTACAAATTCCAGGATTCCCTAGGATGGAGCCATGTCTGTTAAAGTGGTGTCAATCTGCTATAACTGCACAACATGGATACACACATGGCTTTATAGGAATATGTCCAGGGATTCTGCTTCTTCATCTGATTTCATTAACCTTTGCTAATACAACAGAGCAATGGGAAGTTTTCATAAAGAAATAATGTTTGGTCACCTTAGATTCTTGGGTGCATATGTCAGTTCAACCAGTGTTTAAGGAGCAAGAGTTGTGAGTGTAATATTGCTTTCAGCTCTTGTATTTTGACAGCTTTATCTAGTGACTGTAGTGTTTTGTGAGTGATTGGCATTTTGAACTACAAACCAAACATCAATCTTGATCACTGCTATCTCAAAGTATACTGATAGGATCAACACAGAGAAAAGAACCACGGCACAAAATCAGCAATGGTAGATCTACCCCAGCCTCATGAAAAACCAGATCTCTTTTTAATAGCTCTGATTTTTTCCCCAGTGACAACTCTTCAGTCCCCTAGCCAAAATGACACCTGGCTATGCAGGCTAGGAATACTGGAAGCTGTAGTCCAAAAAGCAATGTTTCTTCTGAGGAACTTTCTGTTTTGTCAGTGCAGAAGCTGAGAAACCAAAATGCCTATAATGACTTTTAAACCAACTAAGGTAACATACACATAATGAGAATTATTTTTCTTATAACATAGCAAAATAACAAAATTATCTTCCTTATAACACAGTCAGGCATAATTTGTCCTTATGTTCATCCAAGTCATATTTTTTTTCTTTAGAAAATGTCCAGTTAACATGTAATTGTTACTTTGGAAAAATAATCAAAGGCAGAATACAGCATGGCTTTCTGTAGCTAGATATTTTGCCAAACATGCTCATGATATTATAATATGAGAAGCAGATAACTCCCTTCTGATATAGCTGATGTAATACAACAAAGTAGGATGTGCTTTCTTGTTCTTAAGTTGTCCTGAATTTTCTTTTAATTGTCACAAGATAGAACCAAGCTGGAGACATTCTATAACTGACATGTGGTTCTGTTCAAAGAGGTAGTAAAGTTAATCTGCTTGAGCATAAAAAGATGTGAAGGAATCTGGAAGAACCTTTGAGATTAATGGGAAAAATAAATTTATAGCATAAGATTTTGTAGACTAGCATTCATGTCATCAGAAGAATGAAGTGAAGCTGTTCCTTCCAGATGCATAGAATGAGGTTGTCATGTTTATCTAATCCCCCAAAGCGTTTGCTTTTGGCAAATGTCAGAAAAAGAAAACTGATGGTCCAGGAGTGGGCAACTGATCTGCTGATCACACCCATTTATGAAGCTGGTTTCTTTTGCAGAGTATGAACAGGTGGATGAAGAAGTAATTTTTATTCTTCACAGTTCCATAGGAAACCATTATGGCTGCAAGTTTTGTTGTCTGACTTTTTAGTAACCTGATCTACTTCTTTTCTGAAGGGACCTCTCCTATGCTTATTTGTATCCTTGCATGGGCATAAACATGGGGAGGTAGTCCCAAAGCTCCTAAGAGCTACATGTTACACTTAACCATATAGTCTTGTAATATATGGCAAATAGAGAGCAGATTATTTTTCACATTCTGATAAGCCTTGTTAAACTGAAATATTTGGCATTAAACCAACTTTAATTTCCTTGCACTTAATGTACAAATTTATTCCCTTTTATTTGAACTGTTGATTCTTTTCTCATTAATTAGACCATGAATTGATCGGCTAATAGATTAGCTGTCTTGCTTTTTAGTGATAGACTGCTGGCAGTAACTTCAGAGTTACTGAGAAGACTTGAAAGGGCTAAAAGGAAAATGAAGAGGGTCAGACTTCCATGTCCTTCTGCTGGCATGGGTCATTTATTGTGTTTATCCTCATGGACTACCAGATGCTCTGTCAGGACCATTGAGACCCTGTGCCACTTATCTGCCAAGCATTATTAGGATAAAATCACTTGTATCTGCTCTGATTTGGACTCCATTAGTTTTGCAACTTTCCCTTGTCTGCCCCACTTCATTGGCTGCTGCTTATATAGAGAGTAGGAAAATACGGAACAATCACACATTTGAGTATATCATCTAATTTGGCCTTGAGACCCTTTTGTTGGACAGCGATTCTGATCCTTGAAAAAATTCTTACTTTTCTGATCCTACTGATTGAAATCCTTTGCAGAAACATGGCAAACAGAGAGAGAGAGAGCTGAGCTGCCTCACTCTACTGTTGATTCCTCACAAAAAATATCACCGTCACAAGCCGCTTTTATTTAAGGAACCAATGCATAAGCTGCTATTACATGTTTGTTTGTAACATGTAGTTTGTTTCTTAATTTTGGCAGCCAGGATTTTTTTTTTAATTCACATGTTGACTTTGCAGGATGAATGCTACTTTAATTTGCTTGGTAAAATCAGGCAGACTTCCAAATTGCTTTTTAATTTCAGATACTATGTCTGTTAAGTTAAAATCATCTTTTCAGGGTATTGTAATATAGGTGATATGAAGAATACTAAGAACTATGTGGAAGCTTTTCTTGTCCCAAAGACGTCCCTTGAGAAGCAGTATTATTTTGTAACAGGGAGAATGGCAAGGAAGTGTGCTCTGTGGTAAGATGAAAAACAAACATTAATTTCCAGAGCAGTATTTGCACAAAGCAGGAATACAGAATGAACAATTTCTAGTTAAATCTGAATAATACTGGCTTAGTGATCAAGGATCATTCAAATGGATTTGAAGGGCAAAAATATACAAGTATTGTGGTTATGCACTTTAGGCTTGTGACATGACTTAATACAGCAATGTATCCTCAACTTGCTAAAACAGGGGTGGGAAACCTCAGGTCTCTTGGCCAAATCCATTACTCCTGGGATCCCAAATGGGTCTTTTGGGGTAACCCAAATGTCTACCTTTTGCTATGGCACTATCATTTGGTGATTTCCCAGCTTCTGTATGGATTTTCTCCCATTCTCATTTGGTTGAAATTGTTCTGTAAAGCATTTATGACAGCAAGAACTTAAAACAACGGTATGCTGATATGTTTCTGACCCTGCCCTTTTGCCATTAGCCCATCACTGGAACACAGTGCTTAAAAGCTTATCTGAAACTGAATTCAGCCCTTGGGTGGAAAAATATTCTCTACCATTGTCCTAACAGGAAGCTATGTTGAAATAAATCAGCCTTAGAGCCACTACAAACTACTTTTCCTCTGCCAGCCATGTGTCTTCCAGGATGCAGTGCCTGTCATCTTGTTGGTGACATACTGTCCCCTGTCTGTATACTTTTTGAGTGTAGTAGAAGGAAGTAACCAATACCTTGTGCAGCTACTGCATCTGGGTGGAGCCCAGTTTCCTTGTCCAATGATTGGTTTTGGAAGTAAATACCAACTTATTTGGGCTGTTTTTGAGCATCAAAGGAGGAAGGAGCAGCCCTACATTGGGGCAGAGGCTGTTCCTTCTTCTATCCATATTCAAGAACAAGTATGAGTTCCTTCCCATAGCCAAACAATGGCTGAGGAGGTGGACCAGCACCTGACTGCCCCCGGATGTTTTGCAATAGAGGAAATGGGTGGTTCAGGGTGCAACTGCCACCACCTCGAATGCATATGTCAAATTCTAGGGGGAATAAACAAGCAAATTCATTCTTTCTGCTCCTCAGCCTGGTTTTTGGTTTCCTTTTCCAAAATGCCTTCCCTCTTTACCATCATAGTTTGAAAGCTTCTGCACTGTCATAGAAAAGGCTCTAATGTAGTACAGTCGGCCCTTGCCTTACGTGGAGGCTCAGTTCTGGACACCCCCCCCCGCGTAAGGCGAATTCCGCCTATGCTCAAGCCCCATTAGAAACAATGGGGCTCATGCGTGGAAGCGCACGGGGTGCCACGGGCACACACGCCCATTCATTTGAATAGGACGCACTGCCCACGTATTCCCCGCAGCTTGAGTGCATACGCTCAAGACCGCGTAAAGTGCGCCCATGTATAACATTTGGATTACATGCTGGAAAAAGAATTAGTCTTGGGTTGCATCTATGCTGTAGAGATAATGCAGTGTCAGACCACTTTAACTGCCATGGCTTCATCTTACAGAATCCTGGGATTTGCAGTTTTGTGAAGCACCAGCACTCTTTGTCAGAGAAGGCTAAAGACCTTGTAAAACTATAAATCCAGGACTCCATAGGATGGAGCTACAGCACATAATGCTGTCAGGCTACTTTTTTCTTTTTTCTTTTACAGTATAGATGCACGCTTGGCCTTTTTGGATGTTCTTCCATGGATGAAGAAAATTAGGCTTGTAATAACAGAAATCTAGGATACATTCTGGTTTTTGAAGCAGCAAGGTTTCATTATAGAATGAAACTAAACTCAGAGATATTGCTCTTAGTTTCAATAACCAGACATAAGACATTTTATAATGGAGGAGAGGAATTTCAACAATAGAGAAGACAATATAGCTAAAATCATATAGGATTTAATGAATGAATCAGAGGCAGTTTCCATGGATATGATGTTTGGAGAAAACTATCCTGATCTGAATATTTTTAAATTAAGGATTTATTTTAAAAGACCTTCAGATTACATATCTTAGACAACTCACCCCATTTCAAAAACACCCCTCCAGTTAAACCGAGGAGAAAAAATATTTTATGTTGTTTTGATCCAATTGTTATTTTATTTAAATGAATAGACCTTTTTTTAAAATAATAATAATAATAGAAAACTGTAGAGAAAAGATATAAGTCACAGATGTAAATACTTGAATAAACAATTCCTATCACAATTCATAAGCCAGTACCTTTCTAAAAGAAGTTCAATAGTGGTCACCTTTCGGCTCAATTCCACTGGTACTTGACCATCAGATTTGCTAGCCTTTTAATGAGACTCTAGAAGACTTTGAATGGTATAATAGCTCTCTAGCAGAAAAACCCCCTGTGATGGCCTTAGGGTCGCCATATGTCAGAAACAACCTGAAGGCAAACAGCACCACCAGTACACACCTAAACCCCTCTGTCCCAAGCCCTCTAGTGTTGCAAACAGCTAAGAGATTTTGTCTTGCTGATTCTCATGGCAAAGCATGCCTCCCTTCATTTTTGATAGATGAAACATAGAAGTTGAGCTAGGATGAGGTTTTTCTACCAAGAAAGAGAAATCCCAGTGAGGCAGTGCAATGCTATGTGAACTTCACAATGACTTCCTCCATTTCTGTGCTATACAATAAAGTCTGGAAGGGGGCACAACAGGTGCAAGGAGGTTTCTTTCACAAGTTGCCTCAGAAAAAAATAAATGCAGTGGATTCCAAATTGTAGATTCTAATGAGTATTAGTAACAGACTAAATGCATGGATTTTGATCAACGGTGAGCAAAATGTGACCCTCAGGTTGCATGTGGCTCACCAAAGTTGGGGAATCAGTGTCTCCAGAATCCCCAGACTGACTTTTTCTGGCAAAAGAGGGCAAACTGCTGGTCCAGAAAACCTTAAATTGAAAAAAAAAAACACCTTTTAAAATATAGCTGGCTCTCTTTATCCAGATTTTGGTATCCACGTGTGTGTGTTGGGGGGGGGGGGCAGTCCACAGATATCAAGGACTCACTGTAGGTTGCAAGCCTGCCTCCCAATACTATTGAACATCAAACAATACCCATTTCTATGATGTAGAAGTGGACTAACAGCCATGCTGATTTTTTGTTTTATTTCTTTGGTAATTCATGCAGCTCCTGGAAGGTCCTGGGACATAAACATAGCCTGCTGCAGCTGCCCACTTCGATTCAGATGGTTAACATTATAAAACAAATTACACAACCAACAAAAATTGAGAATGTAACAAGAACCTTTTGAAACACTGTAAAAAAGATTTAGCTGACAAAATGCCTGAGTATATTTCCTACAGAAATCAATTGTTTGGTCCTTTGAAAATGAAACTGATAGTGGCATTCCTCCTGTGGATTTTGCTGATCTTATTCATACAACAACAACAACAATAATAATTTTATTTTTTACTTACCTCTCCCTGAGGCTTGAGGTACAACATAGATTAAAGTGTAACATATAACTAATGGGTGAGTTTATATACACACACACAAACACATGCAAACACACACACACATACATGCACACATGCACACAAACATAGTAAGTTCATGGAAATAATTGATGAGGCCCTGTGGAATGACAGCATTTGTGTCCTTTTCAAAATATAGTTTTGTTGAGGGGAAAAATGGGTATGTCATTTGTACCTTCAAGATGATTTGCAACATTCATGAAGTTCCTGGGTTTTTGTAAAATCCAGGTGAGTTTAGAGGCAGAATTTTGTCTCTTTTGAAACCTCTTGCACTCTAAAAGTAATGGAGGGTTGTTGTTGTGGCATACACACACACACACACACACACACACACACACAATTTATCATTCTCCAAGTGATATGGGTCAGCTGCCAAGGACAGTTGACTGGCTTCTTTTTGAAATGAGGTAAAATGTCATGGCTTCTCATGCTGCTTTCCGTCTACTTGATAAAAAGATCAGTCAGCTCTAAAATGGCAAGATTTTTCAATGATCATTTGTCACGCCTCCAGTGCTGTGACAGAATTTAAAACATTCAGCTATACTTATAGGAGAATATTCATCTGTCTGCAGAGGAAAGCCTATACATGTAGATGCCTGAGCATAATGTCTTCTGCAGTGATAGGAACCCTGATCATGCAGGCTTCCACCTCCTGGAGAGGGCAATGCACATAAATTTTTATGCATGAAAACTTTATTTTCACAGATATCTATACTTAATGTGGGGAACTTTGCTGGTGGGTCTAGCAATATAATTTTAGAGTTGGAAGGCACCTTAGAAGACATCTAATCTAACCTCCAACTCAGTAGAGTAATCTTTTAATTACAGTGTCTCTGACAGATAGTCATTTAGAGTGTATCCACACTGCATAATTATAATAGGTTAATACTCTAGCGGCCATGGCTACATTTTATGCGACATGGGATTTGTAGTTTGTAGAAGTATTATTTATTTGATTTATGTCCCACCTTTCTCCTTACACAGGACCTAAGGTAGCCACGTCCCATAAATGCTCAGAATTCTCAGCCAGAAAATACAAGACCATGTAGGCTAGAGGTGGCTCTGGGAGATGTAGACCTCCCTCAAATAACTGTTCCAAACTCTGACCAAAACACTAAATTGCTTGTCCTAGCTTAAAAGACTACATGTTTCTGGTTCATGGGGAACAGTTGTTTAGTTGATTTCCATATGGTGCTTGGCTGCTTTCCTTGTGATTAATGTTTCATATAGGAGTATAGTTTCAGTGCAAGAAAAGAACAGTACAAAATGTTCATGGAACCATGGAAAAAAATTGTGAGAAGTTTTATTTTATCATGGATATGTGTGTTGAGAACCCAGTGTATTCATTTCTTTTGAGAATGTTGCTGAGTCAGCTCAGAGTGCCACCTTTGGACTGTACTGTGCACTATTTCTCTCTCTGTAAAAGTGTATGGAGAAGAGCCATTGTAGTGTACTCGGGTCTTTTGTTCACATGTGCCTTCATATCTGGGATAACAACCAACATGTTTAGTTAAGGATAAACTTGTGCCCCAAAACTGTATTTTACTGCCTATGGCTCCACCTGATTTCTCCCCCTCCCATTTTACAAAATGTAATCTTCACAGTCTCTTACTTGGCACTGCAGGGCTGACCCGTTACTGTATTTATTGTGGTAATACATTCATAAATCGCAGAATCTGATGGGCGCACCAGGAAATGGTTTTGCTGAATTATTATAAATGTGATAATGAGAGTTGTATATCACTGTGAAGGGCAAAAATGTCTGGGAATATCTGTGGTCACCGTGCTTGGTGGTTTTTTTTTAATGTTTTAGAGCTTCTTGCTTTTCCTCTTCTTCTTGTCCATTGTTAAGTTAGAGGGGAAAGCTGCTCCTGAACAATAAATCACTGAAGGACCGGCAGTGTATCACATTCAGGACCATGAAAAGCATGTTACTGGGAGCCCAAAAGGGATTCTGTTGTTGCTCTTATTTTGTGCCAGATTTTTCTTTCAAAAATTGTGATATGTGAAACCTTCAGAATGAGTATTTTACACAGCTCTGATTTCCATTGATAAGGAACAAATTTCCCATTCAAATCTACCTGATATTTGAGCATTAAATTATAAGACTGGGACAGATTATATGTGGGCCATTTCAAGTGTTGTGTGTTTCACAGTATGTATATGCATATATCGGCAGCCCTTCCATTCCGTCAAGACCATCCATATATTCTTACAGTTAAGAATGAATAATTTTACAATTCTTTCCTTGCTGTAATTTCTTGAAAATTGCTCAGTTCAACATGTTTTAAATTTTGAGTAGTCTGTCCTCCCAATAGATAGATATATAGATAAATATAAAATGCAGGGCTGAGGGAAGGTGAAAGGTGGAATGAAACTAGAGTAGGAAAAACATTTATTTTTCTTCATTAAACACCTCCCTTCATCTGGTAAATGGTGTAGATGCCAAGAAAATTAAAACAAAAGCAACAGTCCCTAAGCATGCATAGATCTGAAATATGAGCAACTTATAGTCACTCAGGACAGAGTGATGGGATAGAATAACCACATGCAGTCCTGGTGATAAAATGGAAAGAAGGCAGTTCAAGGAACAGGTGGCTCAGTTCTAGACCTCTTGGTCAGTGTCTAGAGTACAGCCTTGGCCACAGATTCCCTGGGCTGAAAATGCTGCTGCTCAATACTAGACCAATAAATGGAAAAACAGCACTGATTCATGATTTGATCCTGGATGAGCTTATTGACACGGCTTGTCTTATGAAAACCTGGCTGCATGAAGTTAGTGAGGTTAACCTCTCCCAGTTTTGTAGCGTCCTGGATGGCAGGATGGTGGTCTGTTTGTACAAGAACTTACCATAGTTCCATTGCCATCGATAGACCACTACCTGGTGGTATTCAGACTCATTGGGACTTGGAGCCTCTGATCAGGATGGTCTATCCAGTGTGGCATAGCAGTTTGAGTGTAGGATTAGGACACTGGAAAATGTGGGTTTGATTCTGCTTGGTCAAGGAAACTTGCTGAGTGACCTTGGGCAAGTCACACACTCCCACTTCCTGAAAACTCCATGATAGGTTTGCCTTAGGGTCACCATAAGTCAGAAATGACACGAAGGCACCTTGAAACGATGACCCTGGTGGTGCAGTGGTTAAATGCCTCTACTGCAGCCACTCACTCAAAACCATAAACTTGATAGTTCAATACTAGCGAAAGGCTTGCATCCTTCTGAGGTTGCTAAAATGAGTACCCAGATTCTTGGATGCAATTGGCTTACAGTTTAAACCATTTAGACACTGTTAGTTCAGTATGAGGTGGTATATAAATGAAGCTGTTTTTTGACCCAGGCCCAGAAGTAGATGAAAGACCCTCTCTCCATTCCAATTGACACTATCCTGGTCTCAGAGAGAGAGAGGAGAGGCAGTATCTGTTAGATTTAATCCCTTCCCACACTGTCATACCCTTTTCTTTTTGTGTCATGTCTTAAACAGTTTGTAAGCCTGAGTGCAGGGAACTGTTATTTTGTTTGTTTTTTTGCTTGTAAGGCACCATGTACAGTGATGGTGGTTTTAAATAAATAAACAAATCCATAAATAATGCCACCAAAAAGGCTAATAGATTGAGATGATTTTCTGAAGGCTCTTTGGGAGTTTTCAGTTACCCTGGCAAGTGAAATTGTTGATATTCTGACTAACCTCTGGAATGGAAAAATGACCAAAGTGCCGGACACAGTCACTCAAGAGCATGGTTTCCCATGGAATGGAGAGACCTGAGCTCCTTGGTTTATTAGGAGACTGTTGCTGATGGGATGGAGACTAAAGTATTAATGGTGGAATATTCAAAGTGGGTCTGATTGAAGACAAGCTAAAGCTAACTGGAAAGCCTGTGCCATGGTGGTGGCAGCAAAGAAATCATACTTTCCTGCCACCATTGCATCTGCGCAGTATCACCCAGAAGAGCTGCCTCAAGTGATTAAACGACTTTTACACTATGCCCCAAAACAGGGAACCTGGGCTGGCCCAGTTACCTTAGCAAATACTTCTAGTACTACAATCTCTTCTTTTGACATGGTGGTCCCTTTTACATCCAGTCATCTGGTCTAGAGTGCTAACCTTTCCCCTGTCATTACTGGTTAGGGATGACAGAACTAGAAGTCTTAACACATCTAGAGGCTATCTTACACAGTAAAATCATTCAGTGGAGCTGCTTCAGAGAACCAATAATTATTGCTTCTGGAGGATACCAGGTTGGGCAAAGCTATGGCCTAGGTATTTGACATGCCTGCACTATCAATTTCAACTTTTCCTTTCCTTTCCTTTCCTTTCTTTAGGAGAAGATACGTTGTGGAGCTCTTGGTATTGCTAGTTTTAATATTGGAGATTATCGCACTGCGTTCTGAGAACGTTCTGATCATGTGATGAGAACGGAACGCATTTGAGAATACCGCACGTATGTGTTCCAATCGGGTTCTCAGAACGCTTAAATGTGTTCCAAATGTGTTCCAGGAGGGAACGGATTTGAATGTGTTCTGAATGTGTTCCCAGAGAACTGAAACGTGATGAAAACGTTCCAAGAGAAGTGTGTGCGGTATTCTTATCCGTTCCCAAATCCGTTCCGTCCTTCCTCTGTCTTCTGATTGGCTGAAAGAATGACAGGCAGGGAGGGAGGCAGGCAGGCGAGCGACTGCAGTGAGGGAAGGTGTGTGTGTGTGAGGGGGGAAAGAAGGAGGGAGGGAAGCGAGGAAAAAAGGAGGAAAGGTGGGACAAGGAAGAGAAGAGGAAAGCAGGGAAAGAGAGGGAAAGAAGAGACCAGAGCAGAGAGCAAGAGGGAGAGGGTCTGGCTGCTTCTCCGGGGGTCTCTAGTGTCATGTCCAGTGGGGCTCCTGTGCTGTCACAATGCAGGAGGCAGGGATGCCCAGGACCTTCTCCTCCTTCCCTCCAGGAGGGAACCCACAAAAGCTCCTCTGTTTGGAGCACCACACAAAAGCAAGCAAAAAATTCCCAGAATTCCATAGCAAAGAGCCAGACAAGAGTTAAAGCGGGGAGGGAAGCTCACAACCTGAAGGCACACATTACATGCACACACACAGGAGCAAAAGGGTGTTAAGCTGCCAAAAAGGGGAAATGGGATGACAGCAGAGGACTCTTCTTTTCTAACCGGTTTAAAGAGCTGCTATGGCTGCCGGGGCTCTGCCCTTGGCCCAGTCCCCTCCCTGGCAACTTGCTTTCCTTCGGCTTGAAGGGACCTCCATGGAGCTCCTCCTTCCCTCAAGGAAGAGGGGACCAGGGCAGAGAGCAAGAGGGAGAGGGTCTGGCTGCTTCTGCGGGGGGCCTCTGGTGTCATGTCCAGCGGGGCTCCTGTGCTTGCAGCCTGCAGGAGGCAGGGATGGCAGGGATGCCCAGGACCTTCTCCTCCTTCCCTCAAAGAGGGAACCCACAAAAGCTCCTCTGTTTGGAGCACCACAGAAAAGCAAGCAAACAACTCCCAGAATTCCATAGCAAAGAGCCAGACAAGAGTTAAAGCGGGGAGGGAAGCTCACAACCTGAAGGCACACATTACATGCACACACACAGAAGCAAAAGGGTGTCAAGCTGCCAAAAAGGGGAAATGGGATGACAGCAGAGGACTCTTCTTTTCTAACCGGTTTAAAGAGCTGCTATGGCTGCTGGGGCTCTGCCCTTGGCCCAGTCCCCTCCCTTTCCCTCCGCTTGAAGGGACCTCCGTGGAGCTCCCTTAATGCCCAGGCTGCCAAGGAGGGGACTCTGCCCTTGGCCCATCAAGTTACATAGGTTTTATCCTATTTTCTTCAAACATATGCCAGCATATGAAGCCCCAGCGTTTTATAGGGGCTTGCTTTCTTTCCCTCCCAAGAGAATCTTCGGAGGGAAGACTTCTCAGTGAGGCTGAGAAGCACTCTCCCGGCCAGAGTCCCTAGGCTTACTGAAATCCCCCACCTCCCTTCCCCATAGAAATCAATCCAAAAACTGAGTTTAAAAGGAGCAGAGGAGAGCCCTTTGGGTCTGCATCTGAGAGAGATTTTAAACTCCGTTTTTGGATTCTTTCCTATGGGGAAAGAGGGGAGAGAGAGAGATGGCAGGACAATCCCATAGCCAAGCATCCTCTGCTCCCCCCAGATGAAGACCCATAGGGCTCACTGCTCTTTTAAAACTCCGTTTTTGGATTGATTCCTATGGGGAAGGGAGGTGAGGGATTTCAGTAAGCCGAGGGACTCAGGAGAGGCGAGCTCCATGGCCCAAGCCTCCCTTTTCCCTCTTTCCTGGGGGCAGCGCCTCTCCCGAGCCGTCCAACCACTGAGTGGCGACGTCATCAGAAGACAGCCTACAAAACTTAATACAGCAAACCGTTCTGAGAATGGTTTCAAGAAAAAGGAATTGCAGTGCGGTAAACTGCCGTTCTGATCCCGTTCTGATCCCGTTTTGATTTCTAATGCAGTAATATCCGTTCCAGGAACGTTTTCATCACGTGATGATATGGAACGTTCTCAGAATGCAGTGCGATAATCTTCATTGTATTGAATGCTTTCTGAAATGCTGTGGTGTGGTGATGTGGGAAATAGAAATAGTTTCAGATGTCAGATGTGGCAAGAGCTATGTAAGTAAAGAAAATTGATGGTGAAGGGCAAATTATCTTGGTCTAAACTTTATGGCAATAGTCCTACCTTTTTAGTTTGAAATTTTACTTTTTTGAGATGTATCTTAATTGTGAAAGCCCAGTCTCACTCAAAATCTATTAGGAAGAGCCTGAAATGAATAGAGAGACTTGTCAAGGTACAGAACATAGGAAACAAATGGCTTTAATTTATTTTCATACCACTGAAGCTGTTCAAATAAAGCAAACTAGGTAACCATATGAAGAACTAGCCACTTCAGTGTGGTGCCAAAGTAAAAGCAAGATAAATGTTATTGATGATTTCTGCAAAGCCCTTCTCCTAAACATCCTTTATATTTAAGTTTACATTAAGTTTGTGAAGTTAGTAAAATTCAAGTACAGCATGCTTTCCATCTAGATTATGTTGAGTTCTATTTTAGTCATGGACACTTAAGAACATGTAGGGTGAGATCCTATATTGGATCTCACCCTATATGTTCTTAATCTCCACATATGGAGTTATGAAAAGCCCTGGTGGCGCAGTGATTAAATGCCTGTACTGCAGCCACTCACTTACAAAACACAAGGTTGTGAGTTTAATACCAGTCAGGGGCTTTGGATCGACTCAGCCTGGCATTCTTTTGTAGGCCACTAAAATGAGTACCCAGCTCAATGGGGCAATTAGCTTACACTTTGTAAACCGCTTAGTACGTTGGTAAGCGGTATAGAAATGTACTTGCTATTGCTATTGCTATTATGCACTGATTGCGCTATGCAACTCTTATGTTGAATAGCAACATCACAAAAGTGAATGCACTCTTGAATGCACAATCAAATGTACATCTTTTCTGCATACACATTGCATGTGCTTTTCATTGGCATGCAAATCTATTATGCCTGGACACCTGCAAATACAATGATACTGCATACACACTGTCTCTTTCCACATTACCACACTACATTCTTATAGTGTTGCTCTTCCACTTTTATTGCTTTGGCTGCCTCCTGTTGCGTTCTGAGATCTGTAGTTCAGTGAGGCTCAAGAGTTCTCTGGCTGAGAATTCTGAATGTCCCTCCTTAAACTGAAATTCCCAGTGTGCAACAGGAGGCAGCCAGAACAATGCTATAAGAGTGTAGTGTGGTAATCTAGGTCTAGAACTCAATGTGGACTTTGCACGTCAGGTGAAAATGTGGAACCGCTTCAAGCGAGGGAACACACACACCTAAGACACCAATAAGATTCTAACCTATGCATTTTGGATTAAACAGTTTAAAATGCTTAGAATCTTACCTTCAGTACCAGTTGCTTTATCTGAAAAAGCACGTAATAGAAAAAGAGAGCATGCAAAACATGGTAGTTAAGCAAACAAGGGGAATTTATGAGGAAAGCTTTTTTGAGGAAAGGCTTTAATACTTGGGACTTTTTAGCTGAAGAAAAAATGAAGTGGAAACATTGTAGAGGTTTATAAAATTGTGAGTATAGTTGAATTGGAATGAACCAGGGGTCGGGGAGAGTTGGACACTAAAATTGATTGCAAATGCATTTAAGATGAATTAGGGTTGAGCAGATGAGACAGAAAAGCAGCAAAACCTGTGTTTTCCTGGATTAAGGCTCAACCTGAATTGGTCCCCGGGCTGGCGTAGGGTGTTTATATGCACACCTGTCCTTGCACCATGGATCTGGTACTACTGCAGGCTCAAATGACTGTTGTTGGTGCTGCTCACAAGTAGACCTTCCGAGTCATTGCAACTGATGTGGAAATGGGGTTCCTGGCTGCAATCACATGGCTAGGTACAGCGTTTCTGCATCAGATGCAGCGACAGGGAGTCTATTCCCATGCAGCACCAACAATGTAGGTAAGGGATGTGAAGGACCATTAGGACAGCCAGAGTCTCCAAGAAACTCTGTGGCAAATGGCAGGTCAAATTGACCTGCATTAAGGCCCTTTTGCCCTGGGATTGAGCCAGATCTACTGAATCTGTGTCCATTTTGGCAGGACCAGGTCTGATCCTGTGCCCCACAGTGTTGGCCTGTGTCATTGAAAGAGGATGATGTGAGGCCAGGAGGAACCTGGGCCCTTTAGCCTGTGCGGACAACCTCTGAGAGGGAAGTTAATTGCCATATTATAATGGACCCTATTATCATACTCTAAAAAGTAATTTGATTAATAAATATGTTGTTCTGATAACCTAAACCCTTTAGAGATCCATATAGATGTGGGGGACATGGAGGCTTAGCACAATGAAGACATCAGATAATGACAAAAGTCAGGGTAAATTATGGTGCAAGATACTGATGTGTAATGTGGGATTTGAAGAGGGCCCCTTTCAATTTACTATGGATTAGTGGCATTGTACCATATAACGTCAGGCTGCCATGTCTACCACTACTCATGGTGCTAATGTTATCCAATAACTATGAACCAAGTTATATTAATTTAAGAGGGAGTTAATTTGCCATTTATGGTGGGAGAGGGTTATGTAAGATCAGGGAAAGATGCCTTTGCTAATCAAGTTTCGTGTGGGTTAAGAATGTAAAAATGTCTGGAATTCAGAGGTATGAAAAAGGAACAAAGTTTTGTTGCATTTGTCCTCTCATTTTACTCCTGCTGTTTCATGTTTTATTGTCGCTCATGGGTGCTGGCAGTAGAGGTGGGTCCAAAAATTATCAGATTCCTGGCTTCTCTAACCATGGAAAAACCTGAGAACAGAACTTTTGTGTAAATGACAAATGGACTGTTTTAATTGGGGACATCAGGGATTTTATGTTTGTACTTGGTTGTTGGTTCCAAGGTGTTTTAAAAGTAACTTGGGCCTTGTGGTGCCCTGGGGCCAAAACTAGGGTTCGGGAGAGCGGAGCGACCACATACTCCTGAACCCTAGTATGTAATGGCACTGCCATCATGATGCAAGCACGGCACAGAATGCGCACATCACAGTGCCATGCTTGCATCATCAACATGTGACAATGAGCCAATGGCGCACTCATGCCATTCACCACGCACACAAAAAAGAACCCTCTTTTAGCAGGTTCTTTTTGGTGTGGAGAGAAGCCGCATGGTTTGGCTGCTGCAGCATCCCTCAGGAGCAAAAACGGGTGCCTCCAGCCCGCCCTTTCGAGGTGATCTATCAAGCCCCTTGGTTTTGTATTATTGTAACTTCTTAAGCAACTGGCTGGAGAGAGTTGCTCCAAAGCTGTATGATACCTGAAAATTTGATTTAATCCCCCTCCCCTCCTCCTCCTCCTCCTCCTCCTGTTCTTCAAGCCATTTCTGACTTATGGACCCTAAGATAAATTCACCACAGGGTCTTACTTTAGAATAAAGCTTTCTTTCTCTCTGTTAAGCCTCTCATTTGGGCTTCTTGGCTAGCAAGGTTCATTCTTCCTCAGGAAAAGGTGGGAGGGGGAAAGGTAATTTGGTTCCGTTTGCTCCTTCTCACAGGAAAATGTGGGAAATGGGTGAATTGGTAGTGGGTAGGAATAGTGAGCATATTGTTTGCCTCCACTGAACTCCTCATCTCTTTAATTGACTTAACCATGTTTAACCACTGTTTTGGTGCGTTTGAAATGTGCCAATTTTTCTATGCACAATTTTCAAATGTGTCCCCACACATGTCTGCAGTTATCTGTTGACATCAGGAGTCAAGAATGTTCCTGTGAATAGTCCAGGAAGTGCATTCTGAAATCAGATTCATCCTGACTGCTTCTCCTCAGTTGTCACTCAGTGGTAACAGCCAAGTGTTGATTTCTCTCTCTCTCTCTCTCTCTCTCTCTGCCCATACCTTCATTGCTTCTAGCCTGTAGCATGTTCATATGTTCATATGCCATTAGGCAATGCCAAATCATGGAAGATAAATATCTTCATCATGACAGAAATGTAAAATAGGAGTTTGACACATAGAAATAAATGACTGACATGAGGAGTTCAGCCAGTTCATGAACATTTGGCACTGCAGAAATTCGTGTCTATTCATTTCCTCCTTTTCTCTTTCGCACTGACATCTTAAAGACACAAGTAGAAAAAAGTGTCATTACTGGCTCAAGATTAGCAGCCAATAAGCTGACACTATATAAGAATGCTGACCTTTTTGCTAAATATCTTGTCTATAATGAACAACCCCAGAGACGATAAAGAGGAATAAGCAAAAAGGCTAAGCACCTTATTAGACTAGTTAGTACTGGCATCTTAATCATTATATCCATGTGGACGCAACCCCATCTGTCATTCATTTTCTTTTTACTGCATCATTGCTAAGGCGTAGTGAGTGCCAGTCACAAACATCTCTAAATCTGTCTCAGTGTTACTCAAGGTTCTGTTGCTTGTAAACCTTAAAATGGGGAATAATTTTGTGATTAAAATCCTGACACTTGTTCCCGGACTAGATTTGTGGTGAGGTGTTCACCTTAACACTATAATGTGGGAATGCAGCAAATGGATTTTTTTGTTGACACATATATTAAATTGCTCCATTAATCAGGAAGCCTTGATGAGGCTGTCTTATTATAGCTTTAATGGAGGATGCAAGCCATTTTGTTTGCGTTATAACATAGAAAAGCTTCAGAGTAACTCAAAACAGCAGCCTTTATATCACTGCCACCTTGAAGGCCCTCCGTATGATGAAAATATGAGCAGTAGCCCCATAGTACACTGCTACTAATAGTCTCTATTTCATGTAGAATCCAAAGTTTAAAATGCTGTGTGTGTGTGTGTGTGTGTGTGTGTGTGTGTATGCGCTTTATTGCTTTGTCAGTTATTGTTCAGTTTCCACAGGAGGTGAAAACATTTTTGTTGACTTGTCACAAAGCTGGCTTGAAATTTTTTTCAGCCCTTAGGGGCACTTTATGAATGAAGAGCTCACTCCTTTTATTTGGGAGATGGGTGAAACAATTCTCTTTTCAACTGCAAGCAAACAAAACCATAGATGTGGAGAACAAAGACTTTATTTTGATGATGTGAAGTTTATGAAGCCTTAAAGGCATTACACTAAGGCTTTCATAAAATTTATCTCATGTCTAAATTTAAACTGGGGGTACAAATGCCAGGGAAGCTCCAGCTTCTGCTGAAACCTCAGCTTGTTCCATGGTTGCTAAACTTCTAGTGCTTTCCACATTTTTGTAATGCCTTAAACTACGACACTTGAGTTCAGATAAGAATCAGTGGGTACCTAATACATTTTTCCTCTCTTTTCAATAGAAAGAAATATACCGTATATACTCAACTATAAGTCAAAAAAATTTATGCCCCAAAATGAACTCCAAAATCCTGGGTAGACTTATGGAAGGGTCAATGAGTTAATGCTAATAAATTTTGTGAAAGAAGTGCCCACCTTCCTCTGTAGCCTTGTAACGGCTCCCTGTTTGAAGCCCCAGCGCCGGCTCTCCTCTCCTCCTCTCTCCCCCTCTGTGTGTGTGTGTGTGTGTGTGTGTGTGTGTGTGTGTCTGTTTCCCTCTCTGTTTTCCTGCACAGCCAGACCTAACAAGTTGCTGTTACCCCGTTTTGTCTGGAAGCCCTGGGGGTGAAAGGTAGAGAGAGAGAAAGGTGTGTCCTCCATTTCTGCTGGCTATGAGCTTTGGAGTCCTGGGGGTGAAAGGTAGAGAGAGAGAAAGGTTTGTCCTCCATTTCTGCTAGTTATGAGCTTAGGAGTCCTAGGGGTGAATAGCAGAGAGAGAGAAAGGCCTGTCCTCCATTTCTGCTAGCTATGAGCCTTGAGAGTCTTGGGGGTGAAAAGCAGAGAGACAGTGGGGTCTGTCCTCCTTTTCACAAGCCATGTGCCTTGGAGATAATTTTGGTAAGGGGAAGTGTGTGTGTGTGTGCGCGCACGCACGCACGCACGTGCACACTGAAGTTTGCTTCCCCTTTTCCATGCTGAGACTGATGCTTGGGAGAGGTCCAGAGAGTGAGATATAGGGACAGAAGTGGTGCTTCCCCCCCCACCCCCTTTAGATCTTTTGTAACATCCTTCAATGTTTGCCCCTCGGCTTATCCACGGGTCATATCAAAATCCATGATTTTGGATCCAAAAACTGCCCTCGACTTATACATGAGGTCGACTTATACATGAGTATATATGGTAACTTAACAACATTCAACATGACAAGATAAAATTTACAGACTGTCAGCATTTCTTAACAAAACATGTAATAAATACATATACAGTGGTACCCCGGGTTACGAATTTAATTCGTTCCGCCGCCGCTTTCGTAACCCGGAAAGCTTTCGCAAGCCGAAAACCCATAGGCGCTAATGGGGAAAAGCCGCGATTTGGTGCGAAAAAGCGCCGAAAAGCAGCAAAATTTCTTTCGTAACCCGAAATAACCTTCGTAACCCGGAACAGTTTTTTTCAATTGATTTTTTTCGTAACCCGGAAATTTCGTAAGGCGGCGCATTCGTATCCCGGGGTACCACTGTACATACATTTATTTCTCTAGCCTTCAATGGCTTCAATGTCATTCCAAAGACTGACATGAGAACTAGGTGGACCTAAATGACCTCTTGTTTCTATTAATAAAAGGGATAAATGGAAACAAATTGTAATAAATAAGTCATCATGGCATTCATTTCTTGAGTTATACACACATGCAAAACGGTGTGTCATTTTTTCCATGAGATCCAGATACCACAATCTCTCCTACTGACAGTCTGCCCCTACAGCAAAATAGCAAGAGTTAACATTCCAAAATACAGCCTTGGCAAGCATAAACCTTGGTTGCTCAAACTGAAGAGCATGTTCTGATGTTGGAACTTTATAGGGTCTAATAGTGGATAGGTCCCTGGATAGGCTAATAACCTAGCAGAATATCCAGCCATATGGCAAAGTCAGCAGATGAGTGCCAAGTAGAGCTGCCAGATCTCAGAGGCCCTCTGTATCAGGGTCAAGCCCCTCTCTTCCAGTCCTCAGGGCAAAGGGGAGGAATCTCAGAACAAGAAGGTGTATTCAGTCATGTAATGTGTGTGCATATGTGGTTTCCTCATTTTTTTTGGCTTGGTGTTTTTTAAAATTTAAATGTCGTACTTCATACAGTTGTGGTTGATGTTTAATGTATCATGTTTAATGACATCATCAGAGCTTCCTTTTTTAACATCACCAGGGCAGTCTGTGGGTCTCAGGTTTTGGTCTTGATACACAGAGCCTATACTTGCTTCCGTTTTCCACAAGATGGTCTTATGGTTGACACAGGACACTACTGTTGGAAGTCTTTAGAACCCAGTTTAGAATCCAAGAAGGAGTCAAAGTTCAAGGAAAAATGACAAAGCTGAAGAAGACATGACAAGGCACTTACTTTGCATACAAACCCAAGTCCAATCCCAATGGGATCATACAATGAATAATGGAAAGGGTTCCTATCTTAAGTCTCAGAACCCCCTGGCCACTTAGAGAAAATCAGAGCTTTGAAAAAGTCACACCCAGAATTCTGGGAGCTGAAGTCCCAAAAAGTTATGTTTTCAAGTTTGGCTAGATGGACACATAAACTGACCTGATATATGTTCTGTTTTCAACCACAACCCCATATTTTCTGTTAACATCCAGTTTCTGCCTCTACCCCTGGAGTTAGCCATAAAAGGAACCTTCCTACTTGCTGTTTCAAGCAGATATGTCTTAATTTGAGGTAATTTTCTGGGTCATCAGTTTAGTTTCTGAGTGCTGTGTGGAGGAAACCCATCTACCAGAGGGTCATATCTTTTAATCATTGCAACCATCCCAGCTTCATAGAGTTTTAGAACAAAGCTTTCAAATCTGTGCTCATTACTGTGACCTGAAGTCCCCTCAGCTGTATCTTGCTAACGGCAGGGCGGCATTGCTATATTGAATCCATATCTCATTGGTATCACCTCTTCAATCAAGATTAAACATTAATATTAAAAGTGGCTCTAAGGCTGAACTGTCTTGATTAGGAAATATTTCTCCAGACCTGTTGTCAAATGGAGAGCTGAAGCACTTGTTTGTCATTAATGTAAGAATCTATACAATTACAAGCAGTCACACTGTTGCTGTAAGAACTTGAGTATTGATCCAAAAATCTGTTTGGGATATGATTTTTGTACAAAAATGTGGATTTCTTGAAACAGGTTTTTGTTGGTGGAGAAAATTTGTTTCTACACATATACACACATGGGAAATATTTCAAGGAACCCATTAATTTTGTGTAAAAATGTGGTTTGCTAGAAAGTGGAGTTTAATTTTGCATAAAACTATGCCTGCCCCATTTTTGTGGTTACTTCTCTCTCAAACACTATTTCCAGATAGCCACAGTTATTGGGTATCTGGAAACCATGGGGTGGGGGCTGCATGAAAAAGATTGCTTTTAAAAACCTTCCATATATTTTTTCTCTATAGAATAATTTCCTGAAAGATTTTTGCATATGTGAATATTGAACAAAATTCTTATCAGTCTCTTATTTTTCCTGACTGAATTTCCTGAGTGTTGGAAAACCAAGGTTTTTGGCCAGAGAATTAATCACAGTGAACATTCTTTCCATCTCTCCTGAGGCAGCCACCTCACTCTATCTGATGGTATAGCCAAAGCTAGTGATGGCTAGTAGCTTTTGTGTCACTGGAGCAGTGAATTTCTCTTTGTTTTAGTCAGAATTTTGAAGGAGCTGTGAAAAGTGCTCAATTCTATACCCCCAAATAGGTGTATCTACAAAACAGATCAAATTGCCACACCACTGATTTGGAAGCCATCAGCTATAACTGCACTTTTCATTTTATTAATTAGTTGCATTATTCCACTTTCCCCCAACAGGCTCAAGGCAAAGTGTGTCTCTCCTGCCCTCCCTCCCCATTTTATCTTCACAAAACCAGAGTTGGAACATTAGTAGAAAAGGCTAACCACATAATGCTAATGGGTAGTCAACTTAAATATCAAAGCTTTTTGTACAAACTTGTGATGTGTTATCCTGGAGAGAAAAGACTAGCGGGGTGCCACAGAGTTCTGCCCTGTGCCCAGTGCTATTCAATATCTTTAATGGAATAGAGGGCATGCTTATCAAATTTGCAGATGACACCGAATTAGGAGGGGTAGCCAATACCCCAGGTGACAGGATCAGAATTCAAAATGACCTGAACAGATTACAGAGCTGGGCCAATAGTAACGAAATGAAAAATGTAAGGTACTACATACCTTACAGAAAAAATGAAATGCACAGATGTGATATCTGGCTTTACAATAGTAGTTGCAAAAAGGATCTAGACGTCTTAGGCCTGAAACAGATGGGCCAAATAACATGTCTTCCAGCCACTTTGAGGGCATGGTGTTTAGACAACGCACCCCCTGAAGTGGCTGGAAGGTGTTCTGAGACTGACTAAGGAGGTTTGAAATCACCCGAAAAAGGTGCAGCAAAAAGCTTCTCCTGCCGGAAACCAGTTTGGGACTGAAGCAATGGCTCAGTTCATGAATGGGCCATTTGGTCATCACAGTCCTGGAGCAATTGGGGCCGGAGCAACTCGGGCCCATCTGTTTCGCCCCTAAGTAGAGCACATGCTGAACATGAGACAACAGTGTGATGCAGCATCTAAAAAGCCAATAGGATTCTAGGTTTCATGAACAGGAGTACAGTGTCTAGACTGAGGGAAGTAATGGTACCACACTATTCTGCTTTAATCAGACCTCACCTGGAATAATGTGTCCAGTTCTGGGCACCACAATTCAAGAAGGATAACTTTCTGATGGTATGAGCTGTCTGACAGTGGAATACACTGCCTGACTGTGGTGGAATCTTTTTCTTTGGAGGTTTTTTAAAAAAGGTTGGATGGCCATCTGTCAGGGGGCTTTGACTGTGTCTTCCTGCATGGCTGGGGGTTGGATTGTATGAATCTTGTCATCTCTTCCAACTGATTCTAATTTTGGGAATAAAAAAAAAACAAGTTCTCATTATGCTACTTGTTAACATTAATGATAGGATGGGTAGAGGAAATGGCAAACAGTGCTTTGGTTCACCCACTTGCCCAGCAGGGGTGCATTTTGTTGCTGGCTCCTTCAAATGTGCTTTTTGAGGTCCCTTCCATAATTTGATGCTTCCTGGATGCATATAGATCCCACAATATGACTGCAGTCTGAGGATGGTGAAGGCTGTAGTTTAAAACATCTAGACAGTAATCAGTTTGGGAAGGTTATCTTAAGCATGGTATCTAACAATATGCAATTATATTTTGTCAGAGATCTGCTGCCTCTTCTTCTCTTCCCTCTTCTCTTCTCCTTTCTCTCTCTAGCTGCACCTCCTGATCCTTAGCAACAGGTATGCTTCTCTATTGAACACTGTGGATAGTTTCAGAAATAGAAGGAATGGTAATTCATGTCAACATGCTCTAAAATACTCTTTTTAAAAAAATCTAAGAGAAATTAAAACACATTGGCTGAGATCCTGTATCAGGAAACATATGGCTGGATGTAGCTGTGTCTCCATAGCTACATACCCTCCCCAAAACCATTTTTTAAGCAATTCAGCCCACAAACACAGCCATTTCCAGTTGATGAAGGGCAGGGAGAGGAATCAATCCCATCTATTTTCCTGTAGCTGTATACTCAGCAACTGGCATGTGGAAATATGCTAGCTATTGGTTGCTATACCAAAGTAGGTACTTCCTTTTAGCACCCAATATAATTTCTTTCTCCCTCCATTACCTCCTCATTAGAAAAATGTAGTCTGTTACAACTAACTGCATTATTTTAATTGTACTTCCAATCTGTGCACAAAACGTGATGAAGTCTGTCAGGTGGAATGGCTGGCTTAATCCCATTTGAATTCCATTTTGGGAGGAAGGCGTGATATAAATAAACAAACAAATAAATAAAGGTCACTCAATGAATTTCATGGCTCAGTAGGGACTAGAATCTTGATGTCCCTAGTCCCAGGTTAGCATTCTAACCATTATGTCACAGTGGCTCTAAGAATTTACACCAATGAGGGGACTTGAATCCCAACCTCTGGCTTCAAAGGCAGCATTTCCTCCCCACAGGATTATGCCAACTGTCGTGGATATTTTAAAGGACAATATATGCTTGTTGTTTTGAAGAAACTGGCTCTAATTTAAGAGATTCCATCTGAATAGGACACAAATGATTTGCTACATCATTGTCAGTGCTCTGATATATACTACAAAGCATTGTCTGCCTCCTTTGCGTATAATTTAGTGAAGCTAGTTTTATAAGGGAAAAATGCAGTTAATAATAATTACATTAGACAGGAGTGATAAATGGGGAAAGTGGCCATAAACCTGCCATTAGCTAGCTACAAACGTTTTTGAGCTACTCTATTTTTCACAACACTTCCAGGTAAAATATTCAGCTCTATTCCCACCATAAGGATAACAATACCTCATATTTCACTATAATGTTTGTAAAGAGTTTTTAACAGTCTAAAGCATTATATAAACAGATATGGTTAGGGATTCATCCTTTGATGAGGCAAAAAAAGATTTAGTCAAATAACTGCTCAAATATTTTTCAAACAATAATGTTGTGCAAAAAAGGAAGAAAACCTTCAATAGGTTTGAATCTTAGGTGAATTGTAACAAAATAAAGCAATATCACAGAAGTACCCCCCTCCCCAATACACATAAACAAGAAATTATTGTAAAGCAGTGGATTGGATCCAGACTTATTCATAATGAGAAGGCTAGCATAACTAACATTGATTTCATTCGTTTAATATAAGTGAGGCTAAAAACTAAATTCTCTTTTAGTCCTCCCTAGAAGTAGTGTCACTAGGATTGATGTGACGCAGTGCAGTAACTCATGGCGTCACCCGCCCCCTGTTGACCTCCTCCCATTTCACACCATTCAGAATCCTTAGTAATGCTTTTTTGCACTGATGTTACTTGTCCCATAAACCACTGAATGTAATACACAAACAACTAGCAAAATGAAAATTATGCCTTCAAATTAGAATATCATATGTACACCCTAAATGTATTTGCATATATATAGTGAAGATTTGGTTTAAATGTGATGTGTTTAAAGAAAACTTTAAAATAATATTTTTAAAAATATCTTTTCAATTTTTAAATTTTTTTTAAAAAAGTCAAATTTTGAAATTGGAAATTTTAAATTAAAACAAATTCTGGGGAGAAGTTCTCCTGTCTCCACCCACTGAGCTTCACCCCACTTCCACCATCTCTTAAAGCAATTTAAAGAGACACAGTCGGACAACACAGCTATTTTCTGCCAAAAGGTAGGTGTCTGAGGAGCAGTAGGATCACCCCCTTAGGGTGTCACCTGGTGCACTCCACCCCCCCACCCCCCTAGTGATACCATTACTGACTATCAGTGCATCCACACTGCAGAAATAATCCATTTGACACTATGGCTCAATGCTATAGAATTCTGAGAATGGTAGTTGGAGCACTGGTGCCCCAAACAACTATAATTCCCAGAATTCCCATGTCAGAGGTCATGATGGGGGTCTTCTCATTAGAGGAGATGGTGGACAACGTAAGGGGTATATGAGCCTGTCCAGTCTGCTGGGTGTTGCTGCAGAATTTCCTAAAAACTGCTTGGCAGGTGTTTTTGTGGGTGTTTTTGACCTGCACTAAGGCTCCTTTGAGCTGGGATTGGACCAGGACCACCAAATTGGCCTCCGATCTGCCTGATCCTGGCCCATTGTTATTGGTCTGTATTGTCCAAACAGGATGACATGCGGTGGGGGTGGGGGATATGAGTCTTTTGGCCCATGCATACAGCCCCTATGTCTGCATTTAATCCAACCAGAGTGGCCAGAATCCTGTATCTGATACTTAGAGACCAGCCACACTGCAGAAATAAAGCAGTTTGACATCACTTTAACTGTCATGGCTTCATCCTGTGAAATCCTGGGATCTGTAGTTTGGTGAGGTATTCACCCTACTCTGTCAGTTCTAGTATCTCACCAAGCTACAAATCCCAGAACCCCAGGATTCGGTGGGATAGAGTCATGGCATCAAACTGTTTTATTTCTACATTGTGGATACACCTTTAGTTAAGTATACTTAACTAAGGAACCTCTCCTGGTCTAACACCCTCAAATCTGATGAAAACATCATTTTTCTGTGCTTTAGTTGTTGGCTGAATGGATGTGCTTCTCCTCAAGCACCTGATATCCAGTAAAGGGGGTTTGGGGTAGAGTCATGATCGTGACAATAGTGTCACAATGTGACTAAATAGCAATCATGAATATGAAAGTTACCTAGACTTATCCATATGTAATTGTTTCGTATTCACAATTGTGTTTTGGCGAGACACTCAAACTCTCATAATTGTTTAGTCTGCCACAATCATAACTCCCCCTAAACATGCCTTTCTGGGAATCAGCTGTATTAGGGAGATGGCAATATATTCTACCAGCAATTGTATTGTGAGTGAATGATGTTTCCTTCAGGTTTGGGGAGATGGGCCAGCAGAGTTTGCTTTGTTAAGAACACTTAATTAAGTAGCTGATACACAGTTCCAGCTATAGATATTTACATTAGGTAGCTTTTTAATGTTGAATGCTATACATTCCCTCTAACCATATTTCTCACCAATGAAACACATCTGAATATTTCTTGCCTAAAAAAACTCTTTGAAATTCATAGGGTATCCAGAAGTTGACAGGTAACTTGAGGGCACACACATACAGAACTGAGCTGATCACCAGGGAAACTTCATTTTAATTGAAGGTAGTGTTTTAAAATATTCAAGTGTTTTTAATGAGCAAATGCTTTACCATAAACTATCCATTAAGCAGAAGTGGCATTATATTTCTGTATCTTTCAACAGCACTGATCATACTGGCCAGAGGAATATGGGAGCAGCCCCAAAAGTAACCTTTTCAAGCCTTTGTGAAATCTGTGCCTAAATACAGTTGTTAACGATGTGCTGTCGGTAGGAAAGATGAGAAAGCAATCCTATCTATAAGTCAAGAGAAATGTCATTTCTCTCAAACACTATGCAATTACTGAAAGCCTTACCATGGCTTGGTAGGACTCTGATATCTTTAATAGCAACAGAAAAAAATTAGTATGTGCAGTTGTTTCCGTTTAGAAAAAAAAATCTTTGGAACACTATTGATCGAGATCCTGCATCAGAGGAAGGATAACTTTATGATGATGGAGCTACATCTCTAAAACAATATGCAACCATGTTAGTGAATTGCAATGATGCACAGTAGGGCAGCACATGAAATGCTCTGCACAACAGGGGCTTCCATTGTGCATCGGGACACATTGTGCATTGGGACATGTTATGTATTGAAACTGTTGCACAATGGCCACACTGCTGGCTTTACTTGTGTAATGGTCCTGATGGTATGGTTACGTCTTCACTGCTTTCCTGAGAAAACAAGCATTGTACAACTTTATTTGACAGTACGTCAGTTTACAATGATTTAAATTCCCAACAGAATGCAACTTTTCTTAAGAGAATCTTGCTGACTTCAGCCCCAGTTTCAAACTGAGGCTAGCTGGGGGAAAATGTTGATAGTTTTTGGCTGGAACCAATCTCAGAAGGCCAGGCAATGGGATTCTGAATCTGGCACATGCTGAGCTCAACTATTCCTCTCTCCTTATATATGCATAGCAGGAGGGGTGTTCTTCTGAGGCCAAGTCAGATTTGCATGCTAGTTTTCTAGAACAGGCAGAAGTGCTTGGCAGTGGGATGCCATGCTCTGATTTCATTCATGTGAAACATTTCTTCTGCTCTTTTCACAGTCCTGAAGAACTGTGAGAAGTTACTATTTTATTTTATTTTTTTATTTAAAAAAGCAAATCCTTGAAGTTAGTTGTTTTTAAGTGTGTAGCAGGTTCTGGATTAGGCAGAAGTGTTGACATGACAAAATGAAAAAAATAAACATTTATTTAATTTTTAAACTATGCAGTATGCCACATTACTCCTTTATTTATGCAGCATGCCACATCTTCTGTTGAGGAAAACAATTCAGCCAGGAGAGATTGCTTGCGGTATCTGTCCCCATATTTCTTTTTCAGAATTGTTGGATGATTAAGCCTATACTCTTCTTGTAGTTACAGATCTCTGACTTTTAAAGTATTTGATGGAAATAGTGACCCCTGCCTTTGTTTTGGTGGACACTCTCATGGACACTGAGTAGGTGGAACATGCCTATATATCATACTATTGATCCTGAGTAATTTCCCCTTCGTCTTCAGATTCTAGCAAATATTATCTGGAATCTGTTGCATTTTTTTTGGCGGTTGTGCAAGGGTGGTATTCAGTTTGGAGTTATGCAGCCCCTGTGATGCTGACACAAACCATCAGGCTAGGAGTCTTCATAGGGGTGGATGGGTAGTTGGATCAGCAGTGCATGGCTTGTACCACCAGTTACATGGTTGTGCAAGACTTCAATCCAGGACTGCAGTATAAGCTGTACCTGTGTAATTTTACCCTTAGCAGACAATGAACAGGGTCTTGGCCATACTTTGCAGTTACTTTTTAACAAAGGTGGACAACTGATGTGCCCAAAGGTTTTCCACCTACAAATTACCTGAGACCTAGCTAGCATAACCAATGTTGTGAGAGACTTTAGTCCCTATACATCTGAAGGGATTCAGTTGTGTATTCCTATCCTATAAAAACAACAGATTTAAGATTAAACCCTTTCATAGGTTTATCTCCTTAAAGTTTGTTGATGATAAGGAAGAAAATTATTCTAAGTGCATTGTAGGTGATACCGTATGCTACATGGAGAAAAGCTTCTAATCTGATGCTAGAAGACTTTTGGATCAAAAGCCAGAAAGCAGGTTTTTTTAAAATAAAAATAAAAATAAAAATATTGGGGCATGGGCTGTCAAGGTTTGCATTACTTTATTTTGAATATCCTGGCATAAATATTTCAGAAATGGGTGCAGCCAAAGCAAATTGTGGATGTGGGCAGGGGTAAAATTGGTGGAGCTAGCAAATTGCACTGAATGTACATAATCATATAGTATGTAGCTGAAATCTTCTCAAAGGTCTATGATAACAAAACAGTCTTTACCACTTTCCTAAAAACCATACAGAAACTGGTGGCCTGCTAGTGATCCAGAGATTCTGTAATCTTTTTCTTCTGTGTAATGGGATTATTTCATCTCCATCCATCTTTTTCACTGGTCTTTGGAAAGGCTGGAGTGGGGCCAGGAACACAGCAGTGTGTCCAGCTGTTATTTCCAGTGGAAAGACCATTTGTATCCCTTATATGCATCCAGAAGTCTCACTCCTTCTTGGTAACAGTGATTCAACATATTTAAATTAGAAGAAGATTTTAAAAATATGAGAAGATGAAATGCTAGGAAGATGGTTAGAGTGTTTGACAGTGGAATAGTCTACCTCTGAAGGTGGTGAAATGTTCTCAATGGATTTTTAAAAAGAGATTGAACCTTTAATAGGTGGTCCTTGGGGTTCTTTTCACCTCCATGATTGATGTGATTTTCATGGTTGCAACTGCTGCCATTTTGCCATCTCTGATTAACTAGATTACATAGTCCATATAGAGTAGGTGGGTACAGTTCATACAACTGGTGTTCCTAGGTGGGGTCTAGAATCTGTCAGTAACACCAAACATTTCCAGTAAGAACCAACATTTATTCTGAAGCCTAAATGGGCTGATAATGACATATTGCTGTTATTGTGCGCCTTTAAGTCATTTCCAACTTATGGTGACCCTATCATGGGGTTTTCTTGCCAAGATTTGTTCAGAAGAGGTTTGCTATTGCCTCCCCCTTAGGCTGAGACCATGTGATTTTCTCAAGGTCACTCAGTGGGTATCCATGTCTGAGAAGGGAATCAAACCCTGGTCTCCAGAGTCTTATACCAACAAACCATTATGGCTCACTGATGGCTTATGATGAGTGTCATTTTTGAGATATGCCCAATATCAACTTGAAGTCAAAGTAATGGAATACTATCATGGTTTCAGCCTTGGAATAATGCCTATTCATATGAAGACTCTGACATGTCATGGACTAATGAGGAGATGAAAACTACCATCTTTTGGAAAAATGTAGAGTCAGAAAGTGGTTTTGTATCTATCTGTGGTGCATGAGAGACCCAGTTTAGACTTAAGGAGCTTATCACTCGGCATTTTAAACTGGCTCCAGCCTCCTGGGTTGCAGCCAGGATGCAAGATGGAGGCGGGGATTATAGCACACGTAATCACTGCTGAATCACCAACAGCCATCAGTCCGGGTCTCAGCCACACCCTGCCAGCATTTGTTAGAAGTTGGGAAGCTGCTGGCTTTTAAATAGTGCTGGCGGATCATGGCTGGGACCCAGCTGGGACCCGGGCTGATGGCAGCCAAAGGTTTGGCAGCAATTTAGTGTGCGATAATCTCCGCCTCAATTCTGTGTCCTGGCTCCAGACCAGGAGGCTGGAGCCGATTTAAAATGCTGAGCAATAAGCTCCTAACATAGAGCTCCATTTACCTAAGCACCATGGGCAAAACCATAGTTCATATCAGTGCTCATTGCACAGTAATATTCTCACGTATCTCCCGTTCAAGGGACAACTGCAATCATGGCATCGTCATGAACAAGGATGCTGCTTTACCCCAGTCCAACCACTGTCCATCCAGTTCATAGCTATCTGCACTATTGTATCTCTTTCAGTCATTTCCGACTTATGGTGACCCTAAGGCAAACTTATCATGGGGTTTTCTTGGCAAATTTATTCAGATGGGGTTTGCCATTGGCTAGCAGCAATTCCTAAGTTTTTTCAGAAAGAGATCTTTTCTCTTTGAAAATGCCAGAGATTGAACCTGGGAACTTTTGCATGTAAAGCATCTTTCTACTGTTAAGCTATGGTTCCTCCCAAAAAAGCTACCACAATGACAGAATTTATATGACCAGATAGATTGTCCTTTTGTTAGGAAATGGGAGACTTCAATCTTTGAACTTAATCCAGCCCACAAAGGTTTCTCATGCAATCTTTGGAGGTTCCTTAGGCAAGTCCTACTTGGTAAAGTTGGAAGCATAGCTTCCAAAATACCTCAGCTAGCTCATAATATCATACAGCCTGTGGAGAAGTCGGTGGGGAATCATCTGACCTTCTTTGCAAATAAAGATCTCCAACTCTTCCTTATGTGGAGCATCAGTCCTCACAAACAGGGAGTCACCACTGTGAATGAATGGCTAAAGCATTATACATAATGGTTCCTCAAAGAATTTTACTTTTTGTTTGCATTTTAAGCATATCTTTTTTGTCCAGATCTGATCTATAAAATACAAATGGCCTTAGTTTGGAAAAATTATAGTTTTTGAAATATAACTCTCAGAATCCTCCATCCAACATGGGCAAAATAGTTTCCCCAACTCTGAAAACTGACTGAGTTGTACATATTGCTGTTCCAAAGAAATGAATCTGAACACACTGAAGCCTTTGCAATTTAGTCTGGCTATGGCACCAGAATTTTTTGTGTTTGTGTTTTAATGTTTTAATTACTTTTTTCAGGTGAGAGTACTGCAAATATTTAAAATTTGATTAAAAATTTTTGAGCTCTTAGTTCAATTTCAGGAAAGGGGAAGTGATAGGAAGCCAACCATCTGTGTTGCTCAGGCTTTTCAGCGAAGAGGCAAGCAGCCAATGAACAAAGCCACCAGCGAGGCCAACACCTCCTCACAACCTGCCAACTTGAGGGTTTGGCTATTATATAAGCAATGGCAAATTGACTGAGCAGGTTGGATCAGCATTAGGGTTGCCCAGAGAAATAAATGACAGGACTCCTACCCCTTTAATGGTTGTGTAGAAAAGGACATTTCAGTAGTTTTGCCTTCATGACAAGCAAAACCTGCTGAAATTTCTTCTTCTACACAACCATTAAAGGGACAGGAGCCTTGTCTCTTATTTCACTAGGCAACCTTAATCACCTGAGTAGATGTCACTATATCATCTGATACTGATCATGTAGTATGCATATCTGTCAAGAGTAGAGTTGCCAGACTGAAAACTCAGAGAGCTAATGTGCCTTTAATGGAAGTGTAGAAAAGGGAATTTTAGGTTGCACTGCAGAATCAATGTAGTTTGATAACACTTTAACTGCCATGGCTCCATGCTGTGGAATTCTGGGATTTGTAGTTTTGTGAAATATTTAGCCTTCTCTGTCAGACAGCTCTGGTCCCACAACAAACGACAAAATCCTAGGATTCCATGCTATTGAACTATGGCAGTTAAAGTGGTGTCTTACTGGATTATTTCTGCAAAGTGGATTCAGCCTCTGCAAGTATTCTTTGACACACAACCAGTGTCTGCTGAAATTTCCCCTTCTACACAGCCTTTCAAGTTGGGTTCAGAAATCACACTTATACTTTGATAGTTCACAATACCCAGAATTCTTCAGCCATGCTAACTGGGGGATTCTTTAAGCTGTCATCCAAGAAAAGAACATTCTCCAGCTCTGGAGTAAAATTATTTTCTAACCAGAAATACAAGAATTGCCTGGGAGGGGAAAAAAACCCATCCCCTAGTAGTGTGATTACACATGCCATCCTAGCTCTTGTGTGATTTAGCTTGCATCTGCAAAGTGTCACTTTCTTGTTATACCAGAGGTGTGGAGCAAAACGAATAGCTGAATGGTAAACTCAATGCAGAAAGGTTAAGTCAGAGAAGAAGTTGTAAATCAGTGATAGGGTGCATGCTTTGCATACAGAAAGCCACAGGTTCAATCAATGGCAGTACCAGGTAGGATGGGGAAAAACTGTTTGAAACAGAACTGAGCTATAAGTCTTAATGAGCTTGTTTAGTATAAGGAGGGTCTACTATAGTTTGGAGGTGGATTCTTTTTTAGTCTGGGCTGAGTCTAATCCTTGCCAGGCTATTTGGCATTTTTAGGAGGGCACCTTTCAGGGACTGAATGGCCACATTGGTACATGTACACCCACTAGGAACCACACACATTCTTTCATTCCTACACAAAACCTCTCACTTTCTAAATGCCTCCTGAAGTACCATTCATCTTAAAACAAGGTGAATGCTTCTCAAAAATATTGTTCCAGGATTAAATAACAGTGGTTTGTTGTTGCTGTTGCTGTACCACCAAGAGTCAAGACAGACAGCAAAAATGGGAGTGTGGTTGTATGTGGCCTGTGTAATCCTTCATTTTCTAAATACTTCCAGAAGTAACATTCACCTTAAAAACAAGATCTGTACTGCTTGTATATCTTTTTTCAATGTGTGAGTGCAATGATCTTTTCTTGCTGCTGGACCTTTGAAATTCAAAACGGCTGCAACAATGGGAGAGTTATTATTATTATTATTATTATTATTATTATTAACCTTTATTTATAAAGCACTGTAAATTTACACAGCACTGTACATACAATCTTTTAATTAGGCGGTTCCCTGCCCTTGGGAGTGCATGTGGCCCATGCATTGCCCACTACTGTTTTTGCCCACCTCTGTGAGTCAATTAAAATTCTATACTAAAAGCCACATTGCTTTACATCACACCATGGCTGGAATCCTGCTTCATTCATATGTCCTTTTTTGAAGTTGCACAAGGAACTATTCATAATTTGCCAAACTCCCATCCCCAAACCCACTGGCAGCATTCAAGAGCTGGAGTGTGTTGCTTTGGCCATTTACTGGCTGATGTGGGGGAAGCTACCCATTTAACACCTGGGTCCAGCTTTAGTTCTGCAACTGGGAGAAAAAACCTGACTTTACCTTCTCAAGTCTCCACCATGTCACTGGAGATCATGACAATGATCTGAATTTTCTTCCTTCAGCTGCATAGTGTGGCTGGGTGCTACCTGGTTAATAAACAGCTGTGGCAGTGTGTTTTGCCTACAGAAAGATACTTTCTGAGAATGTGAGAGATGTGCAACTGTGTGGGCTCTGCCTGCTCAATGCAGGATTGTGACTACAGAAAACCAATGTAATGTAGTTGGCAATTGTTGACCGAACATGAAATAATGAGACCAGATCCAGTTTTGGAGGTTAAACAAAGGCTTTCTTTATTGACCTATAAAAACCTATTTAAATGTCTGAGGCCTGGGGCTGAGCAAACAAGGAGGGGAGGGGAAAGCAACCTGGTGTGGGTTTAGCAGAGGCACAGATGCCCATTTATGACAACTCTCCAACCACCCTTGGGTGAAACACCAGACCCCAAGGGTAATCCAAAGCAATTGGTTGTTATCTTTGATGGCCATTTTGGAAGGCCAACCTGGAAGGCTCTTGCCCAAGCCCTGCAACTTTATAAGAGAGGGTAAGCCCCCAGATCAACCCTAAGGGCTGACTCTTTTACAAGTCCCCCCCATATTCTGTGTCCCATGAAGGTAGTTCCAGAGCTCAACTCTCCACCCCAAGGGGGTGCCTAAGTGTACACTGATTGGACATCTTCTCCCACAACTACCTGCTAGATGGCTGCCTATTTAATGACTCCACCCTGAGCCAATTGTCAAAGTCCCAACAGATACAGTATATTGTAGGTGAAAAACCCCAGGCAAAAGAGGAAAAATTCCTACATAGACTCAAGACTATCAGGATTGCTCATGCTACACTGAGGGCTTGGGTGAGTCACTGAGATCTGGCAAAAGAGGTGTGTGAGAGGGCAATGGGCTTTTAAATAGCCTCCCTCTTGCCCCCTTCATGTTATTTCACTTGGCCCCATGGGTCTCCTCACATGGAAGCCAACAAAAAGCCCCCTCCCCTACAGTGCCTTTCACTGTATATCTTGGGTACCCAGAGTGTGAACTGGGAGACACTTGTCTGAACGTTCAGCTGAACATGAGCTTAATGGGCTCTCCCTTGCTGGCTGTGGGCAATCTACATTTCTGCAAGCTTCTGTCCCTATCTACAATATAGAAATAATCATGCTAGCCTACCTTACAGGCTGTTGTGAAGATTAGAAAATAATGCATGAGAAATGCTTTAAATTCTTGGAGTGTGCTAACTGAGAAAAATGATATCAAGGTATGCAATCTGCAGCAATGCCCTTGAAGGGGGAAAAAAACAAACCTGAAGATGGATCCCTTTTTGACTCCCACATGGAGCTGCTTACTTTAATGTTTGCCTTCATTTTCCTATCATGTTCAGTTTCCCTCATTGGTTCCATCATGTGTGCTGGATTAAAATGTTCTTTCTCTCCTTTGTATTTGCACCCTAGAGCTCTGGCACAATGTTTATAACAAACCAATTAAAACCAACCGCTTGCAGATTGGCAACATGACATATTATTTCCCTTCAGAATATTGCTCCATGCCCTGTGGCAGGCAACAAAGCATATCTTGTGTGCAGTTCTTTCCCTTAATAATATGCCAAAAAACTTCACCAAGGAGTGTGTTTTATGTTAGGGACTGCTTTTGTCCATTTCCCCCTTCTCACCGTAAAGCTGGCATTTCTGCATTAAAAAACATACCAAACCAACCAACCAACCAACCAAAAACAAAACAAAACAAAAAACTTTTCTGGGCTTTTATAAACCATACATTTCATCCCCAAAAGTTTGCTTCCATCCTTAGTGTTCTCTTTATAACCATTGTCATGGCAGGGTTGTTGATAAAGGCAAGATTATGATCTGTCTCCAAAAAATAGAAAGCCGTTTGTTTGAGAGAGAGAAAATATTTGTTCCAAGTGAGCCACAGAGAGTTGGGAGATTGTAATAGATAATATAGTTTAATATTTCCTATGCTAACAAAATGGTCAAAGTTTCTGCTTATGTATGAAATGATCCTGTGAAACTAAATAAATTGAAAGACTGATTAGCGTTTTGACTGAAAGGTAGGGTTGCTAAGTCAGGACAATCCCAGGGCCTGAGATTTCAGGGTCAAAACCTAAGATCTAGGAATGAACCCCATGAGATGTCAGAGGGGCTGGGTTTGGTTATGCACAGGGATGATATTACAGAGGGCAGCCACTGGTGATGTTTTAAGCATGATATGTTAAGCATCAGCCACAATCATACAGAGTATACCACTGAAATATAAAAACACCAAGGATGAAATCTTGCATTGATTGATATAGCTATGATGATGGAGATCAATTGTTGTAAGTACTTCTGCAGACACTACCCTGCCCCCAAGGCTATTTCTTAAACCAGGCAGTGGCCCAACCGAAGGGTTTCCAAGATACTACAGATCAGGGAGCTGGGGAGTGAAACTGCAGTACTTTCCCAGTCACCAGGTACATTGGAGTTTATCACATGGGAGGAATTTCTCTTCATTTTGAATGAAAAGAAAGTCAGGCCAGAACGCATTCACATGAATTCGCTAGTTCAGCGAATTTACACGAATTCGAATTGCGTTTGAACTGACTTCCCATTGCCCGAAAATAGCTTGCCATTGCCCGAAATTGCGTGTGGTAGTCTATCACGCAATAACATGAAACCACATGATTGCGTTCGGACTGACTTCCCATTGCCCGAAATTGCGTGTGGTAGTCTATCATGCAATAATATTAAACCCCATGATTGTGTTCGGATTGCCATTGGATTATACTTCCAATTTCCCTTGCTTGATAAACTCTGTTGAGGCAGGCAACTTGGTGTCCTGTAGTGACTGCTTCTCTCAAAAGTATCCTACAACTGGCAGAGTGTCATAGTCATGATTTCCCAGCATCCTGATCTTCAGAACCTCAGAAATCTTACAATTGGGGTGCTGCCTGGCTTAAGAGGAAGATTTCTGGGGTCATGTTTGATCATTATTGACCAAGAATATGAATATCAAAAATTACAAGATTGTAAATTTCGTTTATAATCTCATAAATATTGAACAGGATATCAGCTTACATCTGACAAATGAAAAATACATACACACACCACAGTGCTCTTCCTCTGAGATTCCTTCCTCCTACTCTAAATACCAGAAAATAGGGTCCAGGCCATAAGATCTGGGAAACGTACTGAGCAGTGATTGGAAGGTGGCCCCCATAAGCACTCTGATGTCTTCATTGCCATACAATCAAACTAGATATGGAGCAGAATATACCATTAGACAAAAGCCCTTATCAGATGAGTGTGGAACTGGGGGTCTTCTGCACTGGGCGATTCGAATTCACGTTATTTCGCACAATACCATCATACCTGGGAGTCCCTCCGCATTGGCATGATTCAAATTAGCCAATCTGCATTCGCGCGAAGTGCATTCAGTGCAGAATGTTTTGTCACACCGGTGCTCAACATGAGGATTGGCCGATTCGTATCGGCCCCCTCGCACATGCTCAGTGGTGCCCTGCATGGGTTGCGACCTTAAACGCTTCCGGGGTGAAAGGGGAGGTCCCGTCATGACAGCCCGGTAAACAGCTGGAGAGCCAGCTCATGCACATTAACAATCGCGATACAACGTGCCCATTACTGTTTCCTCTCTACATTCCTGCTTGGTTTTAATGTTACCATGACCTTCCCTTGCAACAAATTAGCAATGCCCGGTTCTACGTGTGTGTGTGTGTGTGTGTGTGTGTGAGTGTGTGAGTATGTATTCTGGGGGGGGGGGGAGGAGCAGTTCCAGCGGCTGTCAATCGCTCCGTTAGCAAGTGCCCACTACAAATTGAAATCGAATGCATTCTGACAGAAATCGAATGCATTCTGTAGATTGGCCGCTGCCAATCAAGCTATCGTCATGGTGACGTTTGCAGGGCATCAGGGGAAGTGTCCTCCCTTTTTAAAGAGCCAGGCACAGGGGTTTCAGCGGCTGCACAAGTGCAAGCCTGGCTCCATCTGCCTCTGGAATATAAACCGTGCGCATCTGCGCTCAACAAAATGGTTAAAAATAAAACATACATTCTGGGATATTAACCATGCGCATGTGCGCTCAGAAAAAATTGTTTGAATTTGAAAAGGGGGGGTTTGCCTGACATGAGCTCCGTTCATGACCCGATTTTTTCCTCCTGCAAGGGAAGGAATGCCCAGCGACAGAGGGCTTTGGGCAGGGGATGCAGGGAAAAGAGGCTCCTAAAGAATGCCTTCCCTTGCTCCCTTCTGCCCAGGGCTCTTTCCTCCTCCCCCTCCCCTCCAATGAGGGGAGGAAATGCCTTGCCCTTCCAGGCAGGGATGCCTCTCAAGCCGGGAGGAGGAGGAGGAGGCTGCTGGAACCACGATTCCAGCGGCCCCCGCGCCTCTTCCCTGCCTGGGATGCAGCCAGGGATGCCTCTCAAGCCGGGAGGAGGAGGAGGAGGCCGCTGGAACCGCCCCCCCCCTGCTTCCCTGGAACCGGCAAGAGGAAAGACCCACCGGAAGTAAAAATTGGAATCTGGGGGTCTTGCGATGGAATTCAGGACTGGGTAGTCACACCAGACCCATTCGCACTGAGATCGCACAGAGCCCCAATCCAGGATATCGCCAATCCCCTTATCAGCGCACTGGCCAACACGCTCCAAAAAGAGGAGCCAGTGCGCATTCAGTTCGGCAGCTCGCGCTTTCACATGAGTGCGGATTGGGCCATTCGAATGCTGGTATGATGGTATTGTGCGAAATAACGTGAATTCGAACCACCCAGTGCGGAAGACCCCCAGTTCCACACTCATCTGATAAGGGCTATAGTGAGGACTACCTTAAGGAAGCAGCTTTTGTATGTCACGAAGGGACTAGAAATGATTACTGTTAATTTGCTAGTTCAGTATTATGTTTTTATTTCCAAGGATAAGAGAGATTCTTGTGGTATACTTTCTGCTTCATTTGCCCAAATCCAAAGAACACACAAGACCATCGCATGAACAAAAGAAATATATAATGAATACCAACAACCAATAAATGTGCCCAAATGACTTGCCTTGCTTTAGGTACTAAGCACCTTGAGCTGGGTGATAAGAAATACTATTTATTGCTTGGCCTCAAGCAATAGAAAGTCTTGGGCTGGGACTGACTATTTGCTGACATAAACCTGAATCCTTTTGGTTAGCTCCAAGTAGAGCAGTACTTTGAATCAATTGCTGAAATGATCTACATATGGGCTCTTAGAAAAATGGGCTAAACAGGATTGTACTGTCCATGTGATATCATAACCAGAACCAGGACAATTGTCTTTTTTGAATTTGTTGTTGTTGTGTGTCTTCAAGTCATATCATGGGTTTTTTTTTTAAAAAAAATAAGTTTCTTCAGATGAGGTTTGCCACTGTCATCCCCTGAAGCTAAGAGAGTGTGACTTGCCCAAGGTCACCCAGTAGGATTACATGGTTGAGCTAGGATTTGATCCCTAGTCTCCAGAGTCATAGTCCAATGCTCAAATCACTACACCATGCTGGCTTTTTAAAATTACAACTCTCCAAATCTCCCTTCCAGTATGGCCATGCCATACAGGCAGGGGGTATTCTAGGATTTATTATCCAAGAAGTCATTTTTTCAAGGTTTGGTTGATGAAGTATCCTATGGTTAAGAGTTATTCCTGCATGAGTCTAATGGCTTTTTTTTTTTTTTTTTTTGCTTCATAGCTTCTGAATGCTCATATCTCACAGGCAAAAAAGATCTTGATTTCCCTATAAGGCCAGGGGAATTACTATGTTTATTCACATGTGATTTCACTTGTCATCTCTTCCTCCCTATCTGTGATATCATTCAGATTTCTGACTTCCAAAAAATACCACGCCATACTGTAGTAAATGAAGACAAAGTAGATGGGGAACAGAAGAGTATTCTTCTTTCCTTTTGGGATATTGGCTGGGCCAAAAACAGGTCATTCATCATTTAATTATCATAAAACAAGCTATCCCAGGGGAACTCTGTTATCTTTTCCAGTGCTGTTTTGTAATTCAATAAATCACAGCTTACTTGCTCCCTCCCTTTTTAAAAACTTACACAATAGCTTGCAGTTCATGCAAGGAATATGAAGCCACCTTCTTTGTTTGTTTGTTTTATTTTTGTTTGTATTTATGGCCAGGATTGCAGACTGTTGATGCCCCAGCATCCCACATAAATTGAAGGGACCACCAATCAATGTATGGTAGTGCAAGAATGGGCCTATGATGTCATGCTATCCCATACACTACACATGCAAGGTGTAGCAAGGTAGCAGGTTACACCATTAAACAGAATGAGGTGAATGCTTTAGGGAGAAAATGCTGGAAGTTGGAGTACGAATACAAAGTGTTGGGGAAGGGCAGAGGATGTCTGCTGTGCAATCCGCCCTACACCTATTAAGCTACCTTGGTGCCTTCAGCTGTGATGGAGGATGCAGTTTCACAATCAGTGTGGGAGTACTGGCCAGTCTTGTTTGACTCTAGATGTGGAATGGGTGGGTGTCATCCTTTCCCTCTTCTTAGGCAGTATAAAGTTGTGTCTAATTGTAATGTGCTCTCTGGCCCTGTATCCTGCTCTTAAGTGGAAGAAGAGACCTCCAAAGTCCATCTAGCTTCCACTTCCAGTATTTTAACTGCCCTGTGAGTCAGTAACCTAGTGTATGTTATTGTGGAGTTTAAGGTCCACCTTTTCCACCTCTGACTCTGCAGAGACTTTTCCTCCTCCTCCTGTGGGAAGTAAGAATCCTATAAGCATATGTGAACATGTAATGAGCAAAGGCATGTGAGGAGAGTGTGGAAAAGGGGAGATCTAAGGAAAGCTTTTATTCTAAGCAAGCAACCTTACATTAACAAAATGATATCTTGCACATGAAGGCACCCTCTTTCAGGTGTTACTCAGGACTAGTTACAAAATTACAAAAAACCAGCCTAAGTCATATTCAGCTGAGGTCAGAATAAATATAAGCCCTAACATGACTAGCTGAACATTCCTATTCTACTTATGAGACACAGAGTATTCTGGATTTTGGATGTTTGTGGGAAACTGGGGCGGGTTACAGACCGCCGCCGCCATTTGCTCTGTGCGGGAGCCACAGCAGCTACACCGCGCGGCTCCCGCACGAACCGAAAAAGAAGCTCCAAAATAGAGCTTCTTTAAACGGCGCCTCTATGACGTCACGAGGCGCCAGGGGCGGACTCGCGACATCATAGACACTGTGACACGTGCGGATGCACAGCGTCCGATACGTAAATATGGCGGCGGCCGTGTGGAACGGCCACCGCCATATTGTATGTACAGAATACGTACTAGGGTTAGGGGGGTGCGGAAGCACCGCCCCTTCCTAACCCTAGTACGTATTCATTACGTACTAAATGGCGGTGTGTAACCCGCCTGGGAGCTGCTTTGCCCAGCCTACAACCAAGCTTCCCTAAGAAATACAGAATTATAGAGTTGGAAGACACCACAAATACCATCACGTGAAACCCATTCTGCCATGCAGGAATACACAATCAAAACACTCCCAACAGATGGCTATCTAGCCTGTGTTTGAAAACCTTCAAAGAAAGAGATTCCACCACACTTGGAGGCAGTGTGTTTCACTGCCAAACAGCTCTTACTGTCAGGAGAGTCTTCCTAATGTTGAAATGGAATCCCTTTTCCTGTAGTTTGAATCCATTGTTCCATGTCTTAGACTCTGGAGCAGCAGAAAACAAGCTTGCTCCATTTTCAACATGACATCCTTTCAAATATTTAAACATAACTATCATGTCACCTCTTCTCTTCTCCGGGCTAAACATATTCAGCTCCCTAAGCAGTTCCTCATAGGCCATGGTTTCCAGACATGAGGAAGGCTGCATTTCACCTCTCCATCAGTCCCAAAGTCTCTGTTGGTCAGTCTCCTTGTCTCTCCCTGTGCCTCATGGCACCCTGAGTTTGTATAACCTCTCATTTGGAAGCATCTCAAAGCTTTCCTATTTCTCCGCAAACAGGTCACCTTCATTGGGCAATTGTCTCTTGTGATGTCTATTGCTCTGCCGTGATGTTGACTCCCAATAAATGTAACTTAAAACCACAATATCATTAATCCTTTGTTTACCTGGAGGAGAGACTAAATCCCTCAGCTATGTTGCCCAGATAATATAACACTAACCTTATATGCAAATCCTCTGTTTGTCAGAAGACTGAAACTCTAGCAGCCTACGGAGTAGAGACCTGCTAGCTAATAGTGTCTTGTCATTTAAATGTCACTTAAGTGTGAACGAAGAATGGACATTTCTGTTATGATAGCCAGACACCTTCATAGCCTAGTAGTGTCTATACAAACTGGCTTTATCCTTATTTGCAGGCAAACAATAATCCTCTTCATTAAAATCATTGTGGATTTTCTAGTACATATTAACAATTATTCTTTGTATTCTGAAAGAGCAAGCAAAAATGTATTATTTTTAATTTATTGGGAATAGTGTATGCACTGCCAGAAGAAATCCACAAACTAATTGACAAAAAGCAATGGCTTCCAACTTGAAGGATGTCTGGAAAGAATGCAACAAATAGATAAAATGACAATGTTGATAAACTGTGTGTGAGTTGGGAAGGGTGTCAATTTGGTAATAGATTTATAGAACATTGGGCATTTGATTCATTTTACAATGAAAAATTTAATGAAAACATTCTGTGTATGGCATTATATGTCTTGCAAATTATTTGTTGTTGTGTCCCTTCAAGTAATAGCTAACCTTTAATGACCATAGGGTGCCCTATCATGGGATTTTCTTGGCAAGAATTGTTTAGAGGATGAGAGTGTAAAATTGCCTAAGGTCACCCAGTGTGTTTCCATAGCTGAGTGAGGCTTTGAACTCTGGTCTCCTGGAGTCCTAGTCCAACACTGAAACCACTACATCACACTGACTGTCATGGAAATTATTAGTAGTTCATTTTTCTGCCTCTGAAGCTTCCTTGGGGGTGAATCAAAATGAAATAGCTTGCTTATAATCTTTTAATATAAATTACAAGGTGCTTTCTCTTTTGTGTGGCAACAATTTCTTATTTTCAAACAGAAAAATAAAGTTCTTATAGGTCTCTATCTCTGAATTAGAATTATTACTCCCTATCATGGGACTCTTAACTCTGTTTTACATCTAATTGGTTTTTGTAAAGGAACCCTTTGTGCCATTTGTTCTTTGTGCATTTTTTCTTCAGAAACTCCTGTTACCTTAATGTTGGTGCTGATTTGTTTCAAGGAGTCATAGAGTTATTTATTGCCTTCATCTTTGCTTCCTGGCTTTTTCCTCCAAGACTTCAGACTGGCTTTTATGGAACTACATTAGTCTTTTCCTCTTCACAACACTCTTGTCAGGTAGGTCAGGCTGAGATCCAGTAACATGCCCAAGGCTATCTCCCAAGGGCCAAAACAGATGGCCGTGTAGTGCTGGATCGGGGCTGCGGCAGCCACACGTCACTGCCCCACTCCTGCTTTTTTCTGTCTCAGAAAGAAACAGCAAAATGCAGCTCCTTTTTGCACCGGAGAAAGGGTGGCTTTTCTATGCTTCTGTGGCCTGTAACGCTGCCTGCCATCTGGTTAAGTGGGTGGCATGATAACCGTGGGGGTGGTATCGGGGCATGCATCTAAATGCCAAGCCCCCAAGCCAGCATATTGTGCTGGTCTGTTTTGCCCCCAAGTTTCATGGCTCAGCACCAATTTAAACTGAGATTTTAGGGTCTCTTGAGTATGCAGGATTTACTGTAGACCATTTTAGTTTTTAGCATGGCAGCCTAACCCTTAATTTGTTGTCTTAATGAAGGTGTGTGTTGTTAACAACCTGTTTGTCCTTCATATTCTGCAATATGTGCTTGTAACTGCCTGTCTTGAATGTTCTGCAAAATTCACTTTACTTAAACTGTTAAACTGATTATTCAGTTCAATGCCGGTCACCCAGTCTGGAAGATACCATTACTGTGTGTTTAGTTTGAACTTGTTTCTAGAGGACATGAAGTGAAGGAAGGTGATTACCTATTTACTGACCTCACTAGTCACTAGAGTCTAGCAAAATGTATTGCTGTTGCCCACAGATTGCTGTATTATCTCAGTTACAGTTGGCCTTCCTTCCTCCTCTGGCTCATTCTGTATCTAATTTAGCAAAATTGCATTTAAATTAGTCCCTGATGAGAGACCCAGAGTTGACATTTTTCCTTTAATAGACATGTTAGTCTCCCTGCATGCTAAAATTCCATAAATGGCTCTTTACTCTTCACAGACGAGACAGCTACTATACATCAGTCAGTGCATTATATTCCTAGATTCACCTTGGGGAATTATTAGTAGCCGTCATGCATTTATTTTTTTCTGGGAGCAAGTCAGAATTTCTCAACTAGCTAATTTATATTTGTATTGTTCATTCCTGTTTCTCTCACCTGACCTTCTTTCTCCACAGCCATCTTGTAAAGGCTACTTTTTCACAAAGTTAATTGGGGCAGAGAGTGAATTTGATACAAACAGGATTACGTCTGTCTTTATATTACAACTCTTACATGTGAGATTGTAAAACAAATCATGGCTAGCTCATTGCTACCACATTTCTATGGGAGTTCAGTGGAATGAGCAAAAACACCCCCAAATGCTGCAGAATTTTTCAAATAAGTGTAATACTTAACATTACCATCTAAAGAGAGACTCTCCAGTGAGAAGGTATCAGGGACTATCACGCTGCTATCTGCTTGTCCTGTTGCTTCTCACAAATTGGAGAAGCTGCTAGCTGCTGGACTGACCTGTGATGAGAACCTGTGAAGAGGACCAATTACTTAGCACCATAAAAATGCTGGATACTCAGCAGCCCAGATATAAAAGCCAGTACTTGGACAGCCAAGGTGGTTTAGTGACTTGAGTGTTGGACTAAGACTCTAGGAGCCCTTGGCAAGAAAACCCTATGGTATGATTGCTTTTGGATTACTCCAAGTTGGAAAAGACTTGAAGGCACACTCAAACAACAGCTGTAGCCCTGGGGAAAGAGGAAGCAGGAGGAAGAGACAGACAGAGAGTGGATGGAGATGTTAGATTTGTTTCAGCCTGGGAAGACCAGTATCAAAAGAGGTAAAGGCAGAGGGATATGGGATAGCCACAGGAGTAACTTAGAAGTTTCTGGTGCTGCATATTATCTAGGGGGTAGTTCAGAAGGACTTCCTGTCTTCCTGATCTTGTATCAGAGGTGAGAGTGGGAAGTGAGTGTTCTCAGGTATTTAAATGTTGTAGAGACAATAAACTTCAGTGCAGTGAAATTTTTAGCTGCCTCTCCTTTGTGCTGGGGAGCCTAAGAATTATGATGTGGTTTTTGCCATGGAGGGAGCAGATAGAGTTACACTGGCTAAGGACCTTAGAAAAATGTGCATATTCCCAGTGTGTGCAAAACACTGCATAAACACAGATTAGTCAGTGGAGAAGGGATGTGCTCAGGCAATGTGTATGACTAAAATGCACATTTGAATTTTTTTTAAAGAGGCTTAATTCCATCTGTAAAACAAGCCAACAACCATAGAAGCTGGCATGACCCAGATATGAAGTAAAGAAAAGGGAGATGTCCATGGATAGGAGCTTTGTTGATTTGTACATCTCTAAAACTTCATTGGTGCTAGTAAAAGCTTCCCATATTAATTGATACCTACCCCGACTGAGTTATTGTAGACAAACCTCTGTGAAGTGGGAACAAATGCATTGAGCATGTTTGTGGGAACAGTCATGATTCAAGTGCTAGTGCACATGTTTTTTCTTGTAGAAGGTCCCAATTTCAATCTCTGGCACCTCTCATTCAAAGAATCAGATAGCAGGTGATGGAAAAGATTCTAGCCAGTCGCTGACAGTCAGAGTAGACAAAACTATGCAAACGGACACTCCCATTCTGGTCTGGGATAAGATAGCTTCTTATGCTCCACAACACCACTATAGACTGCAAATGTACTATTGATTCACTTCTCTGGCCTAGCCTACCTCTTCAGTTATGAAAAAGAACACAGTCGACCCTCTGTTTTCATGGGGGATCCGTTCTGCCCCCCCCCCATGAAAATTGAGTTTTCCATATATTCAAATCTCATTGGCTTGAATATAGGTGTGTGGCTGTAGGAGTGTATATGCGAGTGCCTCGCGCACGCATCCCATTATTTCCCCCTCCCTTCGTCCCTCTTGCATAAGTAAGGGATGTGGTTTCCAAAACCATGAGAACAGAGGGATGACTGTCCAAGGACCTTACCACACGGGGGCTTTTTGAGCATCAGTTCGCATTGGCCAATGCGTATTCGCGTTATATAGCATTGGAGTTCCACACCTGTGAGCTCTGAATATGCATTGACCAATGCGATATAATGTGAATACGCTTTGGCCAATGCATATTCATGGCTGGGTTCCGAACTGAAGGCAGCCGGCTCCTCCATTTTCCGAGTACGCTAAATTAGGGGATCGGCTGGATCCACATTGAAGGCCAGTGCGGAACCTCTGCTGCTTTGGCTGGTGTGTACATCCAATCCGCTGGTTCTCTTGAAGACCACCGGTTACAAATCTCCCATGATGCTGAGCTGGAATTTCCCCCTTCTCCTTCCGGTGGCCCTTTTCCCTTTTAGCACAACCGCTGGGGCTAGGAGCGTTATTTCCACTGAACGAGATAAAGCAGAAACCTTTTGTGTCCGGGGAGGGGGAATGTATATGTGTGTGTGTGTGTGTGTGTGTACACACAAAAAGATGTGTGTGCAAGCATATACATGCAGCATTACACTTTCAGCTGCTCCACAGTTTGTGTGTGTGTGTGTGTGTGTGTGTGTGTGTGTGTGTATATATATGCGTGTGTGTATATGTATATGTATGTGTGTGTATATATATATATACACACACACACACACACACACAAAGATGTGTGTGTAAGCATATACATGCAGCATTACACTTTCAGCTGCTCCACAGTATGTATGTATATATATATATACACACACACACACACACATATATAAACACTCAAGCAGACAGATGTGTGTGTATACATATAAATAAGGCATCACACTTTTGGCTGTGGCACAGTGTGTTTTTGTATATATATGTGTGTGTTTGTGTGTATATATTATTATTATTATTATTATTATTATTATTATTATTATTAACCTTTATTTATAAAGCGCTGTAAATTTACACAGCACTGTACATACAATCTTTTTAATTGGACGGTTCCCTGCCCTCAGGCTTACAATCTAAAAAGACACATACATACATACATACATACATATAAACTCTCATCCCAATCCCAAGGGCAAGGTAGGTACATTGCCATGGGTGGGTGACCCAGTATTCCTGAGTGGCAATGTACCAACTGCATGATTTCACTGAGTGGATCCTTGGCAATTGCCATCCAGGGAAATTTCCTTGTAAAAGGGAATTCCTGCATGGCAAAGTAACATCAAGAAGCACACCCTAGGGAAAGGTAGGTACATTGCCATGGGTGGGTGATCCAGTATTCCTGAATGGCAATGTGCCGACCGCATGATTTCCTTGAGTGGATCCTTGGCAATTGCCATCCAGGGAAATTTCCTTGTAACAGGGAATTCCTGCATATATATATATATAATATGCGTGTGTGTATATGTATATGTATGTGTATATATATATATACACACAGAAACACAAAGATGTGTGTGCAAACATATACATGCAGCATTACACTTTCAGCTGCTCCACAGTTTGTGTGTGTGTGTGTGTGTGTGTGTGTGTGTATATATATATATATATATATATATATATATGCGTGTGTGTATATGTATATGTATGTGTGTGTGTATACACACACACACACACACAAAGATGTGTGTGCAAGCATATACATGCAGCATTACACTTTCGGCTGCTCCACAGTACATATATATATATATATACTCCCATACAGACAAATGTGTGTTTACACATAGAAAAGGCATCACACCTTTGGCTATACCACTATGTGTATATATATATAAGTATGTATGTATGTATTTATGTGTGTGCATACACACACACACACACACACACACACACACACACACACACAGATGGAGCATACCCCTTTCGTAAGTGGCTAAAGGCAGCAATTCTCGCGATATTCCGCGCTAAACAGTGACCTCATTCTTCACCCCCGGAAGTTAAAAATGTTGCGCCCTGTTCAGAGCCCCACAGAGCATGTGCAAAGCTGCCAATGCACATCGACGAACACACATTATTCGGCTGGTGTGGTTCTCCAATCCGCACTGGCCTCGCTTTGCGTCAATACGCATTGGCCGATGCGCATTGGCCGATCCAGAAGGCCGCCCAGGTGTGGATGAATGATACGATATGACGTGAAATAGGATCGGCAAAGCGTATTGGGAGAGCACGAATGTGGATTCCCAATGCGATATGACGTGAAATAGCATTGGCCAATGCGAAGTGATGCTCAAGAAGCCCCTGTGTGGTAAGGTCCCAAGAAACAAGGAAGAAAGTTAAAAATAAATTATTTAGACTACGTGAAGTCAAAGGCTTTCATGGCCGGCATCCATGTTTTTTTGTGGGTTTTTTGGGCTATGTGGCCATGTTCTATAAAATTTTCTTCCTGATGTTTCGCCAGCATCTGTGGCTGGCATCTTCAGAGAAATTTAGACTACACTTCCCTCTCCAACTGTGCTGGATTGCAACTCCCATCACCCAGCTTGTAATGATTGTGCTGGTTGAGGAAGGTGGGATTTTAGTATCTGGAGGGCACTAGGTTTCTGGGGGCTGCTTTATATGAGAAAGGCTATACATTATGCTTGTCTCTCATTTCCATTAAAGAAAATGCTTTTGAATTTTGACAGGCTCATATTACTTCAAATGACTGCTTGTATATAACAGCAGAATGATTTAGAAGTGGCAGAATTTTATTTGCTGCCTTCAGATTAAATTTCTTGAATTTAGTAAAACACATTCACACACATACCTGCCACCACATACACACAGATGCACTTTAACGCTTTTTAAAAAAAATAAAAATACAAAATACTTATTTCTCTTGCTGACCAACGAGCTCAAAAAGCCTCTGATGTAGTTTCTTGAGGTTGCAAATAGCAGCATTGATGGCTCTGTTCTGATTTAAAATGAGCTCTCATCTTGTATAGCATTCAAACTGTAGGGGCAGGTTCTCTCTGTAATGTCACACTTTGATAATGCTCCTGGAAACAGATGATGTTGGCTGGAATGCAGTGCAATTGTAAGAAATGAATGCCCGGGTGAAAAGTCAGAACTGATGGCAGAAGGAGCTGAGATGGAGATGATGCTCATTCCCTTGCTCTTGTTCTCATTCTAGGCAGCAAAACTCTTGCCCACAAATTGCAAATCTCATATCATTACATTCCTGCAAATGGGAAGGATAATAGCACTATGGCAAATTAAGTTGGGGGTAGGTGAGAAACTACAAGCCAGAACAAGCAGAGACGTATTTAAATACAGAACACTGTTAAAATGATGTATGGTCTATACCAGGACTGAACATAGATAACTTTTAACAGACTGGCAAGAGTAATTTACCTTGCTAGATACTTTGAAGGTTGATCTCTCCCTTGTTATTTCTATAAAGCCATCTAGCACAATATTGCCAGCTCTGGCTGGTAGTGGCTTTCCAGACTTTGAAGTAGGATTATCCTCCCTAAATGTAGCTAGTCATCCCTGGCATTTTTGTCTTCTGCATCTCAGGGTGTATCAACACTGCAGAAATAAAGCAGTTTGATACCACTTTAACTATCATGGATCAATGCTATGGAATTCTGGGATTTGTAGTTTTGTGAGATATTTAGCCTTTCCTGCCAGTGAATTCTGGTGCCCCATCAGACAATGAGTAATTTTAACAATTTTCAAATACTATTTGCAATTTAAGACTTGCTTTGCATAAAATTTGCCAATTCCTTTTTGTACAGAAAACATTGTTTTCTGTGTGGGAGACAGCATTTTCTTACAGAAACCAATATTTCTGCACAGAAAATGCTGTTCCTTGCAGATAAGAATTTTGTGCGAAATAAGTCCCAAACTGTGAAGATTCTTGTCAGTCCAGGATTCTGCTCATCAAGAAACACATTTTTCAACCACTATCCAAATATTAGTTAACATTCTTTCCATCCCTTAAGTAGACACTTTGCTTTTTTAATTTGCTTCAGGTAACAAAATATCTTGGATTGGTTATGTGTCCCTGACATTTTATCCTGTCCCAGTGCTACATAATGGCTTAGGAGCTATTGTGATGATACACAGAAAAGATCAATATCTTTGTGGCAGAATACATAATTTATAGATGTAAAATTCCAGACTTATTTATTAGCAGCTATTTTAGCAGCATGGCTGGGAAAGACCTCTAACTGGGACAAGAACAGTTGGATAGTTCCATATCAAAAGTGTGGCAGATCTGCTTTGAGTTCTATTCCATACTATAACCAAGATGCTGAATCTATTTGGTCAGTAGATTTCAGCACCATGGATAGACCCTTTGCTCTTTGGAAATTTAAGACAAAGGACATGATTTGCATCTTTCTGGATACAATTACATTCTATCCCACGTCTACAGCTGTATAAATATGCTTTATACTGAAGGTTATATTATTGCACTGTACTGCATCTGAAGAAGTGGGTTTATTTCCCTGAAAGCTCATGCTAAAATAAAAAACCCTGCTAATCTGCTGATGCCACATTACTAAAACCACCCCTTTCCTCCTTTTTATGCTGCAAAAAACTATCACTGCTACTTCTTTGAAGAAAAGTGAGGGTTCCATAGACATGCTTGGCACTGGATGGCACAGGTCTAGATTTAGGAGAGTTTTTGCCAATCAGAATAGATAATAGTATGCAAAGGGAACTTGCAGGTTCTTTGAGACTAACTGAGCAAAAGAAGTTGTAGCTTGAGCTTCCGTAGACATGTTAGATTACTGCACTACACTCTTATAGTGCTGCTATTCCACTTTAATTGCTCTGGCTCCCTCCAGTTGCATTCTGAGTTCAGTAAGGCCTAAGAACTCTCTAGCTGAGAATCCTAAATGTCCCTCCTTAAACTGTAAATCCCAGAATTCAACAGAAGGCTGCCAGAGCAGTACAAGTGGAATAGCAGCACTATAAGAGTGTAGTGAATTAATGTGGTTAGTCTATTTCCTCAGATTGAAGAACATCCAAAGAACTAGATCAAGCTTGCAAAAGCTTATGCTACAACTTCTTTTGCAGTTAGTCTCAAAGGTGCTACAAGATTCCTTTACATACTGATATTCCAGATTAAAATGGCTATAATACTCAGTTAAATGAAACAAACTTATGACTTGGTATAAAGCAGATAATTATGTCCTGGAAGTTGAAAATTGGTTAGGAACATCACTTTTTTCAGTTCCTCACTTTTGAATCTGAAATCTATGTTGCCCTACTTCTGCATCATATTTTGAAGTGTGAAGATACTGCATTTAGATCTGGGAAATATTTAGGTAAATTAATGTTAACTAGCAACCCACATGCATCTCTCCCCCATTTCTACTGCTTAAGTCCTACTTATTTCAGTTTTCATCACTGTAAGACAAGGTAAACAACTGCAGTTGGCTGGGGGGGGGGGGTGGCAGTTTTTCTTCTCATATAAGTTTCTGGAAAATTGCTAGGCTGACAATTTACCCAGAATCCATTTTCTCTGGCCACTCCAAGATTGTGGATTGGCCTGCTAGAGGAGATTTGTTGGCTAGATATGCTGTCTGAGTTTAAAACAGCAGTAAAGACCAATCTATTTCATCAGGCCTATCCAGATTAGTTTTAAACTATTAATTTTAAAGTGATTGTTGATTTATTTTAATACATATTGATTTTATATACTCTTTCACCAGATGCCATATATTTAGCAAATGTCATGTTGTTGTTGCCCCCTCAATCCATATGGTCAGACAGGTAAGAAATAATGATGATGATGATGATGATGATGATGATGATGCAGCCATATGTGGCTTAGGCTGCATTAGGTAGAATATGTAGTGTCTCTTACCTCCTGATTTCATGTTGTGTCAGATCTGGTGCTGCTTGTTTAGTGTAAACAGTTTTATAATTTGGAATCAATGTGGGGTCTTACTGATAAATGACCCATGAGCAGAATAGGAAATAATATCTTTACCAATGAAGAAATCTCCTAATTCTGATGTAATGAAAATACCCTGCTGTAAACAGCCACAGAAATAATTAAGCACCTGATTTTTCTTCCTGAAAAGGTCGTTATTAAAGAACTCCAATGATTAGAGGGTTCCAATTAAAGGTTGCTGTCAGTTTTATTCTTCATTTAAGCTTATAGGAAAAGTCGTATCTAAAAAACCCACAAAACTCAAACCCATAGCCACATAGAGATATTTTCCTAACTTCTTAAATTCAGTGAACCAATTTAGTTTGGGAAGCTTTCATGAAGCTAAGCACCTTAAATATGGCAGCATTCTGCTAATTTATGAAGCACATCGTAAACACAAATAGCAAAGAGCTATAAACAAAATTGATGCAGGCTGGTTCATTGTCATTCCCCAGGCTTCTGTGGGTAATGACGAAAGTAAATAACGTAAGTGGTAGAAATTGAATTAAACTTTTTTTTTTTTTAGTATTCTGTAGCATTAGTAAAAGAGGCATGAAATCTTCCCCAACCACCAAAAAGTCATTTTCATTTGATTGTGTCTCTGCTTTAACCCTCAAAGCTATGAATATAGTATCTGATGTATCTTGGCCAGTGCAGTTAGGCATTACTTTTATACTGTACCATTAAACACTACTAGCCCCATTGGTGGGAGGTTTAAACAAGTCACATGGACTTGGGGCAAGTTTACATCTTCAGCAAAATCAAGTGGTAACACTTTTCCTGGACTGTGTCATTACATACTTTCAACAATTCACACATGAAGCAGGGACTTGCTTCTAATTCCCAAAGCCTGAAAAAGAGTGTTTTTTTTTAAACTGCAACTATCATGGACTATGGAGTTCAAACATATAATTCTTCCTGGCAAAATGTCCCAGTACCAAAGTACCAAAGCTAAGATCTCTGAGCTCTTTCTCTCTCCCCTCCCCCCTTAACATATTACTGGTGTTCTTTCTCCATCTGCTATATGCTGAATTTATTTAGTCTATGATAGCTTCTCTTGTGCTGATTTAAAATCCAAGCAGGGTTTGTACATTTGGCTGAAGTTATATTTGAACAACATAATTGTCCTGCAAGAGGTTACCAATGGGTCAAATTATATATAAGCAGCTGCAGTATCTGAAAAGTCAGTCTGGGTGCTGCACAGATATAGGAATCTCACTCTCAAGTTGAAGCCTTTGTGGGTATTCCATGTGAACATTCACAAAAACATCAAGGATTTGTGAATGTTCCTCATTCAGTGCTTACAAATTGCCTTTCCACTGTACCATTACCTCCTTTCTGCTTACCTAAGTACCTCTCAAAAACTCACTTTGGCCAGGGCAAAGGAAAGGAGAGGAGTTCTTTCAGGTACAGGGGATGCACCATCACAAGGCTAAGTGAGTCCATCACCTCAGGTGACAGATGCTGGGAGTTGGCAGCAAAGTGTTGGAGGACATAACTGTTTGCTAAGCAGCCTGACTTGTACCCTCTGAGCTGGCATGCTGCCTTCAGGTTCAATGGAAGATGCTGTCCCAACACCAGTGTTAAAGAAGTATCCAGTTGCAGTCCGGTTGTTTTTGGCACATTGAATGGGAGAAACGCAATCGTGTTATTCCTTTAATGCAACACAATGTCCCGGGCTGGTCCTATTCAAGCACTATCCACTACCAACACACATTCTGGGTAGGGAAATGGTGCTTTGCAAGTGGTTCCTGCTGAATAGAATAGGACATGATTTTTGTGCAGATAATTCTGGGTTCTCTAGTCCTAAACCAGTACCCCAATGAGGAGGAAAACTCTCCAGTGCTGATACCCAGATTTCCAGAGAGAACCCAGAGCTAGCCCATCCTCCTGTGTCAAGCTAAATTTCTGGGAGTTTCTTTATCAGTAATTATGGGGCTTGACAGACAGCCTGTTCAGTGGCAGCTATGTGCTGCGTCTGGAAGGGCTGGGTTGGGGACACAGCAGCCACATGCCATGCCCCCAACCTGGCTCTTATTTGCACCCTAGAATGGGTGCCATAAGGGCCACAGCACAGCCTTATGATGCCCCTTGTGCACAGCGCTGTGTAAGTGCTGTGCACGAGCAACATCATAATGGCGCATGCCATCTGTATGAGCGTGCACCAAGATGGTGCCCAGGGCACATGGTAGGGTTGCTGAGCATTTAAACCCTCTGCCCTCGCACAACCCTAGTCTGCAGTCAGGCCGGCACAAAATGCCGGTCTGTACCACCCCATGTTACTTTGCAAAAGGTAGCCCAAAAGTGAAATATCTCAAAAGTAAGAATAACACTTTTCTTACTTGCTATATATTACTTTTTTTTTTTTTAATAATTTTATTTTGCATTTTCCTACACATACAACACATATAACGAACAACACATAAAGACATTACAAAGGTGTATCTTGTAGCAATATAAACATAACTATACAGACCATCTAGCTTGAGTACCTTCACACCTCTTTTCCTAAAACAACATTTAACACATAGATACTTCCTATTGCTTAACACTCCATGTTAATCTGTTATATTTATTCGTTCTATCTTGAGTCGAGACTTAAATAAAAGCCCTTCTTCACATACGTTTAAAAAGAAAGATATACTTTAGTTTTTTAGTTGGAGTAGTAAACATTTTGGAACATTCCTAGTCCTTTTTTTTTTTTTTTTCCCTATTT
>NC_056524.1:246768726-246790706 GCF_019175285.1 Sceloporus undulatus
CCCCCCCCCCCCCCACGTAAAGTGAACTAGTCTAAACTGCTAGGAAAGGTTGAGCACGTCAGCGTAACAACATTGCTTTATGTCAGCATAAAATTGTTCCATCTTCTTTTCAAGTATGTATATAAAGGTTGCCAAATGCCTTTTCTTTCTACATCATTTTTTTCCCCTCTTGATCCACAGTAGATCTTGTCCATCTCTGCCGTCTCTAGGACTTTCATCAGCCACTTATCCATGGAGGGGATTTGATTCGATTTCCAAAACCTTGCGTAAACAATTCTAGCACAAGTGAATAGATAAAATAAAAGTTTACCAAATTTTTTTCCAACTTTATCCTCAAAGATACCTAACAAACAAACTTCTGGTGTGCAAGGTATTTGAATTTCTAATTCCCTGGAAATGATGTCATATACTTTTTGCCAGAAGGATTTGGCAAGTTCGCATGTCCACCACATATGATAATAAGTACCAATAGTCTTTTGGCACTTCCAACATAATGGATTACTAGTTTTATAGATTAACGCAATTCTGTTTGGCGAGAGATGCCATCTATAAATCATTTTATAAGTATTTTCTTTAAGATCCTGACATATTGTGTGCTTCAGATTTAATTTCCAAATTTTCTCCCATTTTTCGTATGGTATACTATGTCCCACATTTTGAGCCCACTTTATCATGCAGTGTCGTATAATTTCCTCCTCAGTGTTCCAACTGAGGATCATTTTGTACAATTTAGCCAATTTTTTTTTCTGCCCTTTTACCATTATTATTTCCCAATCCATAATTACTCTTTTTAATCCAGGCTCTATCATGTCTAGTTTCCATCTCTGTCTCAATTGCAAGTAGAGATACCAATGGCATTCTATACCTGATTCATATAGTTGCTCTTGGTTTTTAAAGTCTATTTTATCTTGAGCTTCTATGGTTAAATCTAGGTATCTTAGCCATTTCCCTTTTGGAATGCCTTCCCTACTGAAGAACGCCTCGTGTGGGGAGCAGTGCTGCACTATTTGGTTTGCTAATCTAGGTTTCCATTTCTCCCACACTTTCAGTAGTGCTTTTATAATTACATGATGTTTACATTCTTTGTGAATTTTGTCTTTATTATAAAATAAATAAGCATGGAAACCAAATCTTAGATTTTCCCCTTCTAATGCTAATAGATGATCATTTTCCAGTAATATCCAATCAGATATCCACCAAAGAGCTGCTGAGAAGTAGTAGATTTTTATATCAGGAACACCCAGGCCTCCTCTTGCTCTATCATCACACATTACTTTTTTGTTAATTCTGGCCTTTTTCTTATTCCAGATATATTTCATTATATTGTTTTGCCATGTGTCTAAAGGTCTAAAGGAATGTAAGATTGGGGTTGTCTGGAATAAATAAAGAATTTTAGGCAAGACTAACATTTGAATCACCGAGATTCTACCCATCCATGATAATGGAATATTTCCCCATCTGTCTAAATCTTTTCGTATCTCTTTCCATGTTGGGATGTAGTTATTTTGAAATAAATCTATGTTCCTATTTGTCAGAATAATGCCCAGATATCTGATCTTTTTTTCTATTTTAAATCCTGAGTCCCGTTCTAACTGTTTCATATTTTCTTCCTTCATATTTTTAACTAGCATATTGGTTTTCTCCTTGTTTACCTTGAGACCAGAGATCTCTTCAAAATTTTTAAGTATATTAGTCAAGTAGTTCAGACTACATAAAGGATTTTCTAAAATATATACAATGTCGTCAGCGAAAAGTCTCATTTTGTATTCGTAATTCTTGACCTTCATTCCTTGGATTCTTCTTTCATTTCGGATCAGATGGTTTAAGGCTTCTAAAACAAAGATAAATAAAAGTGGAGAGAGAGGGCACCCCTGACGGGTTCCCCTCTTAATTTTGAATTCTTCCGATTTACCATTGTTTATTATTAACCTTGCCATCTGCTTGTTATATATTTCATGGATCCATCTCTGAAATTGAAACCCGGCCTCCACTTTCTCTAACATGGCAAAAATCATCTCCCAAGACACATTATCAAAGGCTTTCTCAAAGTCCACAAAAAGTAAAGCCATTTCTTTTTCGTTATGTTTTTCATAGTATTCAAGTGTATTTATGACGATGCGAGTGTTGTCTTTAATGTGTCTATTTGGGAGAAAGCCAGCTTGTTCTTTCCCTATCCATTCCATAAGCACTTTCTTCATTCTTTCTGCGAGTATTGTGGAGAAGATTTTATAATCCACATTAAGGAGTGAGATGGGTCTGTAGCTATTTACATCTTCAGGATTTTTGTTTTCTTTCAGGATAAGTGTAATGTTAGCTTGTTGCCATGTTGCAGGGTATTTTTCTAATCCAATTGCATTTAGAGTATCTTTTAGAGGTATTGACAGCTCATCTTCCAATTTCTGATAATACTCTATAGGTATGCCGTCAGGTCCGGGGGTTTTGGACTTCTTCCCGTTTCTGATTGCCTCCACTATCTCAGCCATTGTTATTGGAGCATTTAAAGTGTCCTTCTGATGATCTTTAAATTTTAATAGATTAATATTGTCTAAGAAACTTATAATATTTTCTTTCTTTGTCAGGCTGTCTTTATATAAGTTTGTATAAAATTTCTGAAATTCTTTTCTTATTCCACTTTGATCCGTTATCCTTCTCTTGTCTTTTGTCACGATTTCTGCAATTATATTTCTTTCTCTTTGTTTCTTTAGCCTGTATGCCAACCAACGTCCAGGTTTATTTGCTTGCTCAAAGTGGACTTGCTTCATGTCCTTTATTTTATTTTGAATCTCTTCATTTTCAATTATTTCTATTTGTTTTTTTAATGTTTTAATTTCTTTAAAGATTGTTTTTTCTGAAGGTTTCTTTTCAAGTTCTTTCTCCTTTTTCTGAAGATTGTCATATAGACAGCGTAGTTTCTCTCTCTTTATTCTTTGTAGAATGTGATTTTGCTGGATGAAGAAACCCCGCATATATGCTTTAGAGGTTTCCCATACGGTCGTCATCTCAATATCATCCTTTTGGTTCTCTTTAAAGAATAGTTTCAGCGTTTGTCTAGCTCTCTTTAAGATGTCCTCATTATGCAGTAAGGCAAGATTTAATTTCCAAGAATATTCCTGCTTCTCTAATCTTAATGTTGCAATCATAGGGCTGTGATCGGAGATTGTTCTCGGTTCTGAATCTATCTTTATTGTCTCCTTGCAGATCCCCTTAGTTGCGAACATCATATCAATTCTAGAAAATGACTTGTGGCGTTCCGAAAAGAAAGTATAGTCTCTCGAATCATTATATTTATATCTCCAGATATCATAAAGTGCATGTTCCTCTAGCAGGTTTTCAAAAGACTTGGGTAGTTTCCCTTGTGTCCTTTTGATTGCCTTATCTGATTTCCTATCCAATTCGGGATTTACTACACCATTCCAGTCTCCAATTATCATAACTTTTCCAAGACTCGCTTTACTCAATTCGTCACTCAATTTATTATAAAATATTTCTTTCTGATCCAGGGGGGCGTAAATTCCAACAATAAGATATTTACCACCTGGGAACATAACCTCTACCCCGACATAACGGCCTTCATTGTCCCTAAATAGTTCTTTGGCTTTATATTTATGATTAACATATATGACTACTCCATTCTTTTTCTTAATGTTAACTGAAGTGAATTCTTGACCTAATTTTTTATTTTTCAATAGTCTTAAATCTTTTTCTCTAATATGGACTTCTTGAAAGCATATTACGTTAGCTTTAATTTTATTCAAATAGTGATTTACTTTTTTCCGTTTCTGAGGGGAGTTCATGCCCCTTACGTTCCACGAGAGTATTTTTAGGTTATGCATAGTTGTGTATATAGTTAATAAGCTATATCTCTTACCTTATCTCAATTCACCTCTGCTGTCTCTTCCTCCTCTTCACTATTTGCTTTTTCCTCTTTTCCTTTATTCTCATCTCTTTCTTGTTCCTGTTCAGATTCTGAGTCCGAAGGTTCACCTATGTTGTTATCTTTGTCTTTTTTCTCCTCTGTATTCGACGATTTCTCCAGGTCTCTCTTATGTTTTTTCATGAAGTCTTTTAATTTTAGAATTGAGTTTATTCTAAGTAAGTCCGTTTTATATTTGAAAATCAGCCCTTCCAGCCTATCCCATCTATATGGAATATTGTTCTTCCTGAGCAGCATCGCTAGGGGTTTGTACTCATTACGTTTTTTTAAGATCCTCAAAGGGATATCTTTTAATAGAATTAGCTCTTCCCCTTCTACTTCAAGATGTTGTTCGTAATTTAGTTGAATGATTTCATCTCTAATTTTTTTCCTTGTGAAATAAACGATCACGTCCCTAGACAGTCCTTTTTGTTTCGCTATCTTAGAGTTAAGGCGGAACATTTTACTTATTTCTTGTTCAAAATGTTCTTTCTCTGCTCCTACATATTCAGCCAAAATCGGTGTGAGGTATTCATATAAATCTTCGTTATCTTTCTCTTTTAAACCTCTGATCTTGATGCACTGTTCACGTTGCTTTTGATCTTGTAGCGCTCTTTCATCAAGATCACGTTCGTAGTTTTTTTCCATTTCAAGAACTTTTTTGTTTATTTTTTCTGTTTTACTCTCAATTTTTTCCATATTTTTTCCCATTTTTGTAATATCTTCTGTTGCTCTGCCTAATGTGTCTTTGATATCTTTCAGTTCAGCCCTTATCTCCTGACGAATCTCTTGTTTAATTTCTTTCCTCATAGCATTCATATCTCTCTTCATCGCCTTCATATCTTCTTTCATTTCATAATAAAGATTTTTTTAATTCTTCTAAGAGTTGCATCTGTTCTGTTGATCCGGGATTTGTTCCAAATGATGGTCTTCTTTGTTGGCTGGCTTCTGTTTTTGCTTTCCTTGTATACATTATCTTTTCGCACTGCACAGATTTCACCTAGTTATTATTTATGATTTATTGTATTATTTATCCCTTAGGTACTTTCCTTTTTGTTTTACTCTTAGTGTGGTTAATACTGTATAGTTATTCTTGTAATTCCCTGTCAGGCTTTTACTGTATAGCCTTCTTGTCTCCAATGTTCACAACCCCCCTTTGCAACAGTTTCAGTTTATCTATATTGTTACTCCGTTATTTTGTTTCTTTCTCAGGTTGCCTTAAGTGCTATTTTCACTGTTACTGTATCTATTCTCCTAGGGCAGTGTTGCCTCGAAGTAATTCAGCTTGTTTGGATCTTTCCTACTTTCTATTCCAATAGGTTTTCTCTCCCCACTGATGAGGTACACAGAAATCAAAACTTTTCCTCTGTTCCTTCTTCTTTTTTTTTTTTTCCCCCTCGGATCTCCTCTCCTTTTGACTCCTTTTATTTTCCTGCCTCACGTTTGCTTCTACAGCAAAGATGATTTCTGCCTCTGCAATTTTTAAGATATCCAGTAGAGGGCAGCCTCACCCGCGTCTCTGATCAGCCTGCCCTTCCGAGAAAGCCCTTCATCCGATTCAAACCGAAGTCTTCTTTTTCCTTAGCTTGCTATTTTGTTTTCCTTGGCTTGCTATTTTGTTTTAAAAGCCTTCACTCACTTTCTCCCAGTCCTTTTCTATTCCCTACCTAGTCTTTCTTGCAGCCTTCCCAGGCTAAGAGAGGCAGCAGTGCAAATACTCCGTTTAAGTCTCTTTCAGAGTCTCTATTTGAAACAAACCGCAGCTGGAGCCAATATAGTTGCAAGTTTCTTAGTCTATATTGCTTTTCTTTTCTACTTTAATATGAGTTCTTCTCCGTGGGGAAAGAGATAAGAGTTTTATGTAGACTCCAGGGTAGTTCCAGCGAAATTCCCAGCAGTATTTCAAAATAAAAGTAAACAACAAAGGGGGAGGACGTCTTTAAAGTTATTTCCTCACTTTGCTCCCACTGCAAATTTAATTTCCCAAATACCGTAGATTAAGGACCATGACTCAGGAGCAGGTTGGACAGAATCATTTTCTTCTTCTTGAAGGGAAGATAGGAATGTTAATGTAATAAGTAAGTAAAGGAAGAACGTCTGCTTTCTGCTTTCTGCTTTCTGACTTTTAACTAGGAAGGAAGGAGGGGAGAGAAACAGCTACTCCCCGCTTCCAAGCCTCTCCCCACTTCAAAGGTAGCTTCCTTCCTTTCCTTTAATTCAATGTTTACTTGTTTATTGAACTTGGGTAAGTTCCTTTCCTCTTCGTTGAGAAGGGTATAGTTAAGATATATTCATTTTGAGGAGATATAAACAATATTAGTTATTTTGACTCTCCATTTAACTGTCTCTTGAGTTAAAAAAAAAGGTGGGGGCAAACTCTAAGAGCCGCTTGTGGCTCGTCTCTCGCCGGGACCGACCCTTCGTAACCCTCTCTCACCCCTCAGTTCCCCAGGACTTCCGACCTGGGGGGATAAGGGGGGGGTAGCCGTGGTTCTTCGCCCAAATATTACCGTATTTGGGGTTTTCTCCGTCCCGCGTTTGACTCAGCGGCCGAAGAAGCCCCGGCGGAGAGAACGCTTCGTCAGAGCCTCTGACAAACGCGTCCGTCGGGCTGCCGTTCCACCCCGGAAGTTCTCGCTATATATTACTTTTGAACTCTGGCTGAAGCAGAAGATGATTTGGAACAGAAGGCTTAAATGGGTTGGAGAAATTGACAGAAGATGAGTGCCTCAACTAGTACAAGCAAAAGCACGTTTTACAATAGCAACACCACCATTAGATACAACTGAGAATTTGCAAGTCTGAGTGCTCTCTAGTTAAAATCAATGATACAACAATGCACACTTAAAATTGGCATGCCAGGAGGCCAGGGTGGATCTTTTTCTTTACTATATTCATCTCAAATACACATGGATTTTTTTTTTTAAGATGAGGGAATAGCCAATCAGGGAAATCCATACAGCCCACTGCAATACAGTCCAGTGGTATCTTGAATCTTGAGTTTCCTGAATGTGTAAAACTAGACCATGACAATGATTTGAGTCTGGCTGGATTGTGCCAGAATTGTTTGATGCCTATCTCAATATACTTACAACCTTTCTTAAATCACATGGGATGGCTTAGAAGCTATTCTTTTATGGTTGAGAGTGTGTCGTGCTTAATCCAGACAAGACAGGTGCACCTGATCATTTGGAAGATAAATCAGGAAATCGGGATTCAACCTGAACTGGACAAGTTTGTGCTGAAATCTGGTTTGTAACTTAGTGTACTCTTGGACTCATTTCTGAACAAGAATGACTGGGTTTGTACAGTTAAAGCAAGCGTGGTTGCTGTGTCCTCCTTCCAGACATAAGACAGCACTTTCTTCCAAACTATTTCTGGATCCCTTCTCCTCCTCGGCTGACTCCTGATTATATTGCTGAAGATTTTCCACTGCTCCACGAGGAGTAAGGCTGCACAATGACCCACAAAAGGCTCTGTTGTACTACTTATCTCCTTTTTGCACTGAAACAATTTCTTGGGAAAAATAGCAGTGGTTCCTTCTTGCCACCTTATTGATGGCATGGATCTGCATTGCACTGAAACATTGTTATTGATCACTGTAGGCTATGGTAGGGACCTGTTTACTGCCTCCGTGCTCAAAACATCTTGGTGTTTGCTCTGGCTGAATAAACGTGTAATGGAAACTTCCTTTAGGGGCCCCCTGCAGTTCTTGAAATGTGTGACAGCAATCAAGTGACACTCCAAGCGGTTATCAACGTGAAAGTGATCTTCTGCTAAATAATCATTTTTTCTCCAGTATATGTGTGTTTCTTCTTGAAAAGGCTTTGAGTCCTTAATGTCCAGCCTGATAAAGTAATGCTCTCTTGCAGAATTAATACACACTATCCAGTTCTTTGCATGTTTTTCTGATCAATGCATCTATTTCGAAGTGTCACAGTATCAGAATACTTGACTTGCCATGCAAGTGGGGGTAGTCATTGCTGCCGCTTTGCTGCAAACTGGATGTGCCTCTTACTTGTGGAAGTCTGGTGTTTCACTAAATTTAATTACCCAAAGAAGACCCAGAAGACTCAAGGGAATTGACTCTAAGAGCAGTAAAGAGTTACAAAGCAGATGGGTCCTGAAGTTAAAGTAATGACTTCTAGCTTTCAGAGAGGGGGAAGAAACCCCACAATTGAATAAAGTGGTATTTTCAAATAAAACTTTCAATTTTCCATTGCTCACTTATTCATTACAAGACAATGTGGGAGATGTGAGAATAGCTGTTCCTAGCATGAACTGGACATTCTCAGGAAATTGAAAAACTGTTCAGCTTAAGGATGAAATCAGTCTTTTCTAGCCCACATCAGCATTCCATATTTCACCCATAAGATTGTTGCGTAGATTTCCACATCAACCTATGAATTTTTAAAACCCTGCATGAAATTTTATATTTAGTTAAAATGCTCACTTGAAAATGTATTTTCTCTTAAAATTTCCATTTCTAAAAATACATATCTTGTCTTAAAATATGACATTTTAAAATTATTTTGTTTGTTTGTTTATTGATCCAAGAACTTTCCACCTCAGGGAAATGTGAAATCCAGCACATAACCACATTTTGATCTACACATTGGCTTGGGATGTGTGCATCGGGTCAGTTCATATCACGAACAGATTTGTTCTGTCTTAAAACTCTTGAAGTATCCTTGCTTAAAATGAATGGCAAAGTGCATTACTGTGGCAGCAGAACTGTGAGCCAGGCAGCTATATGTTCAGAGGAGAAGTTTACCATTTCCTTCCTCTGAAGCTGAGAGAGTGTTGGCCTGCCTAAGGTCACTCAGTGGGTTTCCATGGCTGAGCAGGATTCCAACCTTAGTCTTCTGAAGTCCTAGTTCAACGTCTATACTATGCTATTGCCTCCCTCCACTGCAACTCAGTTCTCCTCCCTCATTAAATAAAGGAGCTAAAGCTATGGGATTGATTTAGGTAAAAACATGGAGTTATGGCAGTGATTCAAGTAAAAACACAACAATATACACCTATTTAAAATGAAAAGTCCAAAGGTAGGGGTGCAGTGGAGATAGGCTGAGGCATGACCTACCTGTAGGGGTCAATATATATGACATCCTTACCTTGGCTGGACTCTAGCATCCTTGATAAATGGCTGTGCAGTTTCAATATCAACCCAGTACATCCTGAGGCAATATGGTCTATTATTTAAACAGCTGTTACCGTTCTAATCTTTAACTACAACACTATTTCTCTGCAATTTCTACCACCGGCTTTGTTCCTGTTCTCTAAAGTAATAGAGTCTGCTCCAACTTCTCAGACTTTCAGTGAATAATTGAATATTTCCTTATAATATTCTTTTCTCCAGGCTAAATATATTCAGCACTTTCAACTGTTCCTCATAGGAGATGGTTTACAGACCACTCATCATTCTGGTAAGATTTCTCTGGACACATTCCAGTTTTTCAGTGTTCTTCTTTTATACTATAGCATTGAGGAATGGAGACAGTACTCCTAGTGTAGCCTGAACAGCGCAAAAGAGAGAAGAACTATTACCTTCTATTATTTTAGTACTATATTTCTGATTCAGCATTGTAATTAATGTTTGTTATTGCTCTGCTGGAATACAGGTTTATTTTTCCTTATCTGGAATTCCAAAATCTGAAATCCACTCAAAATCCAAAATTTTCCTCATGGGTGGGTGGGATAGTGACACTTTTGCTTTCTAATAGTTCAGTGGACACAAACTTTATTTTATGCACAAAATTTAAAAAAAAGTTTATAAATTAGTTTAAGACTGTCTTTATAAGATGTATATGAAACATTAATGAATTTCATTTTTAGACTTGGGTCCTATCTCTAAGATATTTCATTATATACACATGCAAATATTCCAAAATCTGAAAAGATCTAAATATGTGTGACCTTAAGCATTTTGGATAATGAATACACAATTTGTAATGTAATCCTAATTACACAGTAGGATAAATATGGAGAACATGTGCCCCCTCCCAGATGTTGTGACTAACTCCATCAGCATTGGCTCTGCTCACCATTAGAACATAGGAGTAGCTGTCCAACATATTTATAAAGCCCAAGGTTCTTTGTGTGATGATAATAATCCATCTGTTCGACAGATGAGGGAATGCTTTCTCCATGATGCTGTCTGCTGGCTATGATTTTCTTTCTTTCTTTCTTTCTTTCTTTCTTTCTTTCTTTCTTTCTTTCTTTCAAATAGCTGTTCATTAATCTTATCTCTAATCAGACTATTGGTCCATATGGCTCAGGAATGCCTGTATTGATGACACCAACCCTCCAGGATTCTAGACTGGCATATCTTGCACCTCTGCTTAGTTATGTCAAGTACTTATAAGTTTTTAATCTTTTTTTTCAATGTCTTTTTTGTTCTCAAATTGCTCATGGCCATTGGAAGTATGGCCTGATCAGCTTGCTTTGATAGTCTGCAGACTCTTCTTGTGTAGCATCTCAAAACAGCATGCCAGTCAGTCATTTGTTAATGCTTAGACCAAAGGCCATTAACATACAAAGTGTTAAAATACAATACAACATGTTCGAACAGCATAATAAAAGTACAAGTTAAAATAAATTGCATAACAATCTTGCATATAAAGGATTTAAAATTCAATTCAGTTAAACACATAAAATATGGACAATAATGCTATAATTAAATGAGAACATCCCCAGAACAATTAACACAAATATCAGCAACATATCTTGCCTGAGTTTTTATTGCTGCCAGGGCAAAAAGAGAAACCTTGCGAGTTACCATAGAGTTAGTATCAGACAGGAAGTAAAAAATCTTTTCTGAAACAGTGTTAAAATCTAAATAAGGCAGAACAGATCCTAGAAATTTGGCTCTAAGTTTAGAATATAATGAACAAGAAAACAAATAATGAGGCAGATCCTCAATTTCTGGGGACCCAGATACCTGCCATCAATCACAGCTGTAGGCATGGTCTGGAAACAAACGGCTATAAAAACTTTCCTATGTTTTAGGAAGGTGAGCTTTGTCAAATAGACAACCTTTTGATAGTTAAGTTTATAAAATCTATACCATGCATGTAAACATCATGCAGACTATATAACTGTAGCATCACCACTTCTACAACAATCTCCAGCATTCATTTTTAATACATTTGTCTCAAAATATTTGTGTGATTTTGAAAAAGCTTGCACAGAGTTTTGCATCTATTTGGCTCATCTAAGAAAGCCGAGAATAATATAATCTTAAAGTTGGAAGGAACCACAAGGGCAATAAGGCCAACCCTCTGTCATGCAGGAATATACAACTAATGTACTGCCAAAAGATAACAATAAAACCCTCAGTTTAAAAACCTCAAACGCAGAAGAGTCCACCATCCTCTAAGGCAATCTACTCCATTATCAAACAATTATTACACTAAAGAAGTTCTTCCTAATGTTTAGGTGGAATCGCTTATCTTGCAATTTGAATTCATTGCTTCATGTTCTAATATCTGGAGCAGCAGAAATTAAGGCCACTCCATCTACTATAGGATGTCCCTCCAGATATTTAAAGATGACTACCATGTTACCTATCAGTCTTCTCTTCTCAAAGCTAAACATACCCAGCTCCCTGTGAAATTCTTCATGAGGCTTCTCCGGGGCTTTCATCATCATGGTCATCTTTCTCTAGACTCTTTCCAGCTTGTCAAAGTCCTTCTACAAGAAGGACTTTGGAATTTATCTTATGGTCAGTGCAGCTACTCCAGCATTTCTTGCCAGAGACCACCTGGCAGAATGAAAGTGATAGAGACTGAATTATAATTGGGTGCTTTACTCTAACCTCTATAGAAGATTCTGAGTAGATTCGTCATTACACTAATGATTGTTAGCTCCTCTTCTGTGGCCTAGGGAACATAATGTTCCATTTTGAATGCATTCTTCATATGTTCACTCAAACTATTTTTACAGTAGTGAAGAACAGATCACTTGGAGCTGAGCTCATTTTACAAGGCACATTTCTTGCTGTCAGAGCACTATTAAATATTACTGTCACAAGTCTTTCTTTTTTTTAAAAAATGTAATAAAAATAAACACTGAAGGCTTTTCATATAAAGCCAGGTGCATGACCAAAAGGGAGGTAGACAGCCATTGCAATATATCTTGAGCATGCTAGTTAATTATAAAGGACATGTAATAAAGGGATATGAATGACAGAACAGTTATATGAAAAATGAAAGTCTTGATTATTCCTTCCTCCTTTCTAGCAAATGAAGACTAAAATTATTGTTCTTACAGTAGGAGTCTGTGTTCCTTTGCTTAAAATACGATGCTCTTCATATAATTAACCAGGCAGCCCCCTCCTCTTGGATCTGGAGATTTTTCTTCCTCCTACAAATTTGTTGTGTTAGGATTGATCTATTCAAAATGTACCAATATATTAAATAAATGTGTGGAACCTAGTTATACCGATAAATACATTTCAAAATAAAGCAGATAAATTATTACTGGGAAGGGAGAACCCATTGCTACATTACTTATGATGTTGTAAGAATAATTTTCACTATTTGCCTACAATTAAGTTCAATAACTTTTATGCTGTGATTAATTAAAACCTAACATTTCCTTGTAACCACAGCATATATTAAACATTGAAATGAGTTTTCTGCATCAACTCATCAATGGTGCAGCAAGCCCAACAATATAGTGGTGTTTTCACTCTAATAAAAATATTTAGTCTTTACATTCCTTGCAGATCTTTATAAGCATAGCAATCAACCCTAACTCTACAGTTGACCCCAGAGGAAAGGACAAGATAGCATGGAATCCACTGAGGTATAGTGATGCCTACATTTTGCAGTTAGTTGTAGCTGTTGTAGCAGTTGTGGCAGTTAGTTGTATCCTATGGCTAGTCCTCACTTGGAATATCCAAATGTCATAGATACTGGAGTACTTGAAATATGACAATCTTTCTGGAAAGAAAGAGAGATCATTTTGTTTTGTGTATTTTTTATGAACTTTCTTTGCTATTGCTTGACCATTTTTAAATTTATAGCTAACATTTGAATAGTGTAGTTCAGGCAAGAGTCTTTGAATGACAGATGACATTATGGTTGTAACATAAAATCCCACTTGTGTCTTTTGAAAACTACACTGTGACAATGGATGGTATGAACATCAATACACTTGGTTGCTTAACCATGATTCAGCAGCTGAGGGTAGAGCCCAACATCAAGAAGTGATAGGGTACAAAGTCACCAGCATTACCCTTTTGGAGCAAAAATTCCCTGCAGTTTTAACTATGATTAAAAATGAACAAGACTGAAGCATGGCTATAGCAAAAAATCTCAGGTTCAGTCTCTGAGGAGTGAAGCAGATGAGCATGAAGGATCGGCCTCTGGCTGCTCTGCCTGCGACTAGCCCACGATTGGCCCATAATCAGCTGGGGACCATGGTGACTGCACAGCTCACTCTCAAAGTGGGCCACCACAGCTGTCCCAAATGGGCTTCTGGCAAGGAGTGGATTTTTGCCACTCCTTTTGATGGTAGCTTCAGGGTTTGTGTCATCTGAACGCCACACTCCCAAAGCGGCCAGAAGCTGCTCCTTTTGGTCCATCTGTTTTAGGCCTGGCATCTCCAGGTATTTTCTGGGAAAGAGAGCTCTCTGGAATCCGGCTGTAACTGCTCTCAGTTAGTGCATATGCTTCAACTGTCTTCCCCTGCAAAAGGGAAATGATCCAGTAATCAGCTTCTACTTTATTTATTTATTTATTTATTGTTGGTGGGAAGGAAATGGCCTCTTTAGGGCTTAAAATGGGGACCTCTCCAAAGAATTACCAAAATTGCTCCTTATATCCCCCCAAGGGGCATTTTGTTCACTCCCTCATTTCCCCCCACATGTTTTTTATCCCATAAAACGACACTTTCCCCACTGCTGATGTAGACAATAATGAGCATGAACTAAAATCAACTATAGATGAATATATAGCTTGAACTAAGTAGCTTAACCACAGCTAATATCTGTGCTTGTGTAGAAGGGATCTATGACGAGAAAGGTGAACTGATGACAGATAAAGGCCAAGGTAGATGAGCTGTGATGGTGGTGGTGGGCAGTAGTTGAAGACCTAGTGGCCCATTCTTCACTGGTAATGGGCAGTAAGAAAAGAGGAAGACTGCACATCAGATGGATGGAATCAATCAAAGAAGCCATGGCCCTGAGCAGGGTGGTTGAGGACACAGTGGCTTGGAAGTCTCTTATTCATAGGCTTACCATGTGTCAGCATAGAAGGCAGTTAACAACAATTAAAATAATCTGAACTGCCATTGAAATGAGGCTGGCAACTGATATTGAGTCTGTAACATCTTTTTAAAACACTTATTTTGGAGTCCAGAAGTGTGAAGACAGCTATTTAGTCCATTAAGAATGTACTGGAGAATCTTGCTAAAGTAACTCATTGATTGTTCATGTAACCATGTATTTTATATGCACATCAGATAAAAATTTACAGAACATGCCCAAATTTGGTTAGGATATTTGTGACTTAAAAGTATTCCTGCAATTCATTTGGAAAGCAAAACGCTTCTAATAAAGCAAATAGCTTCAGAATTCTTACAATTTCATAAAATCAGCTTCTTGATAGTAGTGAAACAAAGATGCTTCAGAGCTGTGTAATAGCTTTTGTTTTGATTTATTATCTAAGATTTAAAATAGCAAACAGACCCCAATGCTCAAAGATTGCTGAATTTTTCTCCCCCCTGCTAGTCTTTCTGCACTAATTAGCTCCCAAGAGGTGAGAGATTTTTGTTCTGGTTTCAGCTTTGAACAGAAGGAGCCAGCCTTTCCCTCCCCCATTTTTCCATTGGCATTCCAAATGTGTATTGTTTAAAATCAGAAGCCATAGCTGATAGCCATAAATGATTAATATGCTATTTATAGGATACAATTTGCTGCAGCACACAATAGGCACATCTTGAATCATTCTTCTTTCAAGGCTTTCAAAGCCAAATTATGTTGAAAGTTTGTTTGTTAGGCCTTCTGAATCTTAAAAGCATCTGAACAATTCACTTTCAGGATGATGGTCTGTAAAGATATATTTGCTCTGTTTAATTAATGAAAGCACTCCCCTCCCATTTATGGATGCTAAGTGGGAATCTGGACTTAGTGGAAACTAAGTTCTCTTGTGTCCTACGGCTTCCTTCCTATGTTACTCTGCATTACAAAACCGACCTACAAAGCAAACCAACAAAGGGCATAGTGCACCAGATGTTTATTCTGTAGAATTATTTATTTAATATCCATCCTTTCTCCCAGTGAAGAATTCAAGGTGGCTTACAACCCTTTGAAAGCACACTACTATTAATACAAAAGTTAAACCACAATTAAAATGGACTTCTTTTTTTTTAAAAACAAAATACAAGTTAAAAATACAAAACTGCACTTAAAACATAATAAAATAGAAACCTATCACACAACACTTACAATAGACATTTTATAAGGGTTATTCATGTCTGCTGAACAATATTTCCATCATTAATATCAATGTTCCTTTAGTCTATGGCAATGGCTCCCTATTTTTGGTCCTACAAATTTTTCGGATGTCAGTTCCCAGAATCTTTGATCTTTGGCCATGAGAACTGGTCTTCTTGGGAATCAAAATCCAAAAGAGTTGGAGGACCATATATGTGTGTGTGTGTGCGCGTGCGTGTGTATATGGACACAGTCAAGCCCAAATGCAGTAGTCTGAGTTCTTCTACTCCTCAGTTGGAGAATTAATCATGTATGTATTCCACTGAAATAACTGGAATCTAACTTTTAATGTTGGATGGAACATATCAAATAGAAGTAGATAGAATATTTTTGAAATTTCCCATGTAGTTTTTGTTCTGAACTTGAAGGCAAAACAATGTGGTTACTGTCCCCCTCCCCAAAGAATTAAGTTTTGTGAAACTTTGCCCATTCTGGTATTTAACTAGCCTTTTCAGTCTCATTCTTTATTGAGCCTTCTCGTCTCCCTTCATCTTTGTCCCATCAGTTATGCTTAGACTATAAGCCCTCCAGGAATGGAATGTGTCACTTTGGTTTACTCAGCAGGTTACAGTACACTGTTGGAATTAAATTAAGAGCTGCAGGAGAGTCCCTCCTGAAGGCACAGCTGCCTAGGGAGGCCTGTTTGTTGGGCTTTCTCTTGTGTCACTCCCCTATTGTACCATGCAATCTCTCAAGAATTGCAATTGACCCCCATTCTCTTGAGTTTCAAAAAGCTGTTAAAACCTTTTTGCCTAGCATTTTGAACACTGTGGATCTAGTGCTGCAGCATATTTCATGATTTTATTCATATTTAAAAATGTACCAAGGTTTTAGTTTAGATTTTCTGTGCACTGCCTCAGCAGCCGTTTGCCACAAAAGAAACTGGAGATGTTTCAAGAAGCTTGAAAGATTAAAAAAAACTACTTGCACAATTAATTGTTTGAGAGTTTCTGGTCTAGAAATGTCTGAAATTTGGTTCTAAACAGCCTCTAAGAAGGCCTGAATAGTACTGCCCTCAAGTTGATTTTGACTCGTGGTAAGACATCTCCAAGACTCCCTGTTCTCAACCTCTCTGCTCAGGTCCTGAAGGCTCAGGCCTGTTTCTTCCCTGATCGAGTCTAGCCCATCTGGCATGTGATCTTCATCTCTTTCTACTACTCCACATCTTACTTAACATCAAAGACTTTTCAAATGATTCATTTTTCCACACTCTTCTCCTGCACCATATCTCAAATGAGTTGATTTTCTTTCTATCAGCTTTTTTCATTCTCCAGATCTTGTATCTGTATATGGCCTGGACTATCTTCACTGTAGAGTTCAGAGTTATGTCTTTACACTTTATGCTATTGTCCATTTCTGTCATAGCTGCCTTCCCAATCATAGTCTTCTGATTTCTTGACTGCAATCTCTTTTCTGATTGATATTTGCTCCAAGATATGGGAACTCTTTAACTACTTAACTGCCTCATTGTCTAGAGTAAATTCTTGTGAATTCTTGAAAAATATATACAGGTTGAAACACACTTTTTAACTAATATAGTCAGCCCTCCATACCCACAAACCAATGGCTTGAAAATAAATAAATAAATAAATAAATAAATAAATTCTAAAAAGGCAAGCCCTATGCTGTAGCTTACTGAGTTTGCACATAGATTCAGAACTTTATGTTATTTTTGCCTCTTAGTGTTGTGATTGTCTTTTATTTTATTTTACTTAGAATGGAAAAGAGGGGATTAAGGGATAAAATAGCATCTTTGAGACTAAATGATTTATTCCAACATGAACTTTTGTGGCTATCAACCCACCTCTTCAGATGCACTAATGGAGCTGGAAGTATAGCCAGAAGTGTATATGCGTATAAGATTGAGGGTCGGCTCAAAGTACAATGGCATTACATGAAAATTGTGAGCCCAGGGAGTAGTGTGTGTTGATAAGATCAGACAAACAGCTGGTCTGTTGTCCTGAGTGGTGGACTACACTAATTTTATTTTGAAAAGCAACTTGGTATCATAGGACAAAGAGTGATATATACATTCATACATACATACTTAATAATTACAGAATTAGCACACCGGCAAAGCTAATCTTCTCCCTTTGCTTAAAGGCATGGATTTGATTTTGAATATCTGTTCTTCTGCAGAGTGAAAATTCCTTCCAGTTTGTATTAACTATGGACATCTTGCTCTGTCTGGTTAATGGGACTGCGAATTACAGCCGGCCTTAAGAACAATACTTACTTCCTCCCAGCTTGATAATAACTTGTTTGGTGTTAATTTGGTAATGGTATAACTAGATCCAGTGTGTAGAAACAGCAATATTTCTTTGTCTGGTGCCAGATGGTTTAGTGGCAGCTGATGAGCTGGAGCAGTGGTTGATATGAAGTGACTGTTACTGAATGGTGAAAGAGCAGGGAATAGGCTCACATATGTATTGATGAGGACAGGCAGGCAATAAACTTGGGAGGAACCATTGGTAAACAACCAATGACATCCTTTCCCAGGGCACATTAGTGTTGGTGTGGAACAGACAAACTGAATTATCACTTGTGAAGTCAAAGGCTTTCAGGGCCGGCATCCATAGATTTTTGTAGGTTTTTCAGGCTATGAATATGGCCACATAGCCTGAAAATCCCACAAAAATCTATGAGTTATCAGTTGTCCAGTATTCTCAGGAAAAGGCTTTTTCTCATAACTTTAGGGTTGCCAGAGTATGAACAACAGTAAGAGACAGTTGAAATTAGTGACATGCCAGGCTAATAATCAGGAAGTATCCATTGACAAAGGTCTGTTCTACTTAATGTCAAATAACAACACTAATTCCAGTTAGCAAAGGTGTGCATTTCCCCATAAATATCTATTTCCCCTGGGCATAGACAGGGGTAGCGTGTCCCTGTTGGTGCTCTTGGACATCTCAGCGGCTTTCGATACCATTGACCATGGTATCCTTCTGGAGCGCCTGAGAGAGTTAGGAATCGGGGGCACTGCGCTCCAGTGGTTCCGATCCTACCTCTCAGGAAGGTTCCAGATGGTGCAGCTGGGAGACGTGTGCTCTGATAAGAGGGCACTTACATCTGGTGTCCCTCAAGGAGCCATTCTGTCTCCCATGCTATTTAACATTTACATGAAACCGCTGGGAGAGATCATCCGGAGGCACGGGGCGCGGTGTTATCAGTACGCTGATGACACCCAAATAGTCTTCTCTGTGCCTCCGACTGATGCAGTGACCAGGGATGGCATCTCTCCTCTAGATGCCTGTCTGGAGTCAGTAATGGGATGGATGAGGGAAAACAGACTCAGGCTGAATCCAGAGAAAACGGAAGTACTTGTGATAGGTTCCCCAGGTCCAGGTTTGGAGATTTGTCCACCTGTCCTTGACGGGGTCACGCTTCCCCTGAAGGACTCCGTTCGCAGTCTGAGGGTGCTCTTGGACTCGTCGCTCCACCTCACATCTCAGGTGGATGCGATGGTCAGGAGTACCTGTTATCAGCTTCGGTTGATACGCCAGCTGCGACCCTACCTGGGCCGGGGGGACCTTGAAACTGTACTACATGCTCTGGTAACCTCTCGCTTGGATTTCTGCAATGCGCTCTACATGGGGCAACCCTTGTACCATACCCGGAAGCTTCAGTTGGTTCAGAACATGGCAGCAAGGCTGGTCACTGGATCTTCCAGGGCTAGCCACATAACACCGGTACTTGAAGATCTTCATTGGCTGCCTATTCGCTTCCGGGCGCAATACAAGGTGTTGGTTGTTACCTATAAAGCCCTAAATGACTTGGGCCCAGGGTACTTAGAGGACCGCCTCTCTCCATATAATCCGCCCCGCACTCTCAGATCTGGGGATAAACATCTTTTAAAAGTTCCAGACGCGAGACAAGCTGTCACCACGCAAAGGGCCTTCTCAATAGCGGCCCCTAAACTCTGGAACTTGATCCCCGATGAGCTCCGCTCGACCCCCTCCCTAGCCCAATTTAAAAAAGGGCTGAAAACGTATTTGTTCAAACAGGCTTACCCCCAATAGCCCTACTATGTTCCCCTCCCCCATTGCTAGCCTGGATGCTTGGAAATGTTATTGTGTATTGTTGTTTTTATGCTGATATTGTAACTGTTTTTATTGTATTTTATCTGTTATTGGGATGACATATCCCATTATTGTACGCCGCCTTGATCCCTGGAAAGGCAGGATAGAAATAAAACTTTTATTTATTTATTTATTGTTCAGAGTCTCCAAAACATAACTTTCATGATGCACATGCCTCTGTCTTTATAAAAAAAAATACTGAGTTGTTTTTCTTGGCACATAGTCCTGAATCCATTTTAATCCTATCAAAAGTGCTTGACAACTATGATTAAAATTGAAATTACCTGAATTTCAGATTTGGTTAAGTTTACAGGACATCTGTTCCTCTCATCACTCCATAGATGTTGTTTATTTTTTTAAAGAAAAATACTTTTTCTACAAAAGCATTTGAGCTTGGAAGTCTCCATGAAAAAAGAAATACTAAGTCCCAACAACAGTTACATTGAAATCCAGACTCAGACCATCCAACTTGATTTCAAGGTGCTTATCCAGGTGATTACAAAACTCCAACCCTTTAGCTTTTCTTGCCCTGGTGGCACAGTGGTTAAATGCCTGTACTGCAGCCATACACTCAAAACCACAAGGTTGCGAGTTCAAGACCAGCAAAATGGCCCAAGCTCGACTCAGGCTTGCATCCTTCCGAGGTCGCTAAAATGAGTACCCAGACTGTTGGGGGCAAATTAGCTTACTTGCTAATTGGCTTACTTGCTGTTCACCGCTATGATCTTTGGAATAGCGGTATATAAATAAAACAAATTATTATTATTATTATTTATAAAGGAAATATTTTGAACCTCTGATAATTTTTGGTCTCATTTTCTGCAACGTTCTTGGGTCTACAATATCCTATTTGAGTTGGAGTGAAACAATGGAACACAAAATGAGCCATAACATAGGCCCGGTACAGACGGGCCCTTTGCAGCGCACCCATGATGTGCTAGGGTTGCTCGGGGGCGGAGCGTGCACCTGCCCCACAACCCTAGCACGTCATGGGTGCGCTGAGCTGCATGGCACCATTTAGATGGTGTGCGTAGCGATGACATGCGAGTAGCGCAGTGTGCAAACAGGGCTGCGCCACTGGCACGTCATTGCTCTGTTGCTGGCACTTTGGCACGGTGCAAGTATGCCACAAAAAAGGAGCCGCTTCCACACGCTTCTTTCTTGCTGCACAGTAGCATCGCACAATTTGGTTTCTGTGGCGCTGCTGCAGAGCAAGGAGAGGCACCTCCCTGGTGCCTCTTTTTGGCGCTCTGTACTGCGCCATAGTTGTATATATCTGCAGCAGCAGCAGGATGGGTTAGATGAGTCTTGGAATCACTTCCAACTCTACAGTTCTGGGATCTATAGATTCACATGATGATGTTACCACATCCCATCTTCCCCATAAATTTCATGTAGTCACCATGAGCAAACTGCAGCTTCTCATCTTAACCTACTACACATGACTGTCAGTAGGATAAAAGTTATTAGATTGTAAGCCTGAGGGCAGGGAACTGTCTAATTAAAATAATAGTTGTAAGCTGCTCTGAGAGCCTTTAGGGCTGAAGGGTGGGGTATAAATACAATAAATAAATAAATAAATAAATAAATGTGGGAGGTGGAAAATAATGTATAGCACCTTCCACCACAAAAGATAAATGAAATGAAATTAAAGTGCATATAGTTAGTAAAAACATGACTGACATAAAGAAAACGACACATTTCGAACAGCTTTTTAGGGTGTCTCAAATTTCATGCATATATATATATATATATTGCATTGTTAATTTAAATGAAGTGTTGCTCTGTAGTGGCTGGGTCATTTTCACACACTGATACACACACTGCTTCTGCCTCTCTCACACACACATACACAAACACGACACTTTAAGCTATACACCCATCCGGAAAAAGAAATTATGATCTACTTACTACTTTGTCTTCAACTATCTCCGTTGTCAACTATTTAGTCAACTTCTGCCTAGAAGAGGGGTGGACAAAATGTGGCCCTTGGGCCCCTAGTTGTGGCCCTGAAGCCCTGGAGAAGCTCCCAAAGCCCCCAGATCTCCCTTTCTTTAAAAAAAAAAATCTAGGCTGATTTTGGGGTGTTCCCCCCCAACCACCCAAAATGTGCTCAAGCCACAGTGTGTGCTTCCCCTAATCCTCAAAAGCTCCCTAAACACAGGAAAATCAGCTAAAACAGTGGTGGGAATTGATATTGTGCCACTTTGTACCACAGTGTTACCAGTGTGGCTCTCTGGGTAGGTGCAAATTCAAATAGCCCCTTCCCTCTATGCAGTTGCCTACTTCTGCCCTAGAACATGATGCATGTTGAGACCAACAGGAAGTAACCAGGGGATCGCTATGCACATGCCAAAGAAAGACTGGTTCATTGCTCTATTCTGCAGGGTAAAGCATCCACTAGCTTTAAGGTAGAGGAGAGAGGGCAGGGAGATCTAATTGTCTTTTGACAGAGACGTGGGGTAAAAATAAAGCAGTTGTTGTT
>NC_056524.1:246795706-246915661 GCF_019175285.1 Sceloporus undulatus
TATATGGGTGGCCCTGGAGGATCCAGGGACCACTCTAGCTGCCATATTTTGAACCAGCTGTTGCTTCTGGGAATGGTACAAGGGTTGCCCCATGTAGAGCGCATTACAGAAATCCAAACGAGAGGCTACCAGAGCATGTACCATCGTTTCAAGGTCCCTCCGGTCCAGGAAGGGTCGCAGCTGGCGTATCAACTGAAGTTGAAAACAGGTGCTCCTGACCGTTGCATTCACCTGAGATGTAAGGTGGAGCGACGAGTCCAGGAGCACCCTCAGACTGCGAACAGAGTCCTTCAAGGGGAGCGTGACTCCATTCAGGACAGGTGGACAAACCTCCAATCCCGGACCGGGGGAACCTATCACGAGCACTTCCGTTTTCTCTGGATTCAAGCTGAGTCTGTTTTCCCTCATCCAGCCCATTACCGAGTCTAGACAGGCATCAAGAGGAGAGATGCCATCCCTGATCACTGGATCAGTCGGAGACACAGAGAAGACTATTTGGGTGTCATCAGCGTACTGATAACACTGTGCCCCGTGTCTCCAGATAATCTCTCCCAGCGGTTTCATGTAAATGTTAAATAGCATGGTGGACAGAATGGTTCCCTGAGGGACACCAGATGTAAGCGCCCTCTTGTCGGAGTGCTCGTCCCCCAGCTGCACCATCTGGAATCTGCCCAAGAGGTAGGAACGGAACCACTGGAGCGCAGTGCCCCCAATACCTAACTCCCTCAGGTGTTCCAGAAGGATACCATGGTCAATGGTATCGAAAGCCGCTGAGATGTCCAAGAGCAATAACAGGGACACGCTACCCCTGTCCATGCCCAGACGGAGATCATCGACCAGGGTGATCATGGCAGTCTCAACTCCATAGCCCGCCTGGAACCCGGTTTGAAATGGGTCCAGATAATCAGTATCATCCAAGATCGATTGAAGCTGGATTGCAACTGCCCTCTCGATCACCTTCCCCAGGAAAGGCAATAGCGAGACTGGCCGATAATTGTTATGCATCAGGGGGTCTAGGGAGGGCTTTTTGAACAGCGTTTTTACAATGGCCAATTTTAAGCTGGATAGAAATTGCCCTTCCCTAAGAGATGTATTAATTATGCGGTGTAACAAGGCTGTTACAACCGCTCCTCCCTGAGCCGCTAGCCACGAGGGACAGGGATCGAGAGAGCAAGTTGTCTTCTTAACACTTCTAAGGATCTTGTCCACATCCTCAGTACTTACAGACTCAATGTGATCCAGTACAATAGAGTCCACGGAAGCTCTGGAGACCTCTACTCTGGTTTCTGAACTAATAATGGCGTCGAGATCAGCCCTTAGCCGAGAGGTTTTATCCACGAAGAAGTTGTTAAATTCGTCACAGCAGGCCTTGGATGATTCCAAAATAGGGTTCAGGGAGGAGGGTAGCTGAGTAAGCTCCCTCACTACCCTGAACAGCTCTGCCGGATGCGACTCCGCGGACGCGATACACGCAGCATAGAACGAATTCTTTGCTGCATCTATCGCCACTCCATAGTCCTCCAAAAGGGAGTCCAGGAGTGCCTTGTCGGCTAAGTCCTGATGTCTCCGCCATTTGCGCTCTAGTCGTCGCAGAACCCAGGGCTGCTTTTTGGAAGAAGGCCTGAGAGGATGCTTGGGAGCGATGCTATGTATAGCCCTGGAGAGACCGGTGTCCCAGATGGTAGTCAGGGCGTCAACAGAATCGCTGTCAGATCCAACCATGTTTCCCTCTAGGGCTTCTTGGAACCTAATGGGTCCGCCACCCCCGGGAGGGATCTGGGTAGAAGCCTTGATGTTAGCCTCAACCAGGAAATGGTCCATCCATGACAAGGCGGAAATGTTAGTTATTTCTGCCCACGGAGTTTCCATGTCCGTACAAAAGACCATATCGAGAGTATTACCAGCAAAATGTGTTGGCCCCGTAACCAATTGAGACAGGCCCATGGCGGTCATGGTACCCATGAACTCTCGAGCTGCACCAGATGGAATGTAGCTGGCCGCGAAGGGGATGTTGAGGTCCCCCAGGACAAGAAGCCTGGGGGACTCCAACAGCAGCTCCGAGACCAGCTGTGTCAGCTCGAGCAGGGAGTCTCTTAGCGCACGGGGTGGCCGATAGACCAACAGAATCCCCAAACTGTCTCTGGCTTTTAGGGTCAGGTAAATACACTCAATATAAGAGGTTTGATGAACATGGTTCCTAGTTAAGGGAAGGGTGTTCTTATAGATCAAGGCAACTCCCCCCCCTCCCGCCCACCTAACCTGGTCTGGTCCTTAACTGAGAACATCTCACCTTTCTCCGAATTACATGGTTTCATTTTAGGTGCTGGGGAAGTTTGGTTCATTCTACCAAGTGAAGGTATGTTAATATTGATTTGTGGTTTTTTTTCTTCTTCTTGCTGTATACAGTGTTGTGGTTGGTCTTCTACTGTTTTACTTCATTTTTTTGGTTACATATACTGTATTTTCTGGCATATAAGACAACTGGGCATATAAGACGACCCCCAACTTTTCCAGTTAAAATATAGAGTTTGGGATATACTCACCATATAAGACTACCCTTCTTCCAATGCACACCAAATATAAATAAAAAAAAAACCCATCAGATTTGATTTCAATATGGTAATTTTAATTCAAATGACATGCAGGTACTTAGCAGGAAACCTTGTTGTATACAAAACCTGCTTGGATTGGTCAGCTCTCCCTGCCTGCCCAGCCTTTCCTGTCTCCAAGACTATCAGAGTGGTACCTGCTTTCATACGATCGTCACATACGGTGGGGGTGTGGCCGCAACTGTTTTTGAGCTCCCCCCACCATATGCAGCGACCGCAGATTCTCCAGTCCAGCTCAGAAGTTTCAGCACCTGCCCTATAAGATGGCACCCGGCGTATAAGACAACCCCCGACTTTTGAGAAAATTTTCCTGGGTTAAAAAGTAGTCTTATATGCCAGAAAATACAGTATATTAATGATTACTCTGAATGGAGACTGCAGTCAAGAAATCAGAAGGAGGCTGGGGCTTGGAAGGGCAGCTATGAAGAAACTAGACTAGATCCTTAAGTGTCAAGATATATAATTTAATACTGAAGTTAGGATTGTCGATGCCATTTTATTGACTATTTCTATGTATGTTTGTGAAAGCTGGACAGTAAAGAAAACAGATAGGAAAAGAATCAACTCATTTGAGATGTGGCACTGGAAAAAATTCTGCGGATACTATGGACTGCTAAAAAGACACATAGATGGGTCCTAGAGAAAAACAGGCCTAACTGCAACCTAGAAACCAAGATGGCTAAACTGAGGCTGTTTTACTTTGACCATATCATGAAAAAACATGACTTACTATAAAAGACAATAATGCTTGGTAAGGTGGATGGTAGGATGAAAAGAGGAAGACTACATTCCAGATGGATGGACTCAATCAAGGAAGCCACAGTGCTGAGTCTGCAAGATATGAGTAGGGCTGTTGATGATAGGATAACTTGGAGGTCTCTCATTCAAAGGGTTGCCATGCATCAAAGTCAACTTGAAGACAGTTAACAACAACTACATATTGAGTGATCATTTTAAACTATTGTTGGCTGCTTAAGTTAATTATTTCTATTCTGCAAAGTAGGATGCACTTGTTTTAAATAAATGAAAACAAATACAAATAAATAGCTTAAATATGTCATCTCATGAAAATATGTTTACATGTCCCATGGATAGGCAGGAATGGCCTGGCAGGATCCAGTCAGCTAGAGCAATTTGGAAGCTTGGGTCCCTTTTATGCTACACAATTATAGCACTATGATTCCACTTTAACTGCCATGGCAACATCCTATTCAATCCTGGGATTTGCAATTTAGGGAAGAGTATTCAAAATATAAAATGCTGCCTTTGCAAAATACAAAATACTGCCAGAGAGCACCACTTAGTACCTCACCAAACTACAGATTTCATAGTATGGAGCCATGGCAGCTAGTGGGATATAGCACTATATAGGTGTAGTATAAACATCGGCATGCAGAGATATACTACTTGAGTGATATGCAACTCCCATGCAGAATAGCAACGTTGTCCAACACATGTCAATGACTAGGTTCTATTGTACACAGCACAATAAACAATGCATAACCACAATCAAAATATAGCATGCACAACCATAACATGTAATGCACAATGCACAACTTGTAAAGACAAAGCAGATAAATATGCTCAACCTTTCTTTCACCGCTATCAAGACAATATGTCTATTGTGCAATGGTGACTATTTGACCCTGCATGTTTAGCATGACTTATGTATGCATATATTCCTAACAGAATTTCTCCTAATTGTGCAGTGTGAAAGGGCCTTTGGATTAGAAGGAGAGCTGCCCAGAAAAACTGAAATAACTGTAGAAGCCCAGAGCAGTAGTGGCTCTATTCAGCAGAGGCTGGTGGCCATGCAGAACTATTCTTAAGGAGCTGTTAAACTAGCAAGTGTGAGCTAGTCACTCATCAGCAGCTTTATATTCGGTTCTAAAGCCTTACCTCTTCCCAGAGACTCACAGGAACTACTTCTTGAGGGCATGTTATTTCCATTCTCCTGCCAAATAGGTCTGTACTACCAAGTAGAGCTGTATGCTATATTTTCAGCTCTGGAATTTGGCATAGGCATATTGTTTACTCTATTTCTGAGGCTTTGGGGGATAACAATTAAGGGCCCGTAGCAATAGCTGTGAGTCTATAGATACAATAAGGCTGAGCTCTTTCTCAGGGAGAGTACATTGGCTCCATAGTAGGCCATAGCAGTAGGGTGCAGTAGTGTTGCAGGATCTGACTATAGCTCTTTCTCATTTGTCTGGGCCAAAATGAAGCGCACATTTGACGGATTATATTCATAATGGTTGCAACTGTACATATAGTGTTGATCAGTATCAGCCCAACAGTACTGCCTGAGGGCAGGATGGAGCCCATTCTCCAGGCAGGACAGCCAGGAAGAATATGAATGAATTGGTGGTCATCTACTATACTGGGCAATGGGCTCACATTCTCCAAAACACCTCAGCCAATAGGCTAGTTTAGGGAGCTCATGACAGGTTGTGTGACATACATAAGGCTGTCCTCTGACAGAGGGAAACTGCTGGGAGTTCAGGCAGGACTTGCTTTGGCTATTTGAGAAACTTACTACATTTTGTCTAATGGCAAAGCCGATCTTGAAATACTAAAATAAAATTCTATTTGAATGAGATTTGAAGGATTTCTTCATCAGATAGGGCTATTTTTATGTCTTGTTACAGATGTTAATGTTACAAATAAGGATTTGTAACATGAACATCTACAATTTTGAAATAATTTTTAAAGAAAATTAATTTCCATTCTACTTTCAGATTATATTTTAAAATGAAGATTAAAACCAATTTCCTAGCATCCCAAGTAGGATTTCTGTACAATTTTAAAAATTAATGCACAAAGGGTATAAACTTTTTTGGGGTCCCCAATCAATTTTTAAACTAGAGCAGACCACAATGATGATATTTTATTCTAGTGAGATATTTTTAGAAGTAGAGTATCTTTTGTCTACGTCTTGCATTCTATCTGACTAGGTGAAACAAAAATAATTGTATGTCAGTGTAAATGGCAATATGTTTGAGCCATAAATGATGGCTGTTCTGGTGTACACTGTTGAGTTATACCAACTAAACTGATGTGTGCAGTAGCCTGTCATACAGCAAATAGGAAAACTCCAAAGTATGCTCAAATTATATTTGCCCTAAGCAAAAAATAAAAATAAAAATATTACTCACACCATCCTTACAACTCTTCAATACCTATTAGTAACAAGATCTTTTCAATCACAGAGAGACAAAGGATAAGAAGAAAGATTTCTACTGAGTGTGTTACACTTATATAGCAGTATGTAATTTAAACATAACATATACATTTCTTCATAAAATCTATTGCTAAGTTAACATTCACATACTAGGGTTTCCTAATACATTTTATTCTACTACCGAACACTATATGGCACATAAATATAATAGATGATGGCAGTTTCAGCATATTCCAGGCAAAGTATGTATTGTGCACCGATATGTCTGACATAAATAGGTGTTCTAAATGCACATGCTCAGGGCGCTTAGAAATGGAAGGACTTTTCCAGTGCACAGCTATTAGCCATTATGTGTATATCATCATCCTGATATTAGATTTACCTCTGCGCATGATGTTGGCTGATATACTGTGGTTACTGGACAAACCCATGCATGTGAACTTCCTACTGCATATCATGAAAATGTGGCATTGGAACAATTATGTGCATCTAAAGGTACATTTATAAATATATAGTGATTATATTTTGCATTTTACAGTTTGGTTTATGGTTCAGTCATTCCGCTAAAGCAGGAAATCAGGGGATGGGGGGTGGGTCTAATGCTTGAGAAAAATTGCAACCTTACTTCAAATACTGAGAAAGAGCTGCTCATGTTTGAGAAGTAGAAGTTTTCACTTCTATTAACTGTGAAAATCCCCCACACCTTTTTTTTGCAAGGCAGAGCTATTTCTTGTTCATTAATGTAGGGAGGTCTGCTGGCTATCTTTCTCTTCCACGCAGGGTAATGAGAAGAGATGATTACAGGTTCAAAGTTGTCCACTTCCTTTTAAGTAAAATTAATTTACATAGATAATCATCCAAGCATGAAATCTGCCCACATCCACAAAATTATCAAAATGTTTTTCTGAAAGTCCCCCCTTTTACCTTCCCTTGGATCTATGTTCCATTCTTGCAACATAGTTTTGCAACACTCCAAATGTCCCTTTTACATATAGAAGTGGAAGCTGGATAGCAGTACAAGGCTCACCTGAGATCAGTACAGCCAGTTACTATTCAGTGTCTCCTCTGCCACCTAACCATACCAACAAACTACTATCCGCTGGACAAAGAGCTCAGAGCTTGAAGATGGGGTGACATAACTGGGAAGAATCAAAATTTCTGTTGTGCAGTTTGTGCCTTTGTAATTTTTGCATTCCTCTTTGACAATTTATCTGGTTTCAGTCCAGAGCTCTTCCGGCTTCCAGTCAGTTAGGTTTAGTAGTGCAGCATTTGAAAGATTCTAATGAGTTCAATTCATTTATTTATTTGCCACAATTATATAACTAAAATTAAGCTTCTGTCTGCCTGCCACCATGTCATGTGTTAATAGCTGGATGGATTTTCATCAGAGTTGGAGAAATATTTGGGATGGCCTGGCTTAACATATAGGCTATGTGACATACAGGAAATTCACTCTGGGAGACATTATTTTTTCATTCATATGGCACAGTGTGTTTGGCAGCATCTTGGGAAAGGTGTTCTCTCAAGGGCAAATGAGACTAGGGAACAGTCTGAAGATGCCAGCCACACTTGTAGGTGAAACATCAGGAAATAATAATAATAATAATAATAATAATAATAATAATAATAATAATTTATTTCTATCCCGCCCAATCACCGAGGAATCCGGGTGGCTAACAACAGTGGAAGTACAATAAAAATACAATAAAAAACAAATTAATCCCTTCCCAGCCCCCCAGTCATATAAAGCAGACAATAACAATAAGCAATATCAATAAATTCTTCCAGAATGTGGCTACACAGCCTGACAAACCCACAGAAAACAATGTGAGGAATATCTGAGAACCCAAAGAGACAGGCAGCCAGCCTCCAGAAAAGTTGAAACTTGATGAACATTGACAATAAAAATAAATAAAAAAATAAATAAATATTTTATTTATATTTTCCCGCCTCTCCCAGGTGGATTGAGGTGGGATTACAACTTAGTATAAATATACAGCTACAAAACTCATCAGTAAAATATATAAGCATTTAACAATTTAACAATTAAAAACATGCTATTAAAAGCAACAGTGGGACTAAAGGGAACAATGGTTAAGGATTCTCATGGTCAACTCTGGGTTCTACCAACAGGGGATTTTTTTACACTAGAGAATGTACCTCCATCCCAAATTTAGGGAAAAGTGAGGTCAATTCGATATCTCACCAAACAGCACAGTTGCTTATTATACGCAAAGATTTACACAGCGGCCATTCCGAAGTCAATCCAGTGCTAATTCGAAGGAAATCACCACATCAATTCCTACCCAGCACTTTCCAGATTTCGAATTAACAATCTTCCACATGCGCAGAGAGCACAGCGTTGTTTCCTGACCTCTCTACACTTCCAGGTGAACCCCAGACCTTACTTCTTGTCCATGCGTTCTTTTATTCCTATTGTTTCATGTTGTTAATTGTTGTGCATTTTGCGTTATGTTATATCTGCACATGACTGTTACATTTTCAGTCCTCCACATTTGTATACATGTGAATGTATATATATGTGAATATATATGTATATTCTTGTGTGTGTGTGTGTATGCATATACACATACACATACAGTGGTGCCTCAGGTTACGAAAGTAATTCGTTCCGCGGCCGCTTTCGTAACCCGAAAAGCCTTCGTAAGCCGAATTGCCATAGTTTTTAAAAGTATTGGTCTTGTGTTCATTGATAATGCCAATAATTTGCTGTTCCTGAGGGAGCATGAAATATTATATTATAGATATATACCAAGATCCTGCTTTTCAAAGTGTAAGCCTGTACTCATGTAGTTACACACTACACCATTTTTGCTGAACACTAACATTGTGCATCTTATTTAGTGCCTGCCACTATACTAGTTTATTGTCCCATTGTGCAATTTTCTGCAATCCCAAGGAATCACATGGCTCCTTGAAGCCATTGATGAATACATAATGCTAGAATGTATGGCTGGAGTCCTTTTAGTTAGTTCCAACTAGTGTAAGGCCATGCAATGAATTCTTGATTGATGAGTGAACATGAGTTGGGACTAAAATAGATTTCAGGTTCATGTGAAATGGTTATACTTGCAGAACGCTTCTTATCATGACCTGAATACATTCATTGCACAATGGCACAGAAATTACAACCAGATGTTTAAGGAAATTTATATATGATACCAACAGGATTCTGGTCATACTCTTTATTTTTTAACTGTTGTATATTTTAATAGTTGTATGATACCTTAAGTCTTTTTAAAAAAAGAACTAGTATCTAGTAAATTGACAATGATAAGACTAAGAATAACAAAACAAATGGATTTTATTCCTGAGTGCAACAGCACCATCCAAACCTTTTGTTTCTATTTGCAGCTATGGGAGGATTACTCCTGTGCTGGCGTACACGTGAAAACATTTCATAAAACAGTTTTCTGGCTCATCTACACTGGCTGTAGTTCACAATTTCTCATATTCCTGCTGTGTGAAATTCAGTGCCAGCTGGAGCATGAAAAATCTATCTTGTTTAAGTAGGAGTGATGTATCATGGGGCAGTTCTGTGGCAATGGTTCTCCTTCTACTGTTTAGATCTCGCTTGTGGGCTGATGCCAGCACAACTCTCTGGCAGAACCTAGTGCAGATAGAGAAGGTTGGATAATTTTAAATTGGGAGGAAGTGCATTACCCTAAACGTCCTGAGAATGCTGGGGGCTGGGAAGGAAAGCTCATCAGGCTTATTATTCTGAATGATTTCCTCAGTTTCTGGTGTCAGGAACACACACAACACATACTGTTACCAGCAGATAGCTCATGAGGTGAGTTGCAGAATTGAAACCAGAAAATGGATCAAAAGAAATTTGCAACAGGTTTAGCTTAGTGTAGCTGCATAGTGTTGTGCTTTTCTAACTTCTGGGGAGGTGTAGAGAATTTCTGCTGTAAATCAGCCATGCCTTCCGGCTTTGTATCTGTGTTGTCATTTCTGAAGCTGAGAGCTGGAAAGTAATACAGGACATTAGATATTAGCCAAGTATTCAGCTTTTCTGCTTTAATATATGGATGCTGAGGTCTCACTTTGCCTTTTGGGCCTCATTTTGCTTTTTCAGTCAGGGTATAGGTTCACAAAACTTTGGATTTTTTTTTTTTTTTTTTTTTTTTTTAGCAATGGTAGTAAAGTTAAGCAAGTATGTATGTCCTGAACAGACAGGCCAAAATAAAGCTGCTTCAGGCCATTTTGGAAGTGTGCTATTTAAATGAAGCATGTGTCCTAAGAGGTTGGAAGCTGTGCCAAAGCCACGCTACACTCCTAAGTACTGGCGTGCAGCTTTGGCACAGCTTCAGGCCTCTTAAGATGCATGTGTCATTTAAACAGCATACCTCCAAAGTGGCCCGAAGCAGCTTTATTTTGGCCTGTCTATTCATGACCTAAGTTTTTTTTTAAAGGACAGTTCTCTTATCTATTGTGAAGGACATGCATGCGTACCATGTGCACATGTCCCTTTAAAATGCTTCATAGTGATAAATGGGAAAAGACTGAAGTATCTGCTTCTAGATTTCTTTAAAAATGTACATGCATTGATACAATTCCAATACATTGGAATTATTGTTATTATTATTTATTTTATTTATGGTATTTATACCCCGTCCTTCAGCTCTAATGGCTATCAGAGTGGATATGGTTAACATTTGATGTTAACATGTGCAAATGTACAAATTTTGTGCTTTGTATATGGTGGCACATAATTGAGCTACATTCTCAACAAAATACTGACTAGTCAGTAGTGGCTAGTGACTCACATGTAATTTCTATTGGTGAATCAACTCTAGGGTCTAGTCTGAACTTTAAAAGAAATATACAAGGTACTGAACCTATTTTGGCAGTGGGGTTAAGCATTTTGGATAGTGAATTTAACTTTGGAGTACAACTCAGGATGGATTTCCAGCACCACTAAAGTAGATGCCACCAGTACCTAGTTGATTAATGTGTGTGCTAAGTTAACATGTTCCATTAACTGAAAGAGCTGAATAATATTAATTTTTTTGTAGGAATCTGAACTGGCTTTAACTTTCATCTTTGGATGTTGCACTGCCCATGACACTATCCAGAGGCAGCACATGAAACTATAGGAGTTGTTTGTATTTCTTCTCATTTGCTTTGACGTGGATTATAGTTCTGTAGCAGAGTGATTATAGATTGCTTTGGTAAGCATATCCAAAGATAGTATGGTCCAGGGCAAAAAACAAATATGTTTCTATGCCTACTGGATTCAGTAGAACATAAACAGATTGTAATTGGTTGCTTGTCCCTTTCTGTGTTTTGAAGTACATTGGGTGCTTGTACTCTGCTATGTAGCTCTTAATGCATCTGAACCACAGCGAGAGCTATACAGAACACTACTCTGTTACACAGCTTAAATGAAAACAGCATGAAGGGAATGATGGTTCACCTGGTCAAATGAGATTGATGTTATTTTTGTCACTGAACAGTTGTAATCCTCACGGGAACAATTTAAGGTGGGAAAACAGCAGGGTGACTGTTGTATCTTTCTTCCACTTGCAGTTTTGCCCTTGCTAGCCTTCTCCCCAGAACATTTTTCTCATAGGCTGTCTTACTTCTGCCTAAGGTGAAAAGTGGTACTTTGAGTGAATTGGTTCTATGGACATACCAGCCAACATTTGAGCAAGGGCAAAACTGCAAGTGGAAAAACAATACAACAGTCATTTCACAAAATGTTGGACATACCGTCATAAAAGTACACAAATGTTGGACATAGAATCATGGGATCATAGAGTTGGAAGAGACCACAAGGGTCATCCAGTCCAACTCCTGTCATGCAGGAACTCACAATCAAAGAACCTATGACAAATGGCCATCCAGCCTCTGTTTAAAGACATACAAAGAAGGAGACTTCACCACACTCCAAGTGAGTGTATTCCACTGACAAATAGCTCTTACTGTCAGGAGTGTCTTCCTAATATTGAGGTGGAATCTCTTTTCTCTAGTTTAAATCCATTGTTTCATGTCCTATTCTCCGGAGCAGCAGAAAACAAGCTTGCTTCAGCCTCAATATGACAGCCCTTCAAATATTTAAACAGGGCTATCATATCACGTCATAACCATCTCTTCTCCAGACTAAACATACCCAGCTCTCTAAATCTTTCTTCATAAGGCATGGTTTCCAGACCCTTCACCATTTTGGTTGCACTCCTCTGGACCCTCCAACATTTCAAAAAATCAGGAGACATGTGGCCAGACAACATTAGAGTGTCAAAAGCTATGAATGAGGAGGAACACACAAGCTAGGTGAGAGCCAGTCTGGAACTTAAGGAGTGGGCTATGACTCTAGAGACCAGGGTTCAAATCACTGCTCAGCCATGAAAGCTTACTTGGTGACCTTGGGCAAGTCACATTCTCTCAGCCTCAGAGGATGGCAATGGCAAGCCACCTCTGAACAAATCTAGCCAAGAAAGCCGTGTGATAGGTTTGCCTTAGGGTCACCATAAGTCAAAAATGACTTGAAGGTGTACAACAAAAACACAAGCTAGGAGAGGCTGCTGACATTTGACTTTTCCCTACAAGGAAAGGCAACATTATGCCTTTCCTCTCCCCCACTGCTGAATTAATAGAATGCAAATTACTTTTTCCCTTTGAACTTAGTTTGCACCAACTGAAGTAAGGACACAGGGGGAAAGTGCAGGGAGAGAGAAACTGTGACACTTTAAAAGCCACTGAAAAACAGATGACATCTGATTAATTGGGACTTTCCCTGACAAACTGGAACATTTGGAGGGTATGTGTGGATGAAAGAAGGGTTTAGCATCTTCCCTGCTCCTAACAACATGACCGATGCTTTTCTGCTTTAATCAGATCAACCATATCACTTTATTTACATTTAAGAGACAGGTTTCTAAAGGTCATTAAGTTCCATCCTATGAAGGTGGGACCTGTTTCCTAAGAAGGAAAGACTCTTCAGTGATGCATACTGCTGTGTCCCCAGCAATAGAAAAGTGGGAAGAGGAGGATTTATATGAAAATTTGCATCTTTGACACCAGGAAAAATGCATTAATGCAAGGATAAAAGACCTCTTTGGCCAACAAGGCCTTCTCATCCAGCCTATTGGTTCCACCCCCCTGTGACTCTTCCCCTTTCCACAATACTACTTTCCTCTCTTGTGTCCAGTCAAGCAACAGAGGTATGAGCAGCCTTGTGGTTAGAAATGTTGACTTGGATTGGCTTGAGTGTAATGACAGTGGTTGTTATAGTTAAAGAAAGGTAGGTAAGGTGTGATAATTGTAAATATGCTCTTCAATAAGCTACATGTCTTCTACCAGGAAATAAACATGAGAATCGACAGAGCAAGTGCAAATGGATGAGATCAATGGCCAATCTGTTCCTAGTCTGGACTATTACCCAAAGAACGGTGGGTGGGGGATGGACAGATTGGGTGTTACCCACCAACTCTCAGTGTTAACTTAAAATGTTTGGGAAATTAGCTTTGAAAGAGGCTTGGATAAACTTTGGACCATTTGAATCAGTGTCTACCAGTACTAACTGAGGCAATCTCCAAGTTTAGGGTGAATTTAGAGAAATGCAGAGTGCAATCACACCCAAGATAGCAATTCAGAAAGACACAGCATACAGAGCTAACTGAAATGGAAATATGGAATAGGATAGCGGAGTTTATAGGAGTTTGCTGTGGGGTTACAATTATCTGTCCGATGAGAAGACTGACTGAGAAACTGATGAGACTGACACATGGGAGAAGAAAGGAGATGTGAAGCCCCATCACTCAGCTAAGCTGTGGGACTCTACTGTCACCTTTGCCCTGCTCCTTAATTCTTTTTTTCAGTAGGAGGAATGACCTATACATCACATTTTAGAAAAGTTTTACTTCAACATCTCCCCCCCCCTTTTTTTTTTTGTTTCTCTAACTTTTGATAAAGAACTCCTCGTGTTAAAACATCAGTGGTTCGGGCTTTCTGTCAAGTCCATCACTTCTGTGACTGGGATTGTGATGAGAAGTTTCATCACTCATTTGACTGGAGAAGCTTGCCAGCTCCAACAGGTTTCTCATTAAGCCTCAAATTCAGGATGTGCTGTAAATTCCAAATGTGAGAGAGGCCTTAGAAGAACCAGCTATCCATGCACACACATACAAATGAGGCTGTTTCCTGCTGGATGCCTTGCAGAACAAGTCGGGTATTTCATGTGGAAAGCTTTTAAGCTATTTATTCCTTTCAGTTTCTTGGTCTGATGCTAGGTTGGTTATGGAACACTGCTGCTTTCAAAGGCTTGTGGCAAAACAGCAGGACAAGAGGTTTTTTTAAAAAAAAAAAGAATAAAATATCATTGTGTGTCTGTATTAATTGGTTCAGACAAGCTTCATTTGAACTAAAAATATTGGTTTGCATCCAGATTAAGGGTGCATCTACACTGTGGAAATAATGCAGTTAGACATCAATTTAAGTGTTATAAACTCCATTATATAGAGTCTTGGGATCTGAAGTTTTACAAGGTCTTTAGCCTTTTTTGCCAAAGGCTGGTACCTCACAATACTACATATCCCAGGATATTGTGGGACAGAGCCATGGCAGTTAAAATGATATCAGTGTATTATTTCTGTAATGTAGACACACCCTTAGTTATACTTCTGGAGTAAATTCATTCAAATCAATGAGACTGTATCTAACACAGGCATGATTTACTTAAGTCCCATTGATTTGAATGAATTTACTCTAAACGTATAACTAAGGGTGTGTCTACACTGTAGAAATAATGCACTGACATCACTTTAACTGTCATGGATCCACAATCGACCCACTAATTTCTGAAATAAGGGGTCTCTGGCTATGAATTTGTAATGTCTCTCCCTAAACTGGAAATCTCAGGATTCCACAGGATGGAATCATGGCAATTAAAGTGGAGTCATAGTGCTATACTTTTGTAGCGTGAAAGGGCCTCATGTCAGTTGGACAATAAATTCACATTAATAAATAATAAATAAAACTTTTATTTTTATCCTGCTTTTCTGTGACGAGACAATCAAAGCGGCTCACAACACATTAAAATATCCACATTCTACATTATATCCCAAATCACCCCCTCTTAAAATAGGATGTATTACAGTGGACCCTTGTTATACGCTGGGGTTTAGTTCCAAGATCCTCCATGTATAACAGTCAGTGTATGCTCAAATCCCACTAAATATAATGACATAGCAAAATGGTATCCCTTATAAAAAATGGAAAATCAAGGTTTGATTTTTGAAATTTATACTTTTTTTGGACATTTTCAAACCATGTATGCTTGAATCCATGTATAAAAAAACCGTGTATAAGAAGGGCCAACTGTTCTTTGAATTTTAATGGAATTGTTTAAGTTGCTGAGCTCTATCCCCAAAGTAGGATAGGCGCAGGGCACACCACCAAGAAACAGCGGTCTGACGGCACCCAATTTTGCTCCTCAGGGATGGTGCAGCCCCCAAATGGCGCGCCACCACTGCAGAGCAAAAAGAACCCAGAATTTCTGGGTTCTTTGTGCGACGCCACAGTGATGTCACGAGTGCGCCATTGGCGCACTCACGACGTAAGCACCATGAGGTGCTGTGTGGACACCATGTGGTGCTTACTTCACAATGCCAATGCCCGTGTACACAGGACGCCACCATTATTATGCCACTGCCACAGAATAGCGTTGTGGGGCATGCAGTTGCTCTGTCCCCAGGCAAACCTACTACGTGTCCAGGCCGATGCAAATTGCCAGTCTGGACCAGGACATAGCTACCTTGGATAGATCCTTAATGGAATAGACTGAAACCTGGAGAAGTTTCACCTCCTCACAGACATAGGCTGCATTTGTACTGCAGAAATGATGTAGTTTGACACAAGTTTAATTGCCATGGCTCAATGCTATCAAAATCCTCACAATTCCCATAATTCTATATCATGGACCCATGGAGGTTAAAGTGGAGTCAAGCTGCATTATTTCTGCTGTGCAGATTCCACCATGGAAGTAACAGATTACTTAGTAATACATAAGGACTTCAGTTCAAAGATTGTCTTCCTCAGGTGGCAGGAATATATTTTTTTCTGATGAAGGATTGCTTCCATCAGTGGATGGAATCATTCCAGAATAGGCAAAAGAAACTGAACGTTTAGATCAAATCCAATATTTTTAATTCAAATGTGAGTACCTCTCAGTACAACATTATTATTTATTTCTATTTGTCTACATGTTTTAACTCCATGGAGAAAAAGAATGCTTTTCAGAAACAGATCAGCTTCTTGTGAAGAGTCTATGTATCAGTTATTTGGCTCTTGGCACAGCAGGACTAAAAATCTCAAGTCTGCTGTTTTGTGTGGTGGCTGGGGAACTGAATGCCTGTTGGGCCATTCACAGTTTTGAGTTAGACTTGGGTTTTCAGCAGGGGGTGAGTTACTTAAAGAACAACGATTCTTGATAGGAGGAAAACAGTTGTGTGAATTCAGCCTTAGGGATACACAGTAAGGAGAGCAAGCTCGAGGAAAAAAAGCACATTTTAATCATCTTGGTTGCTTTTCTGAACTCTGAAATATTTTTTAATCAAACTGTTTTGTCTTTAGTTTATGAGTAGTTGGAAATATTTTTTCCCCTGTGCCAATGCTTTTATCTGACATGCATAGATATGTATGGTTATCTAAGCTTGACATGAATGAGTTTGTTTAATACTGTTAAAGGAAATGCTCAGTTAATATTGGGTGAGCCTGGAGTTATGTTAGTCATGCTTTTCTCACACTGATCTTAATGGGAGAACTTGGTCATAATTAAGTGGGGTCCAAACCATTGGATTATATCCAGTTACTCTTCCCAGAGATGTAAAGGTTTGTCACAGTGGAATATGGAGGGCGGCTCACATCTCCTTTCCAATTCTCAGTATTTGCTCTATGGGGTTTGTGGCACTCTGGAGCAGATTTTTAGAGGGTCACTAAGGGCTTTAGAGGAGAGAAGGGAAGATTCCATTACATGAGCAATACTGGAAATCAACTATTTTTCTGCTGCGGTGGTGTGGGCTCTTCAGCTCTCCATATGTAGAACCAAATCAGTAGAAACCATATTCATGTTAGCTGTAATTATAAACATTAGCAAATTTATTTTTGAATTCTTGTTGCCAGCCATTTCAATTTTCCTTTTCTTTGCATGCTATGACTGAAAAATCTCAAATATTTTTCCCCATTTTGATAATTCTTAACCCTTCCCACTTATTTGAGTGTGTATGTATGTGGGGGCATGGGGTGGTTAGGAGGTGAGAGGGAATGCTATAATTCAGCTGCTTGGTAGTATCAGAAATATACAACTGACATAAATAAATCTGTTTATAAGTCTAAAGTGCATTATAAAAAGCTATGAATCCACTTTGAGGCATAAAAGGAATTAGATTTGCTGCTATAGCTCTGTGCTGGGATTAATAAAATGCTCAGCAAATAGCTGATGGAATGATCCATTTGAGATCAGTACTGGTATCTTGGGAAGATGTTCAGGACTGCTGTGGTGTGTGTGGTGTGTGTCTGTGTCTGTGTCTGTGTGTGTGCATTTGTGGTGAAGAGAGTTGCATTTGTTCAGTATTGTTTCTGGAACAGCATTGTTAAAATTAGCTGAGATAAAGCCTGCACATATTTGCAGGGTCTATTAAGCAGAGAGAAATCCATCTGTAAACCTAAGTTTCCCTTCATTTCCTTCAGTATATATCTCCAAATTACAGTGAATTCGTTCCTGAGCTGGAAAGGTGCCAGAAGTTTCTCATCTAGCTATTTGTGGGCTGCCTCTTCTTCTTTTTCCCTCCCTTCTTCTTCTTCTCTTCCTCCCATCCTCTCCCCTTTGAGGCTTTCTGATGCCTAAAGAGTGAGCTCAACTCAAAGGTTTTTCAGCCTCACACTTGCCTGGTATTTTGTAACAGTCAGATCCAGCTCTGTGTAATACTCAGGAAGACCGTGGCAGCATCCAATTTCTAGCCCCCTTTTTTCTCCTGCAGGTGATCCAGAAACTTCAACAATGCATTTGGTAATGTATGCTTTTTTTCTAAATTCAGGCTTGTTTCATTTGATTTTTATTCAAGCTTTCTGAGTGAAATGAATGTGAGGAGGGAGCTTATTGAGACACTGACCATGTATATACAGTATATGGTATATGTGTGTATATATGGGATTGTGTGTGTAGGTGAATCTGTGTGTGTTATGTTGTTTTAGACTAAAATGCAATTTTAAGTATCTGTGCAAAAGATTCTTATTCAACTATCATTTTCTCACTGAGCAAAGCTCAGTTTGGTGCACATGCAATTTATAATGAGTTAAGTTTTTCAAAGCAAATTCAAATTTAAGACTACTGTTTTACATTGAAGTGTCTTGATGCTGAAATGAGACACTTGATGACAGCAATAGATTTAAAGCAAGGGCTGAATAAATATCCAGACTCACTGAACTCTGGAAAAACAAAGGTTCTACTGCTATTGAACATTTCTGTAGATTCCCTCCTCCTTAAAATTATATTTCATATTTTCATTTGGCAGCTGATGTGGGTGCAGTTTCAAGTAACCTCACAAGGTTTCCGAGAGTTAGTATTCAGGCAATGTTATACTGTAGATATTCTAATATTGGACTCTGAATGACAAATGGATCAGTGTAAACCTCTGAAACCAGGATATGAGCTATTTCCCCATAAGCATTTGGGAAGGGGGTCTTTATACATTTATGTAAAGAGGCAAGGTGGTTGTGCTACCTTTGTGATGCTGAGCTTGTTCCTCCAGTAGTTTTGTAGCAATTCAACTGAAAATTGCTTTGGGGAAGTGTTCCAAAAACTAGCATCACCACCACTGGTTCATCGGCATCTAGTAAGTCCATGGTGAGCTGGCTTGAAGTGATAAGTTTGTGGAGTATTGAAAAAGTATAGTTATTACTCCTGTGTTTAAGAGGGGAAATCCACATTTTACTTGTTGGGTGGTAGGAGTGACACTTAGGCTGTGATGTTTCTGCTTACTTAGGAGTAAGCTCTCCAGATCATGTATGTGTGTGTGTGTGTGTGTGTGTGTGCTTGTCAAGTCAGTTGTCGACTTATGGCAGCCTTATGAATTTCATAGGGTTTTCTTAGGAAAGAATACTCAGAGGCAGTTTTGCCAGTTCCTTCCTCTGGTATATATAGCCTACAACACCTGTTATTCATTGGCGGTCTCCCATCTGAGTACCAACCAGAGCTGATCCTGCTTGGCTTCCAAGATCAGACAGGATCTGGTTTCTTTAGGGTATTTAGGCAGATTATAGTAGGATTGATTTCTGAGTAAACATGCATAGGATGGCACTGTTGGACTGCACAAACAGCTGTGAACCTATTATAATGTTTTTTAAAAAGAATATAACTTTGTTTTGTATTCTTTTTTACTTAAATAGCCACCTCAAGCATACAACTCCCTTGTTGCAACAGCTTCATTAAAATATTATTTTTATTGATTCTTAATTATTTTTAAAAATGTCATACTACTATCTTGCACCATGAAACAATGTTTCTGGTGTGAATTGTAGCTGGATTCACAATGTGGGGGAATATCAAGTTATGACATGAGTTACATGATACCACAATGTTGCACCAGCATTACATGCTGATCTAGGGTTCTTTGTAAGTGTTGGTAATTAGCTTCAGGCTGATCATAGAACACAATGTTAGAAGCTAGAGACATTTTCAGCAGATAGTACAAGAAGAAAGTGAGTAAAGCTGATGATGTCAGGGGAAAGATGGGATAAAATGTGTAAATTCTACAGATTCCTCTGAATGTGAGAATCATAAAGCATGCTGCAAGGGAGTGCAAAATCGGAATTATAGGATTATAATTGTATATGTGATTTACCTTATTTTTTAACATGGGCAGTACACTATCACCTACCATAGCCTAGAATTCCCCACATCCACAAGTCAGTTGGTACTGTGAGAGCTCTGCATCTGCAAACTGAAAAACCCTTAGGTAGTTATCAGAATAAAGCACAGCAGTTTTGAGCTACAGGAGCACTTACTGTAAAGTTTTCTGAAGGGGCCAACTCTGTTTTCCTCATATAATACTTCCGCCGTTTCCTAGGGTACAATCCTCAGGACATGACATTGTTTAAAATAATACATTATATGGATTCCTTGGCCACTGTTATGGTTTTTAAATGTTGTCAACAAGGTTCCTTCATCCGTAGGATGATCTCAGGGCACATGTACAGTGTAGAAATAATGCAGTTTACCATCACTTTAAGTGCTCTAGCTCCATTCTATGGAATCTTGTGATTTGTAGTTTTACAAGGTTTCTAGCCTCATCATTCAAAGCATACTGGCACCTTACAAAACTACAAATCCTAGGATTCTGTAGCATGGAGCCAAGGCAGTTAAACTGGTATCAAAGTGCATTATGTCTACATAGGTGCACCTTAAGCTTGAACCATAGTGGTTGTCCCAGCTAGAGTAAACCCAATGAATCAGTGGGATTTACATAAGATTTGACTCAGCATTAATCAATTGATTCAATGGTTCTACTCTAGTTGAATCTTACTAGAAATGAGATCCTAATTTGGCAGAAGCTCCTTCAGGGACTGAACAAATACTTGATGGTCTGAATCCTGTTGGCGAGTCCCCGAAAGAATAAACCCATTGCATTAATTTGTAAATGGTGAGTCAACAATTAAGTAAATATCATTGTTTAAATGAGTCAAGTCTAGTTAGGAATACGCAAGCTAATATTGTTCCCCCCCCCCCCATTTTTCAGGATCTTGTATTTAAGGAAATTTCTTGATCTTGTCTAGCTGTGTTCCCTTATTTTATATAAATGGTATTAGACCAAAATTAATGTGGATGACTTTGTGTTTTCATTCAAATTATGTTCATAACTCTTCAACAGAATGATCTTAAACTGCATTTTGCCTTGGAATAAAATATTGACTAATAGGCTATGCTGAACTATTATAAATGTAAGTCTCTGTATTCTCTAACAAATTTATTAGACAGTTACAGTCTATTTTGTTAATTCACACAAATGAAAATGTGCATTAGTGATGATTGATTTACCCAAAGGTGGTTAGACTTTGATTCACTCCATTGTCCAGCCAAAGCTACGGTATCCATTTGCTAATGGTTGCCTATATATTAGAAATGTCAGCACACATAAATTGCCAACCTTGGAACCTTAATTACATATTGAATGCATAATTTATTTGAAAGGTGGCTTAGTGGCATAGAACACCATAATTGTGCTCTACATCACAAATTAAGCCATTGTAAGGATCAGAATCTTCTCCTACTGCCTGTCCTGGGTTTTATGCTGCACTTTCTGAAAACTCTACTTGGCTATACATAGATTGGTCTTGATTCTCACATAGCTTTGGTAGATGATGAGTCATATTTAGCTAGAAAAATGCATATAAAATGCAATGTAAGTTGACTATGCACTTGCATGTTTGGGTTCTGTTATGCATACCGGGAAGCCACTGGAAATATTGAAGACTGTTTATGCAGAAAATTAATCTTCAGATTGCCAACTGACTTGCTAGGTAGCCTTGGAAAAGTTACGTATCACCTGCGGGTAGATCAAGTTTAGATATATGTGGGTCTTGTTTTGTATAGAACACAAGGGGCTTTTCATGAGTCACCACTTGTGCTCTATCCAAAATCCACCCTGACAGCTGTCAAACTCTGAGGTGCCAATGCTAAGATCATTAGATGTCTGTGAAGGGAGAGGGAAGCAGATGACCAAACAGCTGGGATTGCTTTTCATCCCCACTGCTGATCTCAAGAGAGAGGAAGAAGAATGATGACTTCTTTCCTTTCTCCTCCCTGACTAGTGAACTGCAGTGGGGAATAAGGCAGCTCCCAGTGCTTGCTTGGCTTTCTTCCTTCTCTTCTACAGCCATTTAATGGATGTAGCAGTGTTAGCCCAGGCTTGGATTCCCAAATCACCCCTCTTATATTTGATATCAACATAATATTAAAAGGGACCTTTGATGGAAGGTGACCTGTGGGTAACCTGGGATTGCCCTTATTCAGGACATATGGCTCAGACCAGATGGCTCCAGCTAGGGTGGAGAGGAAGACATTCACCACAATAGATTACCCTAAGACATCAACATAATGTCTTTGATCCACAGAGGGAGATGATGGGATTCTGGCAAAGAAAGATGGCAGTGCCTCATAGATAAGAATCTCTCTTGCCAAGGTATGAGTTTGCCTTTTGCCTTAGGAAGTCAGTCTGCCCTTGCCTTATGTGGGGGAGCCATTCTGAACCCACCCACCCCGCATAAGAAAAAAAGTGCATATGCTCAAGTCCCATTAGATATAATGGGACTTATGTTCGCTGCGCACGCATGTGCGCCATTCTCTCATTCTCCCAGAGGCTTCCACGTAAGCTGGAAGCCACCTATAATGAGCCCGCATATGGCGTGGGCTCACTGTAATACCTATCTTCAAAGATTTACTACTTTCAGCTTTTGGTCTGAAAACATTTGCTGCAGCCATCAATCTTTTATACAAACATTAATGGACACATCTACTGCAATTCCCATGTAATATTCTTTCCTGGAAAACAATTTGGCATATAGTTAATCCTTTCAAGTCCTTGATTTCTGCCTTCAAGGCACATTTCACAGTATAAGTATTGGTCACTAGAACCCAGTCGTTGGCTTAGTTTGAAAGCAGACATCCATGCTCCAGTTTTCAGCTAAATTCCTCAGTAGCTAGCAGCTCTCCAGGTTTCCAGGTGGCTATTGGGTTCATTTCTGTTCCTTCAGTTGGAAGCAAGCTTCATCATTTGTAAGTACTGCCATTAGCAAAGTCTCAATCTATTTACTTCTCCCACCTTTGTTTCTTAGGTCTTGTGTGTGCACGTGAGTGTATGTGCTTTTGTATGTGAGTTGCTCATTCCCTTAATAAAATTACACCATTGATTTGGAATTGCCCATGGGATTCTGTGTGATTTGGTACCATTAAACATTGGGTTAAAGATCCCCAAGACTGTATGTTGCCCTGGTCAAACTATAACTCTCCTTTGTACCAATGTTAAAATTCCCCTTAGACATATTAATTTGTGGGTGCCTTAAAGGACCCTCAGCAATTTGGGTAACAGCAGCACAGTCCCAGAGCTTGACATTTACTGGAAGAGAAGAGAATTATGGAGGATTGCATTCCACTCATCTGGTGGAGCATCTCAACCATCATGGTTCAGACCTCAACCATCATGGTTCAGAAACTCATTGGATGGTCTTGGGCAAGATGATGATGATGATGATGATGATGATGATGATAATAATAATAAATTTTATTTATATACCATCTTTCCAAAGGATCATAACTTATTAAACAATATAGTTGTGATGATAACTCCAGAAACCTTTTTCTGTCATATAAAAGCTGAGTATGAGAAGTTGAAACATTGTCAATGTGGCCAGGATTAAAATATCACACAGCACTACTACAATGATAACTATAAAGAGTTTCTTGAAGGTACAAAAGCCTAGTGGCAGGGAGTTCACCAAAATTCAGTAGCTGAAGGAAAGTTACAACTGAGTAGCAATGTAAGCCTAACTAGAGAGGAAGAGGCTTGAAGAAAAGAACAATGATGGTAGAGATTTGCGGCAAAAAGTGGATATCCCAGAATAATTTTTTAAACTATTCTGTACTCACCAGTCACTTATTGGCTGCAGATGTATAATGCTAGAAAAAAGATCACAAAATTAAGAAACAGAGAGAAACCAAAACCAACATATTTACCCATCCTTAGTAGGTGACATCAGCATATGGATAACATCCAACTCAAATGTTCCTGCTTATCTCTCATTTAGCTTTTAAACATCAGCATTTGTGGCCAGCATGTGGACAATAATAAAAAAAACTTCAGTTGTTACTGAACTGGGAAATCTTTTTACAACACTTGACCAAGACCCTTCAAATGAATGCTGAAATGGATCTAAAATTGTTGTATAGGGTGATACATCGAACCAAGTCAAACCTATATTTGCTGATGAGCAGTCTCTTCAATATGTCAGACTTTCCCCTCACTAAACCTTAAGCTAAAGATGCTAGAATCTGAACTTGAAATTGTTGGTATGTAATCATAAGAAAAGCCATGTGAAACGTGCCTGCCACCTTTGCTGAAGTAGTGCTATTAAGGAAGTTAAATATAGAGGCACACTGCTTTTTGTATCAGATAATATGTTTATCTAATCTAATCTAATCTGTCTATCTATCATCTCCATCATGATTATTAACCATTGATTGTACAATTCTCAGTTTATTTTTCCAGTCTCCTTTTAAAGCCATCCAAGCTGGCAACCATAGTTGCGTCTTGTGGTAGTAAATTTCAGTTTGACTATGTGCTTGGTGTAGAACCTATTCCTTTTCTCTTCTCAACTCTCCAATCATTAAGCCTTAGTGTGTGATCTTGGATTCCAGTATTACATAGTGGTGGGTGACCTTGGGAAGAAAGCTGTTCCATATCTATTTTTTTCATACCAGCCATAATTTTATCCATTTTCATTAAGTCTTACTTTCCCTTTTTAGCTAACATCTGTAGCTAAAATCTCCAAATACTGATAGCGTTCCTCACAGTACAGTGGCTACCACCTCTTGATTTTTTTTGTTGCCCTCTTTCCATACCTTTTCCAGCAAATCCTGCTCTTCGGCTCTGAATAATGGTTCTTTGTCATCTGGGGACTGTGCCATTTGCAATGGGAAAGTAATACATGTTTGGCCACAGCTCATGTGGCTATGCCATTCACACTGTGTGCAGCCATGTGGACTTTAGTTACAAAAAATCAATACTCATGAGTGAAGGGAATGTTCCTTATTAAATATCAAGCAGAATTACAAGGCAGACACCTCAAATCCTCCCTCTGTGATCTGGTCTGTCCAGTGCCTGGTGCATGCCTGTGACAGCTGAGTCCTCTCAATGCCTTCTGTCACCAAAACCCCTGTTTCCTGGCAAATACAAAATAGTAAATCCAACATCTGTACTGCCAAACACATTTGGCCAGTTATCATTTGGAGGAGACCCTTGTCCTCACAGAGTCCAAGTAGACTCAAGCCTATTTTAAATGCTAAGGAGAGGATAATGACATTTTTCTGAAATTTGCATTAGGAAGGAATTTGGTGTCTGTGCACTTACAACCAGATGTTTTTAAATCAGCTGTCCCTATTTTATCTTGTCTGCTATTATCCAAAAATTGTTCCTTATACGTTGCTGCCAAAGGGTCATTTCTATCAATCACTTTCTTTATTCAGAATCAAAACTTTTACCTACTAAAAGCTAAGCCTTTTGAAAGTCAGCCTTGTGTTGAATTCCTGTCAAGGTCTTTTAGTTTTACTGATAAATTACCACAGATGTTCTTGTATCGTCCATCTGTAAGATGTGCAAATATCAGATTTATTTGGCAAAGCTCTATCATAATATCATATTTTCCTTTATATAACCTAATTTCCTTTTCTGGCACCTCAGGGTAAGGGGCAAAATCTACATGGTTGCAGACTTTGTGAGTGTTTTTGATGAGTCTATCTATCTCCCCACTCAGAAAACTGAAGTTTGATTTTTATTTTGAACCAGTTTGAAACTGCATGTTCCATGTAGATTAATGATATATCTAGACTACAGGCATACACTAGTTTAACAAGTCACCCTGAGACTTGCAGGATAGGTAGGAAAACATATGAGAATTTTCAGCACCAAACATGAATTAGGATTCTTTAGAGCAGTGGTTCTCAACCTGTGGGTCGCAACGCCTTTCGGGGTCAAACAACCCTTTCACAGGGATTGCCTAAGACCATCAGAAAACACTGCTCCTCTATCCATCTACAGGATAATTTTATGGTTGGGGGTCGCCACAACATGAGGAACTGTATTAAAGGGTCACAGCATCAGGAAGGTTGAGAACCACTGCTTTAGAAGAAAGTCTGAGAATTTGAATGTTACATATACAACTTTTGGCTGCTTTTTGCTCATTTTGTTGAATTTATTTGTACTTTTGGCAGTCTTCCTGGCAAACCAAAAAGTTGTAGTAACAGCCCCGCTTCTTCCTGGGCAAGTCAGTGCTCCTGCTTAGAAGCACTTTTGTGCAGCAGTGTTCAGGACCACCAACTTGGAGCCATGTATGTATGCATGTCTGTGTGTATGCCTTTAGGTCTCCTGTCGACTTGGTAACCCTATGAATTTCCTGAGATTTTCTTAGGCAAGGAATACTCACAGGTAGGTTTCCCAGTTCCTTACTCTGAAATATAGCCTGCAGTACCCAGTATTCTTTGGCAGTTTCCCATTAAGCTACTGACCAGTGCTGATACTACTCATGGTGCCTTGTAACTATTCCTAAATAAAGTAGTGTCAACATTCTCAGTCAGATTACAAATTTATATTGCAGTGGAAAAGGAACAAGCTCCACACAGTTCATCCTTGGTCCAGAAGGTGTAGCTTTTGCATATTTGTAACAGAAGAAGCACTACAGGTTGTTGTTAGAATTCTTGAAATGTTTCAGTTGTGCAAGCTCTTATTTATGGAGAAATGTCTGGAATTCTTTGCATGCATCTGGCTATGATATCACAAGCTTGAATTTATAACTGTCAAGCCTTACCGTCTTGTTTAAACTTTGAAAGATGAACATCATTCTCATCTCTGGAACTCTAATCTCATGAGATTTTAAAAATAAATAAATAAATAATCTTCATTTTCACATGAGACAATGTGTGCTGACTCCCAGTTGAATGCAATAGGCACTAGAATGGATAAATACTGTCTAACCATACCTTCAGCTCCAAATATACATCATAAATTTCCAGTGTAAAAACTGGAGGAAGGAACACCAGCAATTTAAGATAGGCTGAAATGTGGTACTGGAGAAGAGTACTACGGTTACTGTGGGTGGCTGTAAAGAGAAATGAATGGGCCCTAGAGCTAATAAAGCTTGAACTGTCCCTAAAAGTCACGGTGACCAAACTGAGACTGGCTCCCTAGAAAAGAAAATAATGCTTGAGAAAGCAGTAAGAAAATAGGAAGACTGCATTCCAGATGGATGGACTCAATCAAGGAAGCCACATCCTTGAGTCTGCAAGACCTGAGCAGGGCTATTGATGACAGGAAAACTTGGAGGTCTCTCATTCATAGGTCATAGTTGACTTGATGGCACCTATCAACAACAAAAATGTTACATAATTATAAAATTAATTATTAAAAATTATAGAATTTCCTTTTGAATATTAATTTAAACCAAAGGTATGAGGAAAAGGACAGGGAATTTGCATTAAAAAGTATTCTGTTGAAGTATGTAATTTGACTATACATAAATGATCTTTGTTGCTTTATACTTGCATGTTGTTTCTGATTTATAATGATTCTAATGTGAACTTATCCTAGGGCCTTCTTTGTAAAAATTGTTCATGAAAGGTTTGCCATTGCCTTCCTCTGGGGTTAAAATAATGTATCTTTTTCCAGCCTTCCCACTATTGGGTTTCCATGCCCTAGCAGTGATTAAAAGCCTGGGCTCCCAGAATCCTTGTCTAACACTCAAACTGCTACATCATGCTGGCTTTCAGTTAACCAGTCCTTAAATTGAAAAGTTAGCAACTAGTCATTACTGTAGAAAATCTATTTTGGGCAGTGACATAAAAATTGTTTGTTAGTTTGGTAAGAACTGCTGGTATGTTTAGGATTTCTTCCTCAATGTATAGATCTTCCTTATACAGTAGTGTGTTTTATCATCTTCCATTTCATGATTTATTTTTTCAGTTGTGGAATTTGGATTTTGCTGAGCTTATTTTACACAGAAAGCTTTCTAAAAATCAGTACTGTTTTATCCAGTTCCATTCTCCAGGTTATTGCTGTACCTATTTACAGTAAATAGGAGAGAAAGTTTTTTTTTAAAATTTTTTATTTTAATTAAGAATTTTTTACAATCAAAGGAGAGAGAAAAAATACAAAAAAGACATTTCATATTACATGCAATTTTATCTCTTAACACATCATATCCCTCTCCTTTCCCCCTCCCCCTCCCCCTCCCCCCAACTATCTCTACACCTGTGTACTTTCTTATTCTTTCACTCTACTTCTATACTCTTCCAATATTGTACAATTAAATTCCAATCTTCTTCTTCATCTTCCTCTTCAACTTCTTCCTCTCTCTCTTCTTTCAACTTTCTGGATAGTTTATCTGACTCTTTCATGTCCAGTACTCTTTTAAACCATTCCTCCAGAGAGGGTATCTGATTCACTTTCCACTTTTGGGCATATAGCACTCTCGCTGTAGTAATCATATATAACATAATTTCCCAATACTTTTTCTCAATTTCTTTTCCTATTTTACATGTCATGTTCAATAGGTACAATTCTGGATTCTTTGGAAATCCCCTTCCTATAATTTCACTTACGACAGAGTGTATGCTATCCCAAAATTGTTTCGCCTTCCTACACGTCCACCACATATGGTAAAAGGTCCCTACCGCCTTCCCACATTTCCAACAAGTTTTGTTTACTTCCTTATACATTTTTGACAGTTTAACCGGAGTCAAGTACCATAAATAAAACATTTTATAATAATTCTCCTTTAAGTTTTGTGCTAAAGTAAATTTGTTAGTCTTTAACCATGACTTCTCCCATTCCTCCAGACTTATATTATGTCCAATCATTTGACTCCATTTAATCATATTATCCTTTATACCTTCTTGTTCCAGATCCCTTTTTAACAATTCTTTATAATATTTTGATATTTTTTTCTTTTTCTGTTTTTCACCAATTATAACATCCCACTCGTTTTTCCTTCTTTCTATACCTTCTTCTTTCCAATCTTTCTTAAACCTTTCCTCTAGTTGTTTATACAGAAACCATTCTAATTTTATCCCCTCATTCTCCAGCTTATCTCTAGATTTCATTTTCAAAGTTACTCCCTCTCCCTCTTCCAATATTGTTTCATATGTAATCCAGTATTCTTGTGTCCTTTTAAATTTACCAAAGTGTGCCTCCTGTGGTGACGTCCACTTTGGTATTTTGTTATAAAAATTTTTCTTTCCATGTTCCCAAATTCTCAACAGTCCTTTTCTTATTACATGATTTTTAAATTCCTTATCTTCTTTCCATTTATTATATATTAAATATCCATGCCACCCATATTTGATGTTATGCCCTTCTAAATTCAACAATCTCTCATTTTTTAGATTAATCCAGTCCTCTACCCATACCATCCCACATGCATAATAATACTTCTGTAGATCCGGTGTTCCCAAGCCTCCTCTTTTCTTATCATCTATTATATTATTCCACTTTATCCGCGCCTTTCTTCCGGCCCAAATGTACTTTGCCAGTTCTTTTCTCCATTCCTGGAAATACTTATCACTATTAATTATTGGGAGGTTTTGAAAAATGAACATAAATTTTGGTAACACATTGGTCTTAATTGCAGCCATTTTACCCACAATGATAATTTAGTCTGGACCATCTCCCCAAATCCTCTTTAATCTCCTTCCATTTTTTCTCATAATTATTAGCAAATAAATCTCCGGTTCTTTTAGATATCCAGATTCCCAGATAATTTACTTTGTTTTGGATTTTAAATTTTGTAAGCTCTGCCAGTTCTAACTCTTCTTCCTTTGACATATTTTTAGTCAGCATAGTTGTTTTATCTACATTAATTTTAAATCCAGCCGCTTCTCCAAATTCCTGAAGTACCCCCATTAACTCCCTTATACTGTTTATAGGATCCTCTAAAAAGACCACTATATCATCTGCGTATGCTTTTACTTTATAGCAATGATCCTTTAACTTTACACCTACTATCTTCTCATTTTGTCTTATATCTTGTAAAAGAACCTCCAATATTAATATGAACAATAATGGGGATAGTGGACATCCCTGCCTTGTTCCTTTTTGTACATCAAATTCTTGTGACTTTTCTCCATTCACTATTACCAAGGCTTTCTGTTCTTTATACAATTCTATAATCCATTTTGAGAAAGTTTCTCCTATCTCCAACCTATTCAATAATTCATGCATAAACTGCCAATTTATGTTATCATATGCTTTTTCCGCATCGAGGAAGATTAACGCTACTTTCTTTTCTTTATGATTATTGTAATATTCTAATACATTTATTACCGTTCTTTGATTTTCCTTTATTTGTCTTTCGGGTAAAAACCCATTTTGATCTGAGTGTATTTTATCCTTCAATATTATTTTAAGTCTGTTTACTAAAATAGATGTTAATATTTTATAATCATTATTGATCAAAGAAATCGGCCTATAATTCTTCGGCTCCTTTTCATCCTTCCCCTCTTTATGTATCACCGCTATATGCGCTCCTCTCCAAGAGTCTGGTTTACCTTCTTTATCTATATTGTTAAATACTGTTAACATACAATCTTTTAATTCTTCCTCAAATTTCTTATATAAACCTCCAGATAGCCCATCTGGTCCAGGCACCGTACCACTTTTAACATTCCTTATTGCTCCTTTCAACTCCTAAAATAGGAGAGAAAGTTGTGTGTTTCACAGAGCCTGTGCTATGCCCCTTAAATTGTTCTCAGGTAAAGGATATTGTGCCCTAACCAGTGCTGAAGTGAGATTTCATTGCTACTCTGTTCAGGCGCTATCTGTGGAATGACTGCAGAGGGTCACTTCTTGTCTTTTGCCTCAGGTAACAAAATGTCTTGGGCCAGCCATGTGTCATACTACTCCCCTTCCCCCCAGAAGCCCCTGACAGCATAATGCTGAAGATCTAAAGTACTAAAAATCCTCTCTGTCTAAAAAAAAAAAAATGACCAAATTGTGATAAGGAAAGACATTGTGGTGGGTCATTGCTATGTTCATATCTTTACAGTTACCATATGGTGGCCCCTTAGTCTTTGCTTTGCAGACAAGACAAAGATTATAGATCAGGAAGTCAGATTGTTGTTGTTATTTGTTGTTGTTAATTGCCTTCAAGTCAGTTTCAGCACAACTTATGAATCATGGTCATGTTTAGATTTTGCAAATTTAGGTCGGTGTTTTCCACTTGTAATATAGTCTTCATCTTTTCTTACATCCTTTTACCTTTCCAAAATTATTGTCTTTTATAATGAATTGCATATTCTCTTGATATGTCTGAAATATAACGGTCACATCTTGGCATCTAGGGAGAGTTCAGACCTGATTTGCTGTAGAACTCATTTATTTATCTTTATAGCAGTCCATGGTATCCATAGCATTCTTTTCCAACAGCACATTTCAAATGAGTTGATTCTTTTCCTATCTGCCTTATTTCTTGTTTAGCTTTCACAACTATACATAGAAATGGAAATACAATGACACGGACAACCCTACCTTTAATATTCAGTGATATGATAGGATGCCTGATAGTGCATCAAATACATTTAACTTTCCCAAGAAGGAACTGCACATTTTCAAAATCTGTAGGTGGTCTTTATGGTATTCCTCAGAATCAGTGTATAAAAGTGTTGTGTTTAACTCATCACTGTGTCTCTCTTTCCTCAGAAATATCATTGTTACCCTTTCTTTAAATTGTCAGAACTAGATCATTACACAGACAGAATTTCAGGACTTAACAAGCTCAAACTGCACATTAGCTTGAATTCCATTCCCTGCACTGCCTTTTTTTAAAAAACATCTAAATCAAAAGAATGTATTGACATGGACTGTAGATTGGAGGAGGGATTTAAATCTTTGCTTATTTTATTCACATTATTATTATTGTTGTTTATTTATATAGCGCCGTAAGTTTACAAAGCGCTTTACACCGTCATCAACCAAGATACAGATAAAATCTGCCTATGCCATACAATCCAAAATCAAAAGCAGAAAAATGATAAAATAACAACTTATAATAATACAATATGTAAAAAATACATAGCAAATAACAGTAAGAATCGAATAACATGGCAAATCACACTAACAGTAAAAAGCGAAGAAATAGATAGCAATTCACAGCAACAGTAAAAAATGCATAGCAATTAACATGGCAAAACAGATACAATAGGATATTACTTCCCCCATTCCCGGTCCTGGTCCTGAAAAACAATATTAAACAGCTTCAGCTGATGCCTTGGTGGAAAAAGGCACAGGCAGCCTTCCAGTTTGGCTTGGAGCTGGATGGTGGTGTTGAAGGCAGGGCAGAAGAAGCCTCAGAGAGCCTTAGTTCCACCCCCTGTCTAAGTCATTCGCCTCATTCACACATGAAAGAGAAAATATTTTCAAAAGTTTTCTAGGTGAGATTATAGGAATTCTGTATATTTTTAAAAAATTTTTGTTTTGGAAATTGAGTGAAATATTTGCTTGTGTAAAAACAGTGTTTTTGCACAGAAATGAAGTCTTGTACAAGAAATGAGGTTTTGTATAAAAAAAGGTTTTTGCACAAAAACACTGCACAAAAACACAAATACAATGTTTTGGCACAATTTTCACAAAAAAGTCCTGAAATGTGAAAAATGGCATGGGAGTAACTATTCCATTTCAATGGGGTGTTTCAGTATGCTGAGACATGCTTGCTTGTCAAGGACAGAAAATCTTTGAGTATTGCTCACATTTCTGTATTATAATACAAATGCAGGCAGAGCTTTTTAGTTCCCTTGCCATGAGGTGGGGGGAATAATCAGCTTGTTTAAAGAAGGTGATTTTTGACTGATAAACAATCAGAAGAGGTAGCATTAAGCTACTCCTTTCTGCTCAGAGTAGAATATTCAGAGGTGGTTTGGCAGTTCCTTCCTCTGAAATATAGTCTACAGCACCTGGTATTCATTAGTCATCTCCCATCCAAGTACTAACCAGGGTTGACCCTGCTCAGCTTCCAAGATCAGACAGGATCTGATGCCTTTAGGATAATCATAGGTGGTGGTGGGGGCTCAACTCTATGGAATTTTGTGTAATATGTAATTTTACCCATGTGGATAGAACACTGAGCTCTGAAACAAATAAATACCAGAGGTAACTTTCACCTTCAATTTCCAAGGCCACAAATTAATACCAGAATAGTGTTTTTGTTAAGTGACTGACCTGTCAGTAGGAGTACTTCACTGTGATCATGCATTGTCAGTTTTGGCAGTCATATTTTACTGAATGTTTCTACAACCAAATTCTTCCTATCTAGCACAGCTCATCCTTTTTTTTTTTTTTTACTGTTACTGTCCTCTTTGGGTTGAGGCTGTATTTGCAAAAGTCACTAGAGATGAGAACTTTTTGAGCTAACATTAATAACTACTAGATCAGCTCAGTCTAGTAGTTAAGCTTAAATGATCAGAAAGCAGTCTATTATGAAAATAATTTACATTTAAAAAAACCACCACTGTAGCACTGCTAAAATGAAGAAGCCATATTTCCCCTAGATATAGTTGTTAAAATAACTTAGTATAGTTGTATAGCCTTTAAGTATAAGCACTAATAGTTATGCCTGCTAGAATTTTATAAGTTCTTAGGCACTGTTTTCCTTTGCTTCAACCTTTGCATCCTTCATTACATGCTCTTAAGTTTTACCCTTGACTTATCCATGAGTCATATAAAAATAAATAATTTTGGCCCCAAAACCTGCCCTTGACATATACATGAAGTCGACTTATAGTGGAGTATATACGGTAATCTTTACATGGACCCAACATACTTTTGCTTATATTGCTGTTGGAAGGACCGTTTTCCATATGATCCTACTGACTGACTCAGAATTTGATGATCTTCTCAATTTTGCTCTATATTCCTGTTCTAACAGATTTATAGTGGGTAGCTATTCTAACTAAACTTTGGAAAAAATTATCTGTTTAGAAAAGAAAGACATGAGTCTCCCAGAAAGCATGCTAGTTCTAGGAGCCATAGTCTCAAAAAGCATTTTTCCCCTAAGTCCTCCAGGAAATTGTATTTTCAGCAGTGGCATTTTAGTTGTGCAACTCATATGAATCCTTCCATCAATGGTGATCAAACAATAGCTTAAAACTTCCTGCTTGGGGAGGGCAGGAAGAGACATTTGGAACATGTGTAATAACTTGTTTTTACCCCTTGTATAACTTTATTGTATTTTTTAATTATTATTGACCTGAGAAGATATTTAATTTTGTTTTTATATTATTGCTAAACAGATCCTCCTTTTTGGAAAAGATAGATTCAAACATCTCATGCACATTTGGAATGTCAAAGGACCTCTCCAAGCCCCTTGAGGGGATCTTTCAGGAAGCATAGGTATTATTCAGCCTTTATGTTATTCCCTGTGAGCAGATGTGCTCTGAATTTGTGTAGTTCAGGCTCTATCAGGCTTCTCAAAGAATCTGGACCATTATTGAACAAGTCCTGTTCCAATGTCTCGACAATATAGTGATCTTAGATACACAGAAACCAGCAATTGGTTTCTTTGCCAAACATATTTCTGCTTCAGCTTGCATTAATAATCAGCAATTGAATCTTTTATAAGATAAATCTCCCCTCTTGCATGCACATCTTAACATAGTGAGAGGGTTTGTGTATGTCAGACAGGCTGAAGGCGGAGATTTAAGAATTCCAGAAATTCTGTAGCCATGGTGGGAAAAATGGTTTTATCCTGTATTTTCAGGAAAGCCTGATTTAAAAAAATATATGAAAAAAGTGATATTAGCATGTTTTACATACAGAAAGCCACTTTGTTGCTTTAGGAAAATAAATGCACTATGTATAATTTTGACTGGAATAAAATCATCATGTCGATATGTAAGAAGTAAAGTTTATTCAGATGATAATTATGATTTTAAGTTACTTTTTAATTTTGTTTTTGTTTTCTTATAAATTGAACTACAGAGTTCTGAACTGTGAGGAACCTCTTTGGTTTTGCCAGTTTATCAAGAACACGAAAACACAATTTTAAAAGACAAAACACAGAAAAAAATTCATTAATTTGGGAGAAAATTATTTTGTTTCCTCCACTTCTCTTTAGTGGTCAAGTAAAAATAAAGCATTCATTTCCACCTAAAAGAAATGTAATGGCAAAGATAATACTATATATTACGTTACATTCACACTCTCTCAACCTCAGAGGATGACAATAACAAATCCCAACAAATCTTACACAAATGTCTTCCTGATACCTAGATTTTAAGAGGGAAATGGGGGGGGGGGGTAAATATATGAACATCTGGTCTTAAACATTTTGTTCTTTCTTAAAAAAAAAATTCCATATTCCATTATTTTCAATTTTTGCATTAAAAAAAAAAAGCTTTGAAAAAACTGGTGAAAACAATCCCTGCTAATCTCCCCATGGCCACAGGACTTTGTATCTCACAAAATGGAGCTACCAGACTAGGAAACTTTCACCTCCTTTCAGGGAGTAACAGCTTAATTCACAGAAAGTAATTGATAATTCCTTCAGTGGGGGTGACAGAGAACATCACTAAATAGTAGACTTCTTCCAAGTAGTAGAACGTTGTTAAATTGTAGACTTCGAAGAGGCAAGAAATCAAAGAGAAATTTACATTGAAAGTAAGAATGATGGATGATGGATGCTGAGCAGAGGGGACATCATATTATATGATTAGGAAATAGGACAAAAAAAAAAGACAATTGAAACATTACATTGAAGATTTATATATAAAAAAAGAGAGATGAAAGGATGACAAATATATTTAAAGTGAAACCTTTTCATGTTGAATCCACAGTTTTAAAAAATGAAGTAGAAGCTGTTCTCAGAGCATTTGGAAGAAATAGATCACCAGGAACAGATGCTATTCTAGTAAAGCAGTTTCAAGCTACAGAGACAGAATTCATCTAAATTCTACCTGTCAAACAATGTGGAAAACAAAACAGTGACCCCCACAGAAGGAGGTTTTTGCAGAATAGAAAGTGGAACACAGGAGGTGGTTGCTTTGGCAACAATGCTTCCCTAGAAATTCACTGAATGTTGTGTTCCAGATGGTAGCTGCAATTTGATGGTGTTTCCAACTTCTACCCAGGATTGCGCCTGGGCAGTTCAAAGTGGAAGTTCATCTGGAGACACTGGGAATCTCTCTCTCCCCACCCTCACCCCCGCCATGTATCTGTGAATGGTGGATTAATATCTTGGAACCTAAAATGATGCTTAAATAGGAGCAGAGCTCAATCCAGATGGCTAGCGATGCATTTTCTGAGAAACATTTCTTGTGGTAAAAGGAGAATTGGCTCTGCCAGTATTGGAAGAGTGTTAATCTGCCATGGTTTCTAGGATGAACTCCTCAGAGTCTGAGGAAAATAGCAGCACAACATCCTCAGACCAGGGTAATGGTGGCAAAGTGGGTTTGATGGATAGTAGGCTACTATAGAAATGTGGAGAGGCACTCCAGGTATTAATGGTTGTCTTTTGTCAGAGAGGGAAAGAACTGAGAAGATAGAGTGCACTCTCCTATTCCTTCCCCACACATCTCCATTGGTTGAATTGCCTCCCTGTTCTCTCCCTTTTTCATATAAGGAGACTAAAAAAGTTCTCAGGTTCTGGACAAGATTCTAGAAAGAATTTGAACTACATATAGCTGAAAACATTAAAAGAAGAACAATCAATTCAGAAGCAGAAACACAGACCAAAAGGTTAGATGAAAAAAGATGTGAAAGGATGAATGAAGGAAGTCAGTGGAACTACAGAGTAAATGAACTGATTTTCATCTCAATAACATTTACTCAGGAAGGCCATTATTATTATTATTATTATTATTATTATTATTATTATTATTTTCTTATATCCCACCTTTCTCCCAATACAGGGACTGAAGGCGGCAAACAACAAGTATAAAACAATACAATTTAAAAACAGTACAACAATATTAAAATATATACACATAATTTTTTAAAAAAAATTAAACAATTTTAAGAATTAAAACAGTTATAAATTATGATATAACATATTAAAATACAAACCATTAAAATTTGTATAGTCCAGCATTAAAAACCCAGTCCTGCTCCGCTTAACAGCCCTGACTGCACAGAAATGTCTTTACCTGGTGTCGGAAGGATAGTAAGGGTGGCTCAATCCTGGTCTCTCTAGGGAGAGAGTTCCAAAGCTTGGAAGCAGTCACATATTCTCACTAAATGTACCTGAGAGGGTGGCGGGACAGAAAGAAAGGCCTCTCCAGATTATCTCAGTATTCTGAGGGTTTCGCACAGGGAGATACGGTCCTTTAAATAGCCTGGACCCAAGCCGTATAGGGCTTTATAGGTCAAAACCAGCACTTTGAATTGTGGCCAGAAACGGACTGACAACCAATGGAGCTGTTGCAACAAGTGAGTTGTATGCTCCCTGTAGCTAGCTCCAGTTAACAGCCTGACTGTAGCTCTTTGGACCAGATGAAGGTTCTGAGCACTTTTCAAAGGCAGTCCCACGTAGAGTGCATTACAGTAATCCAGATGGGATGTTACCAAGAAGTTTCATTATGTATATCAAGGCTGGAGAATCTTTATCCCTCCAAATGTTGGTGAACTACTCCTTCCATTATACTTTATGTTGACAAGACAAGCTAAGGGTTATAGGACCAGAGTTTAACAACAGGTCTGCAAGTTCCCAAGACCTGATGTAGATATGCTAAGAAGAAGTTCCAGGCATACAGGGCATAGGTTTAAGCAGACACTGGCAAGAGTGCCTGCTGAAGTGCCATTGTGGAATTCCTAGTGAGTTTTTCTGACAGTAGCAACAGTACCAATGTAAGGTTATCTAACAACAGTAGTTGGTGTGCTGAACCTGATGCACATGCACCTTTTAGTTAGCTGTTCGATGGATGAGAAATGTCAGGCTGCTATCTGCAGTGGTTACCACCTTCATTCCCTTAGAGTGGCTTAGCTTCCAGATGTATCTTCAGACAGAATGGATAAGGGACTGATGAGAAAAGACAGCTATTGCAGCTTCTTGGCCTGGTGCTACCTCTGTTCAGTGCAGGCCACTTGAAATAAATAAATGCAATCATGCCAATGACAACCATTTTGAGTCCTTTGGGTTAAGGGTTATGATACCATAAGCAAAGTGCTACAGAGCTTAAAAGAAACCATAGTCAGCAGAATTTCATTTTGTCAAATATTTCCTATGCGGATAACTGTGGCCATTCAGAATTTTTTGGCTCACAAATCCCATTGACCTAGCTAGCATGGACAGTGCAACTGGACTTCTGGTGCAAAAACACTTGGGGGGTTCTAGATTTTTGTGGGTTTTTTGGGCTATGTGGCTGTGATCTGGAAGAATTTATTCCTGGCATTTTGCTTGCAACTGTGGCTGGCATCTTCAGAGAATGATGGAATGGAGGTGTGTGGGCTGTATATACTGTGTGACCCTTGGTTGAGAGGAAGTGGTTTACATGTTAATCTGTGTGTTGGTCTGTTGGTGAACGGCAAGGCCTCAGGGTAGGAGGATATGTGAGAAGGACTGTGTCTATTTAATTACTGATCCATTGTCTGCTGAGAAACCCCTGACCCTGGAGGATTACTGCTTTAATGTAACTTGAAACTGTACAGTATGGAAAACAGGGAGAGCAGGTTAGAAACGAAGTTGCTCAGATCAGACAGAGAAAGAGAAATGATGACCTCTAACAAAGTAGTTTATAGGTCTGATGTTACTGGAACCAACCAGTTATGCTGTTTGTATATGCTTATCTAGCACTCATTGTCATTGTCACTGATGCTGGGCTTAGCAATGGGCAACGATGAAGAAACAATGGTGTCCTTTCAGGGACCATGAGGTGGTCAGAGTGCTCAGGATGTAAAGTGTTGTGGACTGAAAATCATAGCTGGGGCTGTATGAGGACAAGTTCATGGAATATTTTGAAGCTGAGAGGTGTCTGTTGGTTTAGTGAGCAAAACCTCCTCTCACTCATGTTCTCTTTATTGTAGTGGTATACATAGCCACCAGCTCAGACCTACAATAACATCTGTTTTAATTTTGCTTATAAAGCTTGGGCACATACACTTTGAAAGCCTGTAACATTTAAAAATGAATAGATGACTCCCAATGACCCAGCTTTTGGAGTAAATGGGTCTTAGAATGGCATTCCTGCTCCCAACAGCAAAAATTATCCAGCTCAGACCAGATGCAATGTGGCTCTCCAGTGAACCTCCTCTGCCAAACCTCTTTTGCTCTGTTTCCAATGGGAGAATGGGGAATGAATTCACTGGAGCACAGTTCAGCCAAACAGTCCTTTGACATATGGAATAGTAGGCAGCAAAGGATGAATAACTATTCATTGCAAATGTCTCTCATTGTTTTGCTGACTTCAAAAAAGAAAGGGTCAGGAGAAAGACTTTTGCCAAGGAAGGGGCCATGTGTGCAGAATAATAATGAATACATTTTGGTCACTGGCTCCATGCTCAGTTGCACTGTATGCAACAGCTGCCAAGGATTCCAGTCATACCACTTGTGGATGATGACCCTATTAGCTTGACTTTCTGGCAAAAAAAAAATAAAAAATAAAAAAAAAAAAGAGAGAGAAAAACTATACTGTATTTTTCCGTAAAAAAGGAGAAATATAGAGACCATTTTACCTGAAAGCTGTGCTTTATCTAAGGAAGGCCACAAATTGACCACAACTTGAACATGAGTCAACAATGATTTTAGGTTGCATCAATAGATGTATAATGTCTAGATCAAGGGAATTAATACAGCCACTCCATTCTGCTTTGGTCAGGCTTCATCTGGAATGCTGTGTCCAGTTCTGGGTACTATAATTCAAAAAGGATGTTGACAAGCTGGAGCATGTCCAAAGGAGGGCTACCAAAATGGTGAAGGGTCTGGAAACCATGTCTTATGAGGAAAGACTTAGGGAGCAGGGTATGTTTAGCCTGAGAAGAGACAAAGTAAGGTTATTTTCTGCTGCTCCAGAGACTAGAACACAGAACAGTGGATGCAAGCTACAGGAGAAGAGATTCCACCTCAACATTAGGAGGAACTTCCTGATAGTAAGAGTTGTTTGACAGTGGAACATACTCCCTAGTACTGTAGTGGACTCTCCTTCTTTGGAGATCTTTAAACAGAGGCTGGACGGCCATCTGTCAGGGATGCTTTGATTGTGATTCCTTGTATGGCAAGGAGTTTGACTGGATGGCCTTTTCGGTCTCTTCCAACTCTATGACTCTATGATTCTAGGAAAACATGAATGACAATGTTTACCACCAGGCTTCAGTTTTAGGGTAGATTTCTACACATAACCATGCCCTTGCTAGTAAGCACAGCATACTCTATCATGACCTTCTACTGAATGATAAATACAGAGGAAAAGATTAGGCAAAGCAAACTTCCCAAAAAATCAAACAGAATTGAAACTAGATCTCACTTGATGCTTCAGTCAGTCTTTAGATTTTGGAGAAGTGGACAGTCTGGTGCTGAAAACAACCATTTTCTATGGAATAACACCCAAAGTGGAGGAGAGGGGAAGGAACTTTCTAATCCTAGTTTAAATTTTATGAAAGGCACTCTGTGATTATGTCTTTTCATGAAAGAGGCTTCCAATTTCCTCTTGTCTTACTTCAAGTTTGATAGCACAGTATATATCTGTTTAATATATACTAGAAGGTTTTGTATCCTGTGGAGTTCTAGGTTGGTAGTTACATGTGGGGCACAAACTTTCCGGCTGAGAATTCTAAATATCCCTGTTCAAACTGCAGATCCCAGGATTCCATAGAATGGAACCATGGCAGTTAAGGTGGAATCAAAACATTGTAAATGTTTAGAGTGAAAAGGCCATTGAAAATTGAATAGTCCAATTTCAAAGGAATATACACAGTTCTGTTTGTGATATATAACATAGTTTGCTTTGCATTTTTGGCCAGCTGTTCTTTTGTTCCCAAGTGCTAATCCTATTCTTAAAGAACAATATATGATCAGAGATAAATTTTGTGATGCCTGGGGGCATATTTCTCTCTAAATGTTCTGCAACAACCTTCTAGAATATATTATGCAGGTGCTTCTGTGAATAGATAATCTGGGAAAAATTAAATGAGCCCATCTTGAACATATTCCACGTCATATTAATTGAGCAACAGATTGTATTTGTACAGCTGAAAGAAGTCATGTAAGCAATCATATGTAAAAATAAAAAGAACACAACTTCTCTAGAAATATAGTCTGAAACATTATTATTTCGCTTCCTTATGATCCTGCTTGGGGTCCAATATGGGAGAAAAGCGGGATTATATATACAGTGGTCCCTTCCCTTATGTGGGGGATTAGTTCTGGATCCCCCCCCCCATGTAAGGGAACTTCCACATATGCTCGAGCCTCATTAAAGACAATGGGGCTTGCGCCCACGGCGGCCTGTGGCGATGTGTACCATTAGTTTTTCTGGTGCATGGCGCTACTTCTTCTGGTGCGGCTTTCAGTGTATGCTGGAAGCCCCATATGATGCGGACACACTGTATTAAATAAATAATAACATAAATAATAGCAGTTATAATAATCTATGCCTGATTTGAAATGTCATTGTGTGGTTACTTTTTGTGTATGCCTGTACTCATTTAATCTGCTTGCCTGTTTGTTTGTTATGCTATACAAATCTACATGCTCAGTGAGCTGTCAAACTTGTTGAGCTACCAAATGGGAACAAAATGAAGAAGGTGGTAGGGTTTTGGATCTACTTTGAACAAACACTTCTGTTCATTTGTATTTTTTGCTTCAGAATGCACATTTTTAAATTGATAGTGGTGGTTATTGTAGGCTCTCAAGTCATTTCTGACTTATGGCAACCCTAAGGCAAACATGTCACAGGTTTTCTGGGGCTTAGAGTGTGTGATTTGCCTAAGGTCACCCAAAGAGTTTTTTTGGCCAAGCTGGGAATTGAACCCTTATCTCCAGAATCATAGTCCAGTGCTCAAACCAATACACCATTTTGGCTCTCTGAATTTATTTCAACCCAAATTTATAATTAGACCTGCAAAGGTGTCCTACATTTTTTTTTTTTGCATAAGCTTTGGAAAACATCTGGTTTTAGTACATTTTGCATGGCACTCAGTGTGAAATAAATTTTAAGCACTGTAGATGCTACCAATTATTTTCTTCCCCTATTCAGACCATAACCAAAATCATCAACATTATCCTAGACAACAGCTCAGGCACATTCACAGTCCTCCCTCCATTTTTGCAGGTTTTAGACTCGTGTCCCTCGCTTATGCGCCAGGGATGAACGGAGGGGGGAATGAATGTGGTGTGTGCCTGCGGCATGCCCCCGCTCCTATTTTCAAGCCAAAGGGGTTTGAATATAAACAAAACTCCATTTTTGTGAGGGGGCCTGGTACGGATTCCCCATGAAAAGGAGGGGCGAATGTACTCAGTTACAGTTCTATGATGCCACTTTAATTGCCTGGATTCAATCCTATGTAATCCTGGGACCTTCAGTTAAGGGAGGGACATTTAAGATTCTCAGCCAGAGAGTTCTAGTGCCTCACCAAACTACAACCCCCAGGATTCCATAGGCTGTTGCATTGCTAAAGTTGAATCATAGTGCTATAATAGTGTAGTGTGAAAGGACCTGTGATAAATTTTCCAGAATGTGATGTATAGGGCCCAATTCTGTCCCCTCCTCCAAACTGAAATTAAAAAGGAAAATGTTAAACCTTCCTCCCTTCCAGTGTGCTATGTTCCTGATTTATATTTAGCCTTTCTAAGCTTGGTTTTAATTCAACTTTGTACTAAGTGGCATATTTAATATTATGTGTAGCAAAGCCCTATTAATCAGCCTACATTTTGAATTAGATATAAATGAAGTTACAATTCAGGATTTGGAGGCTTTCGGCTTTAGAGGAAAATAACCAGTCCTTCTGCATCAGCCTTCAAACAAGCCTCACATAAAACGGGCTCAGACTGGATGGTTTTCAAATATTCTACAACAGATTTCCATGATTATCAGTTTCCATTGGATAAGTCACAGTTCTGAAAACAATCCCCCATTCCAGGACGATGTGCAAATACAAGATCTTCTGTTAGCTCCTTTGCCTTGCTCTGTTGTAAACTGCTCAGTGTTGCTGAGCTAAATATATAGTTTGGGCTTTGAGATGACTGGTGATGTTTGCAGGGCCTTCTTGGTGATAGGGCTCTGGAATCAGCTATTCAAGGAAATCTACCAGATTAACACCTATTTAGAATCAGATGCAAAGGGTGAATGCTCTTTTGTTTTCTCAGTGGACACTAATATAGTTCATTTTTACTGATAATTTGATTCTAGTTGGTTGATGAAGAGTTTAGGAATTAAACATAGCTTTGGGAACTTTGTGATAGAAACTTAATATATTAAAATAAACAGAGGAAAGGCACGTGGCTGGTGGTACTGGAGAAGGAAATGGAAATAGCAAGCATGTGCAAATGTCAAATTAAAGTGTTGTGAACTCTAGAGACTTTTTTTGCAGAGAGATACACAATCTAAACCTTATGCTAGTACATTATTGTTTTGGAGCAGTTTTTATTGAACCTTCACACATGGCACTAAACAAACACTTATTTCCAGTTATACCTCTGGCATTTCATTCCAAAATGTTTACCATGGGATGATCTAGTGGAAAGACTGTTTGCTTAACGACAAGCTCTTGCAGAGAAAATAAATGAAAGCCTGAAAAACTGAGCAAAAATACTGAACTGTATCAACATTCAGCATATGTTGAGATGATAGGACCTTGTCCTGGGATCATATGAACACCTGGTTATGGCCCAGTAGAAATTACACAGTGTTGGTAAGCATTTAAACTAGAATTTTCATGCTGCACCTCTGGATGTTTTGGCACTAGTCTCAGATACCTCATTCAGCAACCACAAAATCCCTTACAGTTTTCTTAAATGGAAAAAAGTTCAGCATCCATGGTGTATTGTAAAGCCAAACACCAAAAACCATACATCAGCCTGCCAGTTGCCATCTTCATTCCCCGCCCCCCTGCATCTGGGCCCAGCGACATTTTCAGGTGTTGTGTAGGGATGGAAGAATATTTGGGGGGGGGGGAGGGGGAATCAAAAATAGTAAACAAGAAAAAAAATTCTTAGAAGTCATTAAAACCTGATGAAAATGCAAGAAAGGTGAGAATCTTTAAAGTTCAACATTTATTCATACAGGTTTTTCCCCTGACAGAAACCAAAATTTTCTTGCAGAACACAATTCCTGTATGGCAAATACAATTTTCAGCAAAGAAAATAACATTTCTGAGCAGAAAATATATTTTGAACGGGGGGTTTAAATGCAGGAATGCCAAGAAGCATGTTTGCACAGTGGGAAGAAGCAAGGCTGTGTGTCTGTGTCTGTATAACACTATTGTGTGAACATATTTTTGCTTGCAGTTCTCTAGATCCTACCCAGAAACTCTGAAAATCCTTAAGATTTCTTTGAAAACTGTAAAACCAGTATTTTGAGGCTATGCTAATTCAGACAAGTATATTTTGTGCTTTTATATTATTCCACTATAAACCCTCCCATACTATTATTACTTTAAGAGGATAATTTATTTTTTCTGTCTACTTACTATGAAGAGTCTCTGGAGAAACAAGTACCTATGTATTTATAACATGAGCAATCAATCCTTATTATTCCCTTTTTCTGTCCTTTAATATCTAAAGACCAATTTACGCATGATCCTGCGCATGAACAAGTCCACTGAGCAAACGGGGACTTACTTCTGTGTAAACATAGGCAGAATCAAATTGTAGATTACATGCAAGCAGGTAACAAAGCATCCAGTCTTTCTACGCTTTCTGCCTTAGCTTGTTCATGTTAGATATGCCTAAATCTTCAAGGCACTTTGCATATATAGAAATGAATTTATCTACCATTTACCCAATTACCTTGAAATAAACTTAGGATCCTAATTGAATTCACATGACTCTATTAAAATCCTGTTTTGCAGAGCTCAAGTAAATAAAGCAATTTCCTCAGTTCTGCCTTTTCTTAGAAGATATTTTGAAAAGGGGGGAGGAAACCAGTGAGAGCTGAGATTTCTACCATGTAATTTGTCATGAAATAAAAATACCCTGTGGTGATAGTTATTGATCTAGAAATATCTTGCTAAATGGAAAACTTCTATTACTCCCCACAATCTTTGTCTACTGATATTGATACATTTAACTCTCAATGCAGAAGTCGCCAAAGATGGTATCTTCATAGACAATATGTAATCATGACTATCTTTTTTGAAGATCAGAAAAATTACGAGATTATATTTTATTTGTTTTGAAAACACATGTTCCCACTTCATCATCAAATAACTAAAATAATTAAAACAATAAAGACATGCAAAACAGAACAGTCTAAAATCAGCAGGGGAAAAAAAACACTTCAGCAAATAAAAATAGGGACACTGCCCATTGTAGTAACATAAATAAATACAAAGATAATATAATTCCCAAGACCAGTTGTTTGGGTGATAGTTCTAGTGCCAGACTGGTCCTTCCACATGGTTGGTATGCTGAGGAAAAATTGGTTCCTAGATGCTCCACTTCAGTTCTTCTGTTGCTTAAAATTATTCATTGGTAGTTTGGGGTTTTTTTTTATATCTGTTTGTTTCTGATTTCAGCTGCTTGAAAATGTATTCTAATGGTCCTTGTTTTTATCCTTTTCATACAGAATCCTCCATTTTGACCAGTATTTAATGAATGACAGAACCTCAGACTTCATTAATTCAGGACATATAGAGCAGACCCTCTACTTATAATGAGTGCTGTACACGGGAAAATGCCATTGCAGACTGAATAATGCTGGAATAATATCAGTATTCCTTGCCTAAGAAAACCTTGTGAAGTTCATGAGGTTGCCATAAGTCAACAGGCAATTTGAAGGTGTGTGTGTGCGCACACACACACACACGCACACACACAATAAGATCCAATGATGTCTCTGCCAGTCATGTGGAGATGACATTAGCAATCAAAATGATTGGCTCTTCAATGACAACCCTAGAGTTATAGCATGATCATTTAGTAGGATGGTAAGATGGCAGGGGAAGATATTTCAACATGATGGTCTGATCTTATTTGAATCCTAGACTTTCATATACTTGGATTAGGACAACCTAATCAGTTTGTCGCTGATGTTTGTGCACATGTCCATGAATAGTGTGAATGTGTGTTTGAGTGCTTGGGGTAAATCATGACTTGTAGGTGGAAACCTGAGAAGGGGACCACAAAGTTTAAATATTGATTTAGCTTGGTATGCAAACCCAGCACCTTATAGTGGTTTGACCATTGGACAAGGATTCTGACCAGGGTCAGCCATGGAAACCCACTGGACACCTTTGGGTGAGTCACAGGACCATACCACACAGGGCACAGAAATAGAGTCAGTTTGCATTGGCCAATGCGTATTCGCGTCATATCGCATCGTTCATTCACACTCACGCTCTCTGAATACGCTTTGCCAATTCGTATTCGCGTCATAGCGCATCGTTCATTCACACCTGGGCGGCCTTCCAGATCGAGGTTTTGCGCATTGGCCAATGCGTATTCAGGCAAAGTGAGGCAAGTGCAGATTGGATAACCACACCAGCTCAATACAATGTGTATTGACCAATGCGCATCGGCAGCTTTGCGCATGCTCTGTGGGGCTCTGAACGGGGGCAACATTTTTAACTTCCGGGGGGTGAAGAATGAGGTCACTGTTTAGCGTGTAATATTGCGAGAATTGCTGCCTTTAGCCACTTACAAAAGGGGTATGCACCATCTGTATATGTGTGTGTGTGTGTGTATGCTCACACATAAATACTGTACATACATACATATATATATATACATACTTAGATATATACACATAGTGGTGCAGCCAAAAGTGAAATGCCTTTTTTTATGTGTACACACACATTTGTCTGTATGAGTGTATACACACACACACACACACACACATAGTGGTACAGCCAAAAGTGTGATGCCGTATTTATATGTGTACACACACATCTGTCTGCTTGAGTGTTTATATGTATGTGTGTGTGTACACACACACACACACACATATACACATTGTGGTACTGCCAAAAGTGTGAAGCCGTATTTATATGTGTACACACACAGCTGTCTCTCTCTCTCTCTGTGTGTGTGTATACACACACACACACACACACACATATATATATATATATATATATATACACTCACTCACACACACACACACACACAAGCTGTGGAGCAGCCAAAAGTGTAATGCTGCATGTATATGCTTGTATGTATATGCTTACACACACATCTGTGTGTGTGTGTGTGTGTGTGTGTGTGTATACATACACACATATACATATACATTCCCCCCCAGACACAAAAGGTTTCTGCTTTATCTCGTTCAGTGGAAAAATCGCTCCCCAGCCCCGGCGGTTGTCCTGAAAGGGGAAAGGGCCAACGGAAGGAGAAGGGGGAAATTCCAGTGCAGCATCATGGGAAATTTGTAACCCGGTGGTCTTCAGGAGAACCAGCGGATTGGATGTACACACCAGCCAAAACAGCAGAGGTTTTGCACTGGCCATCAATACAGATCCCGCCGATCCACTAATTTTGCGACTCGCAAAATGGAGGAGCCGGCTGCCTTCAGTTCGGAACCCAGCCGTGGATACGCATTGGCCAAAGCGTATTCACATTATATCGCATTGGTCAATACGTATTCTGAGCTCACAGGTGTGGAACACCAATGCAATATAACGCGAATACGCATCGGCCAATGCGAACTGACCCTACTTCTGCGCTCAAAAAATCCCTGTGTGGTAAGGTCCACAGTCTCAGCCTCAGAAGACAAAGGCAAACCTTCTCTGAACAAATCTTGCCAGGAAAACCATGCAATGGGTCCACCTTAGGGTTCCCATAAGCTGGAAATGATTTGAAAGCATACAGAACAAGCAAACCCAGCCTTCTCACCTGAATGAGCCTTCATGCATTTTTGAGAAACATAGAAAAGGGCTCATATCCTCTTACATGAATAGTGTAAGTGTAATTTCAGCAGTCTAATTCATACTGAGTTTTTCTCCCCTGCAAAGCTCTATATACATAATATCAGTTGTTACCTCCTGATTATCTGGGAGTTCATGGGCAAAATAAGGTGCCCTTAAACCTGACTAAAATCTTCAGAATTTAATCCCATTTATTCTGGAAGGAAGGATGAATGTCACCATTTTGATTAAAATTATAGGCTGAGCATTTGAGAAATATAGAATGTGATGTCAATTTGTAACAAGGTCTTTCATGGAAATTTAAATCACAGGACATGTTTTTGTTGCGGTCGCTTAGTACCAGCAAATTAATGTTGTCTGAGCTGAAAATTTAAGTGCCATTCTGCAAATTAAAGCCTACTTTCCCATTCACTTTAGGATTGGAAGTAACATTCTTGAGTGAAGTTTTGTAATTAAAAGTAAAACAGGGGCCTGAGGATGATAGATGTGACCTGTGGTGCCAGCATACTGAAAAGCCTGAGCTATTTTTCTTTGGCAATGGGTAGACTGTAGATTTATCATCAGGACAGCAAACATATTCACTTGGGGTGGGGGTGGAGGAAGCAATTAAATGTAGACCTTGGTGACAGCGCCTGTCACAAAGCAGCGTATGAATATCCTTACATGAATTTTTAAATTAAAATCTGGGTTTTATTGTCCTTTTGAGTAACTTCATGTTCATTTCATAAGCCAAGCTATGAGATCAGTGATAGATATGTTCCCACAAAACTTAATATGTGGAGAGATTCTTGGTTTGAAGAGATAAAGCAATCTTAGACAATAGTTACTAGTGGCTCCTGTCATGAAATAAACTGGAATTAAATAAAATCAAAGCATTACGCAAGAAGTGAACGTCCTGCATTTTATAATAGAGTAGTGAGTCTGATGGTCCCTGATGGTGTAAGTTGTATTGTGCTACTAGAGCCAGGACTGCTCAGCAAGATTAATGGGGAAAAGATTAATGGGAGAAAGATGCTGGAAACATTTGCTTTCCTCCCTACAAAAGTGTGAAAGCATTAACCTAGGCACAAATGGGATAAATATTTGAAAACACTGGCTCATTAGGACAATAATGTATACAATAACAGCATTTTTTCAGTTTATTACTGCTTTCACTACCCCAGATGGCTCCAAAATTTCAATGCCTCCATCCATTGTGTCCTTCCTGTCTGCCAAGCTAACAAAAGGATGGCAACATTTCCACTAGTCATTACACAGTCTGTATGTTAATTATGTAAATGACTTTATTACACTTCTAAATTGCTCAAGAGCAAGGAGGAGAGGTATGTGTTCAGTGACTGGATGAGTCAGTTTTTTGCATTGGCTGGGTTCTCTGGAATGGATAATTCTGCATTGCAATTAGGCAGCCTGAGTTTGTTTGATTTTGTTCTGAGAAACATTCCAGTATCTTGCTTCCAGCTCCTTGTGACTGTGCACATGCCTTCAAGACACCTGTAAACCTATAGTGATCCCATGAATTTCACAGAGTTTTCTTAGGCAAGGAATATTCAGAGGTGGTTTTACCAGTTCCTTCCTCTGAAAAATAGTCTGCACCAACTGATGGTATTCATTGGCATTCTCCCATCCAAGTACTAGCCTCCTATATCAGATGAGTTCTGATGCCTTTAAAGTTTGCATAGAACTTTTATAGCCTTTTTACTGCCTGTGCCCCTTTACACTAGGTCTTGGGTAAAATCAAGGTCCATCATAAAATTATAGAGTTGAAAGAGACCACAAGGGCCATCCAGTCTAACCCCCTGCCATGCAGGAATACACCATCAAAGCACCCCCAAAAGATGGCCATCCAGCCTCTGTTTAATAACCTCCAAAGGAGACTCTACCACACTCCGAGGGAGCATACTCCATTGTCGAATGGCTCTAACTTGTCAGGAAGTTCTTCCTAATATTTAGGTGGAATCGCTTTTCATGTAGTTTGAATTCATTGCTCTGGGTTCTCTGGAGCTACAGAAAATAAGCTTGCTCCATCTTCATTATGACACCCCCTCAAATATTTAAACAGGACTATCATATCTCATCTTAACCTTCGCTTCTCTGGGCTAAACTTACCCAGCTCCCCAAGTCTCTCCTCATAGGGCATGGTTTCCAGACCCTTCACCATTTTGGCTGCCCTCCTTTGCACACACTCCAGCTTCTCAATATCCTTTTTTTTAGGCCCGACCAAAACAGAATAGAGTAGCACTATTACTCCCCTCAGTCTAGACACTATACTTCTATTGATGCAGCCTAGAATCACATTGGCTTTTTTAGCTGCTGCATCACACTGTTGACTCATGTTCAACTTGTGGCCTACTTAGGACTCTGAGATCCCTTTCACATGTAGTGAAACAAAACAAAACAAAATAAAACTTTTCCAATAGGGAATAGTATTGAAAATTCAAGATGTTCATCAACAGGTCGCAGCAGACCGAGATAGACTTTTCATTGATGTGTAGCATAAAGTAATGTTTCAAATGTTCCTGAACCCAATTACAGGCATGTCGGTTGTGAAATCTTATAGGAACACAATCAGTAGGGAAAGAAAGCTTATTTCTTTCCTTTCTAACATCAGAATCAGAATTCAATATGTTCCTCATCTCCCAGTGCAGTGCTGTGTGTCAAGTCAATGACTGGTTAAACTCTGAGGCAGGCTTGACAATCCTTGTGAAAAGTCAGGTTAAACATAAATACAGTACACAATCATAGTTCCTTCTTTTCATTCTGGGTGTCCATATACACATGCATGCATATTGCATAACTGAACATGGAGTTAGGAGTGTGCTTTGTTATACAGATATTCTTCTTCTTAACTTGTCACTTGAATTATAGTATTTTGTGGAGGTTTGATGGTCTCCTAAAGGAGGGGCAGAATTTCAGTGGAAAAACACATGAGAGCCATTGCCAGTTATAGATGGGCTAATGGTCTGACTCAATACAAGGTGACTTAGAATTGCCCAAACCATTGTATTCCTCATCACCATGTACAGATCTGAGAGCTGGACAATGAAAAAAGTGGATAGGAGAAAAATCAACTCATTTGAGATATGATACAGGAGAATAATGCTGAGGATATTGTGGATGGCCAAACAGACAAACAAATGGATCCTAGAATAGATCAAACCTGAACTTTCCTTGGAAGCCAAGATGAGAAAACTGAGACTGTCATACTTTGGCCACATTCATGAGAAGGCATGATTCATTAGAAAAGACAATAAAGCTAGGGAAAGTAGAAGACAACAGAAAAAGAGGCAGACCACATGCCAAAAGTGTAGCCTCAGTCAGATAAACCACGGGGCAGAACAGTTGGGGACATGGGGACTTGGAGAGTCACCATAAGTCGAAGTTGACTCAAGGGCAGTTAGCAACAACAAAATGTTTTTATGTTTCTTTATCAATTTCACTGAGGTTCTGACATATTAGGAATATGTTGAGTTGCTTGCTCTAGGACTTTTTATTTTGGCGAAAAATTAGGGAAAGGATGATACTGAGCTCATCTTCTACCTCTGTGTTAAACTGTTGTTGAATTATTGGCTGAGAAGCAGATACATTCAGTGGCATTTTATTAGCTGTGCATAGTTGAGTGGCTGGTACCTGTGTGTAATCTGGATAAGTATCACTGTACTATCGTGCTTTCAGAGGAGTTACTTACTTCCCATGGGTATAAGAAGAGCAAACATTGCCTTAGGCAATCAGAATGGTAAAAAAAAAGTTCTGGTTAATTACATTGCATGAATTAATTGAACACTAATGTTGAGACAGTTATAAAAATAAACAAAGCAGGCGTCAGCCATACTAAGCCAATTCAGGTTAGCTACTTCCTTTTGGAGAGCTAGTGTGCATGGTGGCATAAGTGTTAGACTAAGAGTCTTGTTCAAATTCCTATGTGGCCATAGAAACCCATGGAGTGATGTTGGGCAAGTCATACTCTCTCACCTTTAGAGGAAGACAGTGGCAGACTCTCTTTAAATCAAGCCTTGGAATAGGTTCACCTTAGGCTTCCCATAAGTCAGAAATGACTTGAAGTACCAATGATCTTTGGTATTTAAGAATGCTAATAGTGTGAGTGCCTTGGGCTGCTCCAATGACTCTGTGGAAGTGGAAGAGCAAAGGATTTATGCTTAATTTTAACTTGCTAGAAAATGGGTTCAGACACCTCTTGAACCTTTAATGAACACATGGGCAGGATGTCACAGAAGACTAACCTTTTAGCCCTGTCGACATACATGTTGAACTGGTAAAGTGGTTATACAGCTGGCCCTCTATATCCATGGATACTTTATTTAGAGATTCAAGTAACCATGGCTTGAAAATATTAGGAGCCCTGGTGGTGCAGTGGTTAAATGCCAGTACTGCAGCCGTTCATTCACAAACCACAAGGTTGTGAGTTCAATATCAGCCAGGGTCCCAGCTTGTTGGGGGCAATTAGCTTACACACTGTAAACCACTTAGGGAGTGCTTAAGTGCACTGATAAGTGGTATAGAAATATTATTGCTATTGCTAAAATATTAATATATATATATTTAAATTCCCAAAAGGAAACCTTGATTTTGCCATTTTATATAAGGGATACCATTTTACTTACACTGCATTTAATGGTACTTGAGTATTCATGGATTTTGGTATCTATGGGTGATCCTGGAACCAAACCACAGCAGATACCAAGGGCCCACTGTTTGCACATATCAAGGTGTGCATCCCCACAACCTTCTTTCACCATGACATGGGAAATCCCCCATGGGGAACATCAGTTATGGTAGAGTAGTAGAGAAACTATGTATGCATTCCTACTATGTAAATTATTTCAGGTATGTTATAATAATAGAAACTCAATACAAGGGTGCTTAGTTCATTTATTTGAGAAGGAGTGCCCCATCACTTCCTTAAAATGCCCCTTACCTAAACAAAGTTGACATTTTCTTGTTCTTCATTTCTTCATCTAGTTCCTTACCACAATAATTTTATTATTTGTTTAATTTATTTCCCACCTTTTCTCAGTAGAGGACTTAAGATGGCTTTTGTTTCTGTTGTGTGCCTTTGTTTCCAGCTTATGGTGAACCTAAAGTGAACTTATCATGGGGTTTTCTGGGGCTGAGAGTGTGTGAGTTGCCCAAGGTAACCCAATGGATTCCCACGGCTGAGCGGGACACTGAACCCTGATCTTCAGAGTCATACACAACACAGGATCTCTAAGCCTTACCAAGATGGCTTACCACACACCGAAATGAAGTGCAGGTAAAACATACGACTTGATACAAAAGTTTAAAAAATTAAATCATTTGATTAAACAATAAATTAAAATATTAAAAAAACAAATTAAAGTATGGTAAAAAAGATAAAAGCATAACACACCCCATCAAAAGATTATTTTGCCATAGGAAGTTCTTTTTGCCATAGCAAGGGTCAGCCTAAATAAAATGTCTTTGCCCATTGCAGAAAGAGAGCTGAAGGGAGGGAATTGCAGAACTGGGGAGCAACCACAGAGATGGTGCTCTCCTCTGTCTGTACCAAACACATCTGTGATGGTGGTAGAATATCAAGAAAGCCCTCCCACAAAGATCTTGTAAAAATTCAGTAGTTTTTTTTTTACAACAAAACAAACATGAAGGAGTTAAGTGTTAGAATATAGCTGTCTTCTGGAGTGGGATCTCTAGCTGCATCTACACTGCATAAATAATGCAGTTTAACACCACATGACGCAAAGTTATGGAACTCTGGGATTTGTAGTTTTGTGAGATATTTAGCCTTCTCTGTCAGAGAGCTCTGGTGCCACAACAAACTACAAATCCCAGGATTCCATAGCATTGAGCCAGGGCACAGTTAAAGTGTTGCCAAACTGCATTGTTTCTGCAGAGCAAATGCAGCCTCTGACTTTTTGTTCCCCTTTGGGTCAAAGAGTACCAGGCAGAAATTTTATTGCTGCCTGCCATGTTTCTGGAGTTCTGCTTGGGAACTCTTTTCCCTGCAGTGTTTTTCATAGATGCCAGCATTTCATACATCACTAAATTTAGAGTGTGTAATTAATGGCTTTTGTTTGCCAGCTTCAGCCAGCATAAAGCATTCTTCTGAAGTTGAATGATTTCATGTTTGTTAATTGAAGGAAGAAATAAATAAAATGCCAGTCAGAAGGAAAGAGCTTCTTGGGGAAGTGCTATGTAAAATGGGATAGATTTCCCACAGTTTTCTAGTCACTAGCAAAATGTGTCACTTCCTATTTGTGATGTATCGGAGAGTCAGACAAGGGGTTGTTCCTTCTTGCTGTTATCAATTTGTACTAGATTAGGAATTGTGTGTTTGTGGGTGCACACACATGTGGGCACAAATGTGTTTGTGTGTATGAGTATGTGTATAGTTACTTAGCTTGACAAAAGCTAATTTTAAAGTGAGTGTTCAGAATAAAAGATCAGCTCATTTTGTTATCAAAATGATTTTGCTTGTTTTTGAAAAAGGGTTCCCTTTTTTGGAATGACAAAGAACTGTAAAGATTCTATTTGCAAAAAAGAATTCAACAAAGACCACAATAGTCTTATCACTTACCAGTCATTCACTTTATATGAGTGAACTGCATGTAAGAACTTGTCATTTAACAACACCTTCCAGCCAGGGAAGCTCTCCGTGTGTCCCTTCAGGGACTCAAGCTGAGTAAACAATACATACACATCCTGTCAAGCATAAACAGGTGTGCATGTAGAATTAGGTATACATCCCTTGAAAGAACAATGACAACAAAACAATGAAGTCTAAGACCTGTCAACCAGAGTTTCCATTTTTTAAAACAATGTCCAGCTAATTCTTACACAACCTTTATGATATTACTTTTAAAAAGTAGTTAACTGCACTATTCATTACAAGCCCTTTCAGATCCTAGTACTTGTTGCCATTAACATTATGGGAGTTATTTGGAGGTGGGGCGAGTGCTTTACTTTGACCTCACCTTATTATGTGAAGTGCCTTTTTCCTTCTGCTTTTTATTTTTAGGTAAATAGGTACTAAGCTATTCAGAGCAGCACAGGGCTCTGTTTGCATCCTGTTTCACATATGGTAGCCAGCCAGACATCAAAAGGAAGCCCACAAGTAAATTGTGAATGCAATAGCATCTTCCAGCCCATGTTCCCTAGCAATTAGTAAAGAGAAGCATAGTGCTTTGGATCTTGGATATATCGTACAGCCATCATGACTACTAGTCATTGATTTTATTATTTATTTAGTGTTTACATCCTGATCTTCAGCCACAAAGGCTCTCAGAGAACCTTACTCTCATTCGCTGCCCTCAGATCCACATTTTAAACAAGACACACAATTAATAGGGAATGGCAGTGGGGAAGGGAATATAGACGCTGGACAGATTGGCAGAAAGGGGTGGCACGACCCCCCCCTTTCTGCCCTGGAAGCAGGCTGCGGCAACCACATGGCTTGAAAAGGGGCTTCTTTTTGCACTGCAGAACAGGTGCCATAACTGCTGTGGTGCAGCATTACGGCACCTCTCATGTGCAATGTCATTTGGGTGCAGCGCATGACGGACATAATCGTAAACGGGAGCATGGCAAGATGGCACCCACAGCGCTCGGTAAACCTTCAGAGCATGTGAATGCTCTACCCTACCGCAGCCCTAGTTCAGGCCCAGGCCAGCACAAAGTGGTCACTATAGTCCAGCAGATAGTGCCTAGTTTTCTCTCCCTGTGAGGTCAATGCAGTATTATTTGGGATGGAGGGAGGTTTTATCATCTCTTGCTGGGCCAAGGCATGGTGGAGCCATGCCTGTCTTTCCTTCAGAGGCCAAGGCAATGGCAGTTGGGATGGATGGAGAGTGTTTCATTTGCTTCTGATAGTTTTATCTTATATAGCAGGGGTAGGGGAAAGTACAACCTTTGCTTGTGATCCATGAGTTCCCAGAGGCACTCTATACCTCCCCCCAAAGGTAAAAAAAATATATTTTCAGCTGTGCTCACTGGAAAATAGCCCCAAACTGGCCCCAACCATGTGCAAACATGCAAGTTTCACCTGCCACCCCCACAAACATCTCCATGAAGGAAAAATGGCTGAAACCAGCTGTAAAATGAAAAGAAAGAAAGAAAGAAAGTCGCTAGATACAATCTTGTATCACTTCTGATGAAACAGTGAATGGCTCATGGGAGGAAGCTATGGGGTAAAATTGTTCCCTGCCATAGATTTAATCTAGTCTCTATAGATTTAATCTAGGCTCCTTTTAAAGATAGCTAAATTGATGGAGTGCACCAAGGAACTCCAAAAGAATATCAGGATGTGTGTTATAGACTATAGCAAAACTTGACTGCATAGATCATGAAAGACTATGGAATGCTCCTAAAGACATGAGAATGCCAACACATCTGATAGTCCTGATATGGGAATCTGTATTCAGGACAAGAGGCTATTGTCAAAACAGAATAAAGAAAACAGAATGAGCCAGGCAGGGCTGCATCTTATCACCCTTTTTGTTCAACTTATATGCAGAACATATTGTAAGAAAGGCAGGCTTGGGAATAGAGGAAGGAGGAGTGAAAATAGGAGGAAGGAATACCAACAATTTAAGATACACAGATGATACCATAATACTAGCAGAAAATCTCACAGACCTTGAACAACCATTAAGGAAGATCAAGGAAGAAAGTGCAAATGCAGGCTTACTGTTGAACATAAAGAAAACAAAAATAATGGCCATGGAAAATCTACACAAATTCAACCTAGACAATGAAGAAATAAAAATAGTAAAAGAATTCTCATATTTGGTTCAAACATTGATAAGAAAGGGGACTGCAGCCAGGAAATCAGAAGAAGAATGGGGAGAGAGGATTTGAAAGAACTAGAAAAGATCCTAATATGCAAAGATACGCATCTGAGCACAAAAGGTAGAATCATACAAGCCATTGGATTCCCTATTACCATGTATAGATGGAGGAGCTGGACAGTTAAGAAATAAAATAGGACATAGTGTTTTTAGTTAAGTATGGGAGAAGTCCCAATCTGTCACGAGATGGTAACAATCTGGACATGGAGCTGTGCAATAAGACACCGTCTCAGTTCGGTCGCAGCTCGTGCCCAGATTGGAAAAAGACAGCCAGTGCGATAATCTCCAAAATCAAAATAATTTATAGGCGCACAAAAACAACAATGAGATATCTTGGAGATGGGACTCAGGACTAAACATGAAGTTCATTTATTTAATTTTGTGCATGAAACAACATTTGTGTCCACTGAACCATCAGAAAGCAAATGTGTCATTATCTCATCCAAGAATGTCAACTATTTTAATTTTTTAATTTTGGAATGTTTAGGATTTTGGATTTCTGGATAAGGGACACTCAACCTATATTTCATAATGAGTGTCCTGAGTCTTCTGTCAATCAGTTTCATTTGATGAGTCCCCTCTGCAGTTCCTGGCATCTTTAGCATTTTAGCGGGGGTACAACATAGTTTTTAAAAATCCTGTACACACCAATTAATGGCTTCTAATATCATTTTAGCTAATATCATTATCTCCCTTTTCCTCCAAAAAAGCAGACTCCATCACTCTCCTAGCCACGGTATTCCACTGTCAAATAGCTCTTACCATAAGAAAGTTCTTTCTAATGTTTGGAAGGAAATCTCTTTTGCTGTAGCTTGAATTCATTGTTCTGTATCATAACCTCTGGAGCAGCAGAAAACAATCTTACTCCATCCTAAATATGACATACTGTACCTTCAAATCTTTAAACATTGCCATCATTTCACCCCTTAATTTTCTCTTCTCCAGGCTAAATATACCCATCTCCATCAGCCACCTCTCATAGGGCATTGTTTCCATACCTTTCACCATTTTGGTTGTCCTCCTCTGGATATGTTCCAGCTTGTCAATGTTCTTCTTGAATTGTAGTGACCAGAACTGGACACGGTATTTCAGATCAGGCCTGACCAAAGCAGAATAGAGTGGTACTATTACTTCCCTTGATCTAGATACTCTACCCCTACTGATGTATTCTAGAATTGCTTTGGCTATCTTAACTTCCACATCAGAATGCTGACTCATGTTCAGCCTGTGGAATACTAAGTCTCTAGATCCCTTTTGCATGTACTTTTGTCAGTCCAGGTGTGACCCACCCTATAGTTGTGGATTTCATTTTTACTGCTCAAGTGTCCTATCTAACTCACTCATTTTGTTATTTTTGGCTCAGCTTTCTAATCTGTTAAGGTCATTTTGAGTGTTGATCCTATCCTTCTGATTAGCTGCTCTTCCTAATTTAGGGTCATCTGTAAATTTGATAAACATGCCCTCTATTCCATCATCTAAGCTGCTGATAAAGATGTTTTTTTAATTTTTTTATTAAATCATTTCACATACATAATAACATGCAACAACATTTTAACCCCTTATAGTTTCCCTTATCCCCTCTATTTACAAACCATTTTATTGCTTTCATTCATAAGATAGTCATCACTACTTCCTTTTCCCCCAATTCCTAGAGATAACATATAGTCAATAAAGATGTTGAATAACACTGGGCCCAGGATAAAACCTTGTGGCACCCTGCCAGTCACTTGTCTCCAGGATGAGAACCATTGGATTTGGTTGGCAATTAGAAATTTCCCCCTTTCTGTATTGCAATATTATCTTTGGCACTTTTTCTTTATTCTTTTCTTTATTCTTTACTGCTCTGATAACACCAGATTTCCTCTGATTTTGGAAGGTAAGCAGGGTCAAACCTGGTTAGTACTTGGGTAGGAGATCACCAGAAATCTCCAGATAGTGCTAGGGAAGAATTCTGCCTAAATCCCTGGAGAAATATGGCTACTCAGAATTGGCAGAACTCAGCCAGATGGACCAATGTTTGGATTCAATACATGGCAGCTTTTCATGTTGCTATGTTCCCAAGAGTCAGCACTCAGGGATCTTTAAGTCCCATCCATGCAGTGATGCAGTATTTTCCCTTTGGTTGTCTAATTCAGTGAGTGCAAACTGTTCCCATTAGTCTAATCCAGGTAGGTTGTTGCTGTTATGCTATTTTATTTATTGCTTCTTGACTGAATATCATGTTGGGCAAATGTGTCTCTCAGAAACTGGGCATACTGGAAAAATGGATCAAATGATGCAAATTCACCTGAGGAATTCAGACTAGACCTTGTCACCAATCAGTTTGTTTGGCAACATTGCTAACTTTTTTGTACTTTGCTCTATGTGGAGGCATTGAAACAGCATGTAGAATAATTAAGTTAGCCTTGAGCTAATTCGAGTGCTTCCTAAAAATCCGAATGAATTGCTGTATCTTACTGTTACATCTAAAAATTACATATCTGGAATGGGAGCACCCTTTCCTGCCCACTTCACACTAGTATAAAACAGACTAATGTGTAATTCAAAGCTGGAGTCACCAGGAAAAAATAATTTTATTTCTTGAAAATTGGTGACAAAACATTTTCTTTAACAGTACATGGAGCTTCTTTATGAGTCAGTAAACAGAAACAAAAAAGTCAGAACTATTAAGATTTAAGGAAATATATGTTGTCCTTGAATTGAGAATGATTAGCCACAGAGAGACCCCCCTCCCTTTTAACAGCTTTTGTTATTTTCTTTTTTAGACATGTGTGTAAATCAACCTTTCCTTGTTTCCAAAGAGTCATTAGACTAAAATGTTTCTAATAAATAGCAGCTCTGAATTTCACCTGTCCTTTGTTGCTTTTGGGGAGTACAGTCAGAGAGGAAATGGTTTCTTGTGGAAATCTGGCCCATTGCTTCATCACATTGGCGAGCCGTCTCATATGACTAATAGCTTTTGAATAAATGATCGGGGAGTTCAATTAAGGACTCTCATATTACATATTCCAAGCTGCATTTAGTCCTTGGTTTTGCACATTTCCCATCAACTTCCATGCATGCATACAAAAGAAGAACGAGAACCCATGAGCGTTTTGTATAATTTATACTAGTAAATTGATTTAAATTATTTAAATGAATGTCTGCACCAAGCTTACCATCTGGGGAAAAAAAAGTTCTGCATGCCAAAACATTTTGGAGAAATAAGAAGACATGTTTGACACTGAAATGGGAATGGATATTGATTATAGAGGAGGGAAACATTTTTCTATATGAAAACACACTGAGATACTGGGGCAGAATAATAAAATATTTCCCCCTTCAGAACCATTACATAGTTGTTTACATATTTGTTTAAATATTTGTTACTTGTTAACAGAGGAATGCTTAATCTTCTTGTCCCGGGGATGGGGGAAGAAAAGCCTCAATACTAAAGTGTGGTTCAGAATGGCCATATGAGGAAAATGCCAAGATGGTATAGTGGGAGTGGAGGGGGGAAAGGGAACTGGCCATTCTTTATTAAGAGCTCTAATTTGTAGTTTGGAACAAAATTACCAGCACATGGTGATCATGGTGGGGAATTTTCTCAGATCATTGAATTTCTATGGCTAGTTATTTATATGTTCTATCACCTGGATCTACCTGTCATCCAGGGTCATTGTATTCTGTCCTTGCTACAAATCAAAGAATATTTAGTGCTTCACCTGTTGTGAATGCATTCCGATGTGTTGGGACAGCACTTTGAAAAATTATATTTTTGGGTCAACCCTTCTTTCTGTATTCAAGAGACTAATATTTGAAGAGTTGCCTTGGAAACAACTGTTATTATTTATTTACAGAATATTTTTTAAAAAGATAAAATTTCATGGAAGGGTCCAGTAATTAAATAGTTTGAGTATTTCAGTTCTATCAACATAAGTATCTGATAAATTAGAACATAAGCCAAAAAGATGTAGTAGATGAAATAGCTCCATGACTCAATGTGTGCTTGTGAAAACTCACGCACAGGCAGTTTCCTCATACACAGAGACATTTATTTTCTTTTCAATGCCAGGATTAGCCCAGCATAAACATTCCCATTAGGTATTGTCATTGATCCCAGAGTGGCATTACTGTCAATGCAAATGCTGCACTCAGATGAGTACTATGTATCCATTATGGATCTAATCCAATGCTCCACAGGCATTTTTATCTAGTGTCTGGTAGGATTCAAAAGGAAAAGATACTTTGCTTGTTCTGTTCCCTGCTTTTCATGTTATTTAATTACAAATTCTGACTAAAAATGAGGTGATAAAAAGATATGGACAGGTGTAACAGAGACACAGTTGCTAAGATTTCTGTGGCAGAATAAAAATGGTGGGGAAAAAGGAGATCCCTCTTTTAAGATTCTGAAGATTTAGAAAGCTTAGGAAAATGAAAAAGAGATGCCCGTGGTACTGCTAATAAGATTATTGAGGTAAAAAGGCATGTGTGTGTGGCAAGAGGAATATAAGACTTTGCATAGCCCCCCTTTGAGGTATTGGGAACAGGCTCAGACAATGCAGGGTGAGCTTCAGTTAGTGCATAGAGCCAAATCGTCATCTGAGTGTACCATCCAATAGTTATTTATATTAATTACATTTATATTTCACTTCTTCTCCATTGTTCTGGATGGTGCTCATGATTGTCATTGTTCCCAATTCTTTGGATTTTATCACACAAGCCTTGGTATCACCTTGTTCTTGTTGCCATTATGTGTGTGTCTGTGTGTGTTTTTTTTAAAGAGAATGGAAACATGCCAGTTTTGGAGCTTTTATGATCACACTTCTCTTCAATAGCACGATGGGGGCTTTTTGTGCCATCAGTGGTCCCATGCACTCTTTAAACCTGCTTTTCTGTTCTATGCCTTACTCAGCACGTCTTTTGCAATTATATTATTATTATTTGTAACGCAATTATAGAGTCATGGGAATATGTCAAAGAAGAAGAAGAGGAGGAGGAGGAGGAAAAAGCACTGGGGGGGGGGGGAGAAAACAGGCTGTCCAATATTGAGTCTGCTGTGGACTAACACTTATTGCACCTGTGAAATCATGGGGTGGCAGCACAATTGGCTACTTCTTGATAGAATTTCCCTATCCATGAAAAGATGTACTCTAGCAGTGATTCAGTTAGCAATGGGTTGGAAGTGACATTGTGTGATAAGTATTTCCAAGGACAATATTCTCTTGCTAGAACTGCAATTTAAAAACCCGTATGCGATCAAGTCTTTTGTCACAACAAACTAGTGAGGTATGCTGAGAAAGAGTAAGGGAGTGGGAGAGAGGAAGGGATCTTGTCCTGAGGCCATTTGGTAAGTTTCATGGTTCAGCAGTGACACAAACATGGATCTCCCATGGCTAGGCCAACATCCTTACCATTAAATTAGTGAAGTTGAAGGTTTTCATGGCTGGCATCCATAGTTTTTTGTGGTTTTTTTTTATTTTTTATTTATTTATTTATTTATTTTTTGCTATGTGGCCATGTTCTAGAAGAGTTTATTTTTGATGTGTTGCTGGCATCTGTGGCTGGCATCTCCAGAGAATGGTGAATTCTCTGAAGATGCCAGCCACAGATGCCAGTGAAATGTTAGGAATAAACTCTTCTAGAACATGGCCACATAGTCTGAAAAACCTACAAAAGAACATTAAAATAGTCTTGGGCAAAGTGTGGCTCTAGGAGTCATGGGGAAATCAAGTCTGTTCTGTGACCTCTATATAGCTCCTCTATATTCCCTGGGTTCTCCTGTTCATGGGAAAAAGTAGGCCTCCATGAGTAGAGATTTATCTTTTAAATAGATTCCCTCTCTGCAGTATTTAGCATGTTTTTTCTCCCCAACCAAAACTGGATTTCCAACCATTTCCGTTTTTGTTTTGTTTTGCTGGGTTTGTTTGGGGTTTTTTGGCTGTCTTTGTGGCCCCTGGAAGGTCCAAGAGGCAGAAAATCATCCCTAGATTCATTGCACTTTTCTATCCTTGCAATATGCTTCATTGGATCCCTTTGCCTTTTTAAAAAAATTGCACAACGAGCGTGACGATGGATTGAACATAGCTTATAAAAATGAGGACCCATTTGGGGAGTATGAACTTTAGTGGCCACATTCCTTAGAGAATCGAGCAAGATTCTCAAGTCCATCCATATCATTGCCAAAAGCACTCAATTATGTTCAGAAATTCAGTGGACAACAATATCTAAAATTCAGAGGTTTTGAATTATGTTGACTTAGAGACTGGAGAAACAGAATTTTAAAAACAGCCTATTATGATCATATGAACCAGTGTTTTTTTCCCATTCTTGGTATCTGGGACACAGCCTTTTATTCAGAGTAGAGTTAGAGGTATACTTTACTCAGTACTGAGAAAAACACATATATTTTATCTCCATCATTTTCCAGTGCCATGGAAATTAAAACTGTCAGATAACATAGTTAATTTTCTCCTTCTGGCTCACCCACACTCTTTTTGCCCTGGTTTCAGGAATATAACTATGTTTCTTGGCATTATTAATTCTGCATGGAGTACCTTGTTTCTATCAGCAGTAATGCTGCATTCTTCATTGGTGACATCACTGCCTATGTATGATCAAGGAACTGGAGCTGAGAGACTAGGTGTAGGATAGGGCCACTTCCTTGGGTTTTGGATGGATCCAACATGGTACAATTACTCTTCAAGTGGCACACTGGCTGCTTTTGTCCTTGCCCACCATTTGGGAATCACTTACATAAATATAGGTTGACTATCTATGTTTACAGTTCAACAACTGTGGAACTGTTCTACAAAATTATTGGCTCCTTTTCTCTCCAGACTATCTGTGTTCTTGTATAAATAAGAAAGAAAAATAGCCACTTATTCTCTTTGCTTAATGGTCTAAGCCTTTGGAGAGTGTCATATACAACTCCGGAAATTTCAGTTTGAAAGTATATATGTACACACTGACATGTTAAACAGTGTATTTTATATATTTACATGACCTATTTTGTGTTGCCCAAGTTAATATATTTAAAGGAATTTTATTTGTATTTTGTAGTGTATCCCCTGAAGAAGGCAATTATGAGAGAGGCTAAAATGCACTGGGCATTTTAAAATTATAAGAAAATATCAGCACATGGTCCTGTCTCCTATTTCCCTTTTGTTGGAATACATGCTTATCAGTTATGTCCCTTGCATTACACCACGCTGGCAGATTCTGGCAGATTCTCTCTCTCTCTCTCTGTGTGTGTGTGTGTGTGTTTGTCTGTGTGTACATGTGTGTGTACACCTTCAAGTCATCTCTTGATGTATTGCAACCCCATAAATTTCATAGGGTTTTCTTAGGCAAGGAATGATCTGTGGTGGTTTTGCCAGTTTCCTCTTTGGAAATATAGCCTACAGCACCTAGTATTCCTTGGCAGTCTCCCATCCAAGTACTAACCAGTGCTGACCCTTCATAGTGTCCAAAATTATACAGAATCTGGTGCCTTTAGGGTATTTAGCCAGATTCACTAGTGACTTGTAAAAATATAGCAATGTATTTTCAAATAGTCCAGTGGAAAGAGATCCTAAAATATGTGCAAATGAACAGCACATTCCATGTTTTACTGGCTGCACAATTTATTTATTTATTTATTTATTTTTAAGAAGAACCTTTTCCATATCTCTGTGTTGTTGGTTTTTTACTAGTTCCAGTCATATTTCAATGGGTTATGCTCAGAAGAACGGTCTACCTGCACATGTGTCAGTCATATTAATTTGAATGCAAATTTTGTTCTTGAAGCAGAAAGCAGGGTGAGAGAAATGATTTTCAGAACTGCCACTAAACTTCAACAAGCACATGCTTGGTGAACTTTAAGTAAATGTATTTAATAAATGAAAATGAAGCATCTGATAAGCACTATTTTTCTCAGACCTGATCTTAGGTATAGTCATAGTAAGATGGAACTATCCTCCAGCTAGACCAGTATTGTTAATGGGGCAATTCTTTCCAGTAAAGGGCAGGGAGTGGTCCCTTTCTAGTCACTGACCAAGGTAGACTCAAATGCTGACTATTCTTCCTACTATTCTTAGTAGCTTGAAAGAGAATGAAAAATTATGTTAGATTTTGATGATTTGAAAATCCTTCCTTATCAGACAGGAGTTGGGGAGTGGGGAGGATGCTCATAACACTTCTTACTATGAGGATTACTAGTCCAACAGATTTTTCTCAGGTTTCCTGAAGGCAGAATGCAAAACCTTCACTCCTGAAAACTGTGACAAAATGAAGCTTCCACACAGAAGCTCATGAAAATTGATGCTTCTAACCCCATCTTCCTCAAACCTCTCTGAAGAGTCAGGGAATCATCTGCAAAGGCTTTGGGCAGGAACTAAGGCTGAAACACATGGGCCAAAAGAAGTGGGTTCTGGCTGCATTGGGGGCATGGCATTTAGATGACGCCATGCCCCTAATGCAGCCTGAAACCACTCTGACACAACACTCTGGTCCTTTAGATGGAAGCAAAAAGGAACTGGAATAATCCAGCTCCTGGTGGCATGCTTTGGGACCAGCAACAGCTGCCTGCTTTCGAAGTGGGCTGTGCAGTTGCTGTGGTCCCAGGCCAATTGTGGCTGGAGTGGCCTCAGGCCACTCTTTCCTGACTGTTTGCTTCACACCAAAGATATGATTGCCGTATTCCACTCCCTCAAATCTGTGCATAAAATTTGCATATAATGAAAAACTTTCTAATTATGCTAACTAGTAAATTTACATTCTAATCATGCACATTCAACACATGGATTGTTTTGTTTTTTAACACTGTTTCAGATGCCATTTTATGCAATTACATCTGATCAGAGAGAACTAGTAGAGAGCAATATTTAAAGTTCTAGACTTGGAAGAAGGAGACTCAGATCCAAATCTCTTTCGGTAACTAGCTGGTTATAGTCAAAGTTCTAAAGTGCTTTAGCCATAATATACTAGCCATGCATCATAATCATTTTTTTTAGTGCTAACATTTTGCTTTACATTACTTGATCTCTGCTGAATTGTGCCCTGGAACCTATACAAGTATTTACTTGGTGGTCATCTTTACTGGGTATGAGATAGTAGAAACACACAGGCAAATATTAATCACATTCATTTCAGAAAATACTGGGTTAATTCAGATTTACCTGAGGAATGTAAATAAAAAGTCTTTGTTAATGTTGGGAACTCCCAGGAAATATGTCATATGGCTCTCCAAAATAAAATTGGTTGGGACTTCCAGAGACCTTTTACCCATTTGGAGATTGACCGATAAGTAATCGTAGGAAATTTCCCAACCTGTAGATAATTATTGTTATAAATATTATGTGAATTATTCTAGAGACCGTTGGAAGGACTTTATGAGATGCCCATCCTGGACTGGGGCAGGTGGGTAGGTCCCAACCCACTCTGGAATTTTGAGAGAGAGAGAGAGAGAGAGAGAGAGAGAGAGAGTTCTAGACCAGTTGTTCTCATCATCTAGATGTTTTGAACTTTAATATCCAGAAACTCCAGGCAACCTGGTCAATGGTCAGGGATTCTTGGAACTGAAGTCCAAAACTATTGGAGGACAAAAAAGGCTTACTATAAATCTTCTTACAGAATCAAATAATACTAGGGAGGCAGTGTTACACTGTTAAAGTGTTGGTTTGAGTGACAAGGATTTTGACTCGATACATTTATTTCAACACTATTAATTTTTATTTTTATTTATTATATTAAATTAATATAGTACATTGAGGAGACCTAGGTTAAATCTACCACAAATCTGATTCTATTGAAGCTTAACATTAATGATACCTCTCCTAATATAGCCCAAGGCCTCACAAAATTCCTGGCTATAGGTCTACACTTGCTTGTTAAGACAGTTGGCATTGTGTTTTAATTAAGAAAAAATGGAATGGAGAGACTGCATCAAAGCACTGATTCTACAGTAAAACACACAAATTAAACAACTATGTCTCAGTCTTAGTCCTGTGTAACTCTCCAGAGCTAGCCGTCCTGCAAAAACTGTAATACTTTTACTTAGAATCATAGAGTTGGAAGAGACCACAAGAGCCATCCAGTCCAGTCCCCTGCCATGCAGGAATACAGTCAAAGCACTCCTGACAGATAGCCATCCAGCCTCTGTTTAAAAAACACCAAAGAAGAAGACTCCAACATCCTCCAAGGCAGTGTTGAACATCTCTTGCTGTCAGGGGGTTCTTCCTAACATTTAGATGAATCTCTACTTCATGAAAAAATGACATGTGCAAAGGATGGAACGTTGCTAAGAAAATAATTTCTGCTGCTTTGTCTCTTCTTGTGACATAACTTGGTTTGGCCTTTTGCTATCCCAGAAAAAATTCATTCATTCATTCCCTATCTTTCCATCAAAGAAATTGTTCTAGGAGGTGACTAATCATAATAAAATACTGATAAAATCTTGATTTTAAAAACATAAAAATAAATTTAAAATACAATTTAAAATGTACTAAGAAAAGTGATAGCCAGCATACAACCAATGAGACTGTCTTGAACAACAGATAGGAGTGTCTAGAAAAGTCTTTGATTTTTAAAAAGTCTTTGCTGTTGCATTGGTGGTTCCCATGTCAGTGGTGTGGTGGTACGACTCTAGGTTTTAGTGCAAATTATAAAGGAGTCATCCAAGATGAAGGCCCAGTTGTGGGAATACAGTTCATTTATTTATTTGATTCGATGGTTCAACACCTTGGGTGGCTCTTTCAAAATTAAAAATTAAACTTGGAGCAGATCCACTGTCCCACTGACGTGGAAACCATAAACCTCAACTAGCAGGTCAAGTTATTTTTATATCCAACAAATACCTTAAGTAAAGTGAAGAGATTTTTTAATGGATTTAGGTACCACTTGTTCTCCTACAAGGGTATTGGATAGCTCTGTCAGCCAGGTTCACTTGGCAATGTCTCTCTGGACCAGACTTTGGTTCCTAGAGCTGTAAAATAGACTGAAGTGAAACCTTTGTTGGAAAGAAATACACCAGATGATTTGTACAGCTGTTATCCCATGTTAAACCTGTCTGTTTGAGCTAATGGGAAGATGATTCTGTCTTCCAGCAAGGCATGGCCTTTTGGTTCATTTCAATTTGGGGATTTCATTTAATCAAGTGTAGTTCTATAAAACATGGAACATGAGTTTAATACTTTAACTAGAGCATTCAGTTGAATACTAACACAGACTGTGAGGGATTGGGAATGATAAAGATCAAACTAGTTAAGATGCAAAAGGTTTCCTGAGCAAATCTAATCATGAATCTCCTCTGTCTTATCATGGTTGCTTGTTAGCTGACCTTGCTTGGTTGATTCAGTTCTAGCTCTCCCTAAGGGTTTTCTTGGGACCCGTGATGCAAGATATATCCAGCTGTCTATAACTATTTTTTCCAGCAAGGATACACACATTCTTGGGGTACCAAACCCAGTTGCTCTTTATGTTAAGGTAGCTCTTTTCTTTCTTTCTTTCTTTCTTTCTTTCTTTCTTTCTTTCTTTCTTTCTATGTTGTAGTCCATGATTGGGACCCAGCATGGTGTAGTGGTTTGAGCATCAAACTATGACTCTAGAGACCAGAGTTCAATTCCCTGCTTGGCCATGAAACCCAGTGGGTGACCTTGGGCAAGTCACATGCCCTCAGTCTCAGGGGTAGGAAAAGGCAAACCTCATCTGAACAAATCTTGCCAAGAAAACCCCATGAGGGTCACCATAAGATAGAAACAGCCATAAGGAACACAACAACAACAACAAGAAGTCCATGATTATATGAGCTTTCAACTCATATAGTTTTTGGCAAGCTGGGTGCCACCTGGCATTTTAAAAACTAGTCTGCTCTCCTGGTTGCACCTCATGCTATCATATTGCCATCCCTGAACCTTATTTTATTGCTTGTGCAAATGTCAAGTCTTATACTTTATGTTCTGCTTGTACCAAAAAAAAAAAAAAAAAGGCACAAGGAGTTGCACAAACCATTGCAGAGTTCATGACAACACCACTACATCATGTACTACTAAAAATAATTGTACTAGCTGTTCAACAAGATTTTGTATACTGTAACTGCTAGCAGAACACAGCCACACTGGATGCAGCCCTGTATTTTTATTTCTACTCACTACTTGTCTAGAATAATTTTTGAGCAAAATGAAGTGGATATTTTAAAATATGTGTATGCATATACTAGCATATAGAAAAGAGGAAGAGCTGGATGCTTTTTCCATTCCTGTTTCTTCTCTCTCTGAGACATGCAGCAATGTTATTTATAATTTCTTCACCATAAGTGTATTATTAAAATTTATCATATTGCACATTTTAAAACCAAATTTATTGGATTAGAAAGAATAATTATTAAAGACTAGCCATGAATAATTAGGCTACTGTAGCAACAGAAAGTATTGATTCTGATGCACAGTTCCACTTTTTATTGCTTGGTAATAGAATATAAAGCATGGGATTTAAATAGAAAACCATTTACTTTCCAATTGTTTTACTGTTTTTGTTTTAAATTTAGGGGAAATTATATTCTCATTGCTGGTAACAATTCACTTGCTTCTTCTGCTGGAACATTTTGAATGATCAATATTTTGCAAAGCACAACTGTTTCCCAACATCACTTTGTTTTGAAACAAAAAGGCTTGTGCCCTTCTAGTACAGTCTGCCAGAAGAAGATGGATTAGTGTATGAGTAAAATGATGTGGTTTGAATGGCAACAGTCTTTGGCTAAGAGTGAAACTGAAATACCTTGATTTATCTTCTCAAGATTATTTGTTTTTAGCACCAAGGAACCATTCAGCCCAGTCTGGATGCATGGATGTAACGCTGCCACTGCAAGTACCAGTATGGATAATATTACTGCATTTTTAGTGGCTCACCAGTTGAGTGGTGAATTCATTCTGAGCTTGAGTCTGTAATTCAAGGAACTAAAAGGTGCTTTTATCCCTATAAAAGAGATTCAGCACCTTGGGTACCTATTTAAATTTCAGAGTAAAACCTGGAATGGGTATACTTCCCCACTGACATGGAAACCATTAGCATTTTGACCACATGTCCTCAGCTGCAAACTAAACAGCAGAAGGCAATCCACACAACAGACTTATAGCACTTTGATACCTCTTTAACTGTCATGGCTGCTTTTTATCAAATCCTGTGATTTGTAGTTTGGTGGAACGCTTAGCATTCTCTGCTCAAGCACTTTAGTGCTGTAGTTCAGGGGAGGGTGCTGTAGCTCAGTGGCAGAGTATCTTATGAAACTGCAACCCTATTATTCAATAGGATGGAGTCCTGGCAGCTAAAGTAACAAAAATACAAGAACTGCAAAGTGTGGATTGGCCTCAGGTTTGCTGGGCTTTGGTTCTCCTGGGCTGATGGAGGAAAATGGGTCAGATTTTGAATGAGAGAGCCAGTTATAAACAGCTAGTCACTGTCACATTCTATAAGACCAAGGAGAGCTCCCAGTAAGAATGCAAGAGAGCATTGGCCAATTATAGGCTGTGCTTATCAGAAACTAATGAAATAACAGTGAAATATATATACTGTAGTGGCCATCATTTATTATGCTTGCAGGGAACACATGAGACAAGCCAAGTTTTCCAAGAGGTAATACGAAGGTGCATGGAAAAAAGATCAAGGTGATAGACTTGTGACCCACTTAATTGAATGATGCCTGTAAGAGCAATGTATGCTGGCCCACCAGGACTTCTCGTTTCCTTTTTGTTGTTAATATGCTTCTTGCTTTTGTTGCCTGATTGGGACTGCAAAAACTTTCATTTGCCGCTGTTGAAGTCAATGGGGCTTTAAAATGTTCAGTTTTGCCTGGATTAAGGTCTTGTTTCCCAGCAACCTGCTTGTTGTGTATGACCTCAGAAAACCTCAGAGTTGCTGCAAAGTTGGGAGCAATTTGTTAACAAAATAAATTTGCTCCCTATCAAATCGATCAGATAAGTTTTATGTTAAAGTTCTATTAGAGTATAGATATTCTGATGCTACACCATCGGTTGCCAAGTTCTTGTCTTTGGTAATTAAGATTAGAAAGAGGGAAACTCCTAAAATTGGCCAGAGCCTCTAAAAGGTTTTTATTGAGTATGTGAATTTTATTGTGTTCAAGGAATGCCGAATGGGCTTATCACCAAAGTTCATCACTGTTTCCAAACAAAATTTGAGTGGTTTATTAATTTAATATGTGCATTTTACATCCCATTTTAAAACTTCTTTTTCCATCTTGCTGAAATTTTCTCACTTATAAGAAATCCCATCCCCACACAAGTGACTAGAGACTTGACCTTTACCTCCTCTTGCTGGCATTCTTTAATACACATAGCATATTATGAACCCATCTATAACCTTTTTACTTTCATTCTTTAAAATTTGACAGGTGCATCTTGTTCCCACCTCTCCAAGACTATAAAGTATGGATACAAGCCAACATCCCTTCATTGTAACATTTATAGTACATTGCACATATATAAACTTTCATAAAGAGACATATAACTTCATCTGCCTGTTTGACCTTTTCTTCGGGTTGAGTCAATAATTTTTTTCTACACACTTAACTGTTTCTTCAGTATGATGAAAGAGTAACTTTAAACAAAAATCTTAGTGAGAAATATAATGTATACATACTGTCACAGCTTACCAAAAAACAATATGTGTCATGGAAAATGGAATAAAAAAAGATATTTGCTCCAATTCTTTTTTGGCTTCAAGCCTTAAACTGTTTACTCCCAAGAAACTTTTGTCAGTGGGGTTCTCTATGGGCCTGTGGAAATATGCTCCCCAGTAATACCCTGTTTACAAAACATAAATTGGGGGATTTGGGACTATATTTCTAAGGGGCTAAATTTTTGCTACTGGTGATGCCAAATTGTTTCACTCCCTCCCAATAAAATCTTCGGGATTGACAATTAGTATTCCATTACATAAATCTGACTCAGAGCAATGCTGCATCATGACATCACTTTACTCTTAAAAGTCTTAGGGAAAAGTAAAACTATTCACCAATAATAGTTTCAGATAGGGTTGGTGAGATTCTTCACTTAAAGAGATTTTACCATTTGAGCTCTAAAATGTGGACCTTATATAGGATGTGGTGAATCTCACTGTAACTGCAAGCCTTCTCAGAATCCTATCTTGCCATATAAACCTCTGACAATTTTGTAGATTTCTACAACATTATTAGAAGTATACATGGCTGGGGTGTGTGTGAGATGGCATCTTATTACAGAGAGATTAATTTCTTATCATTGAAAGCAAATAATGATGATGATGATGATGATGATGATGATGATGATGAAACTGCCCTGGTCTGTTGATGGAACTCTGCTATATTTATCACCAACCCATTGTCTCCTTTTCAACTTTCAATTGACCCTTCACCTCCCATCCTTGCTCTCTCTTCTTTCAGTATTCCTGTGTGTGTTAAGAATAATCTGATATTATCCTCATTTGGCAGAATCCTTTTGCTTTATTTAGCTGCTTAAAAGTCAGTTAATGCTCTCATTCCATGGAGCAATCAAATTTTTTTAATGAAAGACATGGATTCTAACAATCTGTACAAGTTGGTCTCTCTGTATCTGTTCATTCTCCAGACCTTTAACAATAGGTTCATACAAATTTTACAGGCCATTCTGGTATACGTTGTAAAATGTGCTGCTGTTTATATTAATAAAATAGGCTAAAGGTGACAGAAGGGATTGCCAAACAGATACAAGTTAGCTGACAAATAGTAAAAAACTCTCAGTCTGTTGGTCTAAAGAAACAGAGGTAGGGACTCATGCCTGTTTCAAACACCAGTATGTTACATTCATATTGACAAAAGCTGAGCCCAGCTTTGAACCTGGAGGTCAAGGTTTCTGAGCAGCCAAGAGTGCTTTTGCACATTTAAAGTTCATGCACCAACTGTGCTTGTCACTTGAGATGCCAGATCTGGCCATTGTGGTACATGCCTTAGTTACATCAATTTTGTAAGACTTGGGGGTGCTGATCTAAAGAATTTCAGTGAGACATCTGGGTCAGGTTACAAAGATCATACTATGCCCCTGTTAGGAAGTTCCATTGGCTGCCAATTTGGTTCCAGGCACAATCCAAAGTGCTAGTTATGAATTATAAAGTTCTTTATGACTCAGGCAGACTGTATCTCGCTATATGAACCAGCCCAGGCTCTGAGATCATCAGGCGAAACCCTTTTCTCAATCCCACCACACAGTGTAGACACAAGAGAGAGCCTTCTTGATGGATGCCCCTAAACCCTGGAACTCAGTTCCCAGGGATGCCAAAATGGCCCCCTCCTTGTTGTACTTCCATTGGTAGGCTAATACAATTTTATTTTGATAGGCTTTTTAAAACAGATGTTTTTAAAAGAAGGGGCTAGGAGGTGAACATCATTTTAACTGAACTGTTTCAATAGCTTTTAACTTTTAAATATTTTTAACTGGAGTGTGAATCATTTTAATATTGTAAAAAGTTTAATTCTATTTTGAGTTGCACTTGTAAAAAACTGTATTGGTCTTTTACATTATGAGCTGATTTGAGTCCCAATTTTGGGGTGAAAGTGGGATGACAGTAGTAGTAGTAGTTGTTGTTGTTGTTGTTTTCAAATAGAAAAATATGTCCTCTTTTCCCCTCCTCCTCACCAAAATGTTCCAGCCTGTTATCTCAAAGGATAATATTCACATCCTTGAAACGATTTCTGAAGAACTAAAGTTTTCACCCCACCCTGTTCAGGCCTAGGCAAACTGAAGGTGGTTCTTCATGCCAACATGAGAATTTTGTTTTTTTGAAGTTCATTTCTTTCAAACCCAGCAATGATTGCTTTCTTGATAAATTCATCATCAGCATGGAGAAGAAATTCTAATATGTGTTGAAATTAGTTGTTCTGCTTCTGAGGTCTTTACCTGTCTGGTTGCTGACTGATGTGCTATGGTTGGTAGCTCACTTTTTGTATCCTCCATATATTGTAGTATATCAGAGAAGAGAAAAACCATTATAACATGTCTCGCAGCTGTGCAAAAAGTACAAAAAACACCCAAGAAACTGGTAAGCTTCATTTTGAGATCTCTTACTCCAAACAATGAAAAATGTCATTTGTTCTGTACACAATTATGCAGGCTTAAAATTATATATATATAAATCAGACATGCCTCTTTGTCACTGACTACAAAAGCACTGCCCTAAGGAATGTTGAGGCTTCTGTACACAACGAGAAATGAAGTTTATACTTGTAATCCCTGATGTGTATTTATGTACATGTAAATAATAAATTTCTTCTTTCTACATCTCAGTGATCCCATGGTATGTGTGACATAGACAATGTTTTTTGGCGAAATGTAAAACCTCCGTAATTCACTTTTAATGGCATTCCAGACCCATTTTTTAAAAATTGCACTGAAATTTTGTTTCCTTGTCTTTCATGTGTTGGGGGAATGCCTTTTACACAAATTCCAGTTCACAAAAAATGTCAGTACATGACATCCATTAAAGCACTGTATTTTCAAGGCAATATGCAGAAGGTTTGCACTGACTTTTCTTTGTGCTGGAACTACTTTGTCTTGGAACTACTTGTGCTGGCCTTTGACAAGGTTCCCCATGACATTCTTGAAAACAATCTTATAAAATCTGGGCTAGACAAGGCAACCGTTACATGTTTTTGTAATTGGCTGTCCAGCTGAACCCAAAGGGTGCTCAACAATGGCTTATTTTCATCCTGGAGAGAAGTGACCAGTTGTTAGAATCCTGTTGTATTCTATCAGATGTATTATTGGTGGGGATAATGGGGGTTGGGATATGCTTTGGCTAGGCTGTAGTAGATAGTGCTTGGTAGTGTTCAGTAGAGCCAGGTGGTGCTTATCTAGTGTCTTTGAAGGCCTTGCTCTCAGAGGCTGGGTATGCAGCTTTCAGCTACGGGGGATAGAAGCTGAGGGGGGAGTGATGGGGGATGAGAACCAGTGAGAAAGAGGTGGGGTTTTCTGTGCGGGCTTTTGGCTTAGGGGAGGAGTAGTCTAACTAAGGGGGGATTTAGCTATTGGTTTTGTTGGGAGGGGTCAGTCTCAGCTATGAAGCTGAGTGATGCAGAATTGCTGATTCTGGATCTATCAATAAAGTGCTGTTGGTTCATCAATCAAGCTGACTGGTTGATTGTCCAGGATTCTGGTCTTGCACTCTGACACCAGTGGGGTCCCACAGGGCTCTGTCCTGGGCCCAGTGCTATTCATCATCTTTATCAATGATTTGGATGACAAAATTGGGGGCATATTTATCAATTTTACAGATTACACCAAATTAGGAGTAGCAGCTAATACCCCAGAGGACAGGATCAAAATTCAAAAGTCTAAATTACCTGAATGGACTAGGAAGTTGGGCCAAAGCTAACAAAATGAACTTCAACAGGGAGAAATGTAAGGTAATGCACTCAAGGCGGAAAAATGAAATGCACAGATATAGGATGGGGGACACTTGGCTGAATGATACTATGTGTGAAAGGGATCTAGGAGTCCAAGTAGACCACAAGTTGAACATGAGTCAACAATGTGATGTGGCAGCTAAAAAGGCCAATGCAATTTTAGACTGCATCAATAAAAGTATAGTGTCTAGATCAAGGAAAGTAATAGTACCACTGTATTCTGCTCTGGTCAGGCCCCACCTGGAATATTGTGTCCAGTTATGGGTACCACAATTCAAAAAGGACATTGAGAAACTGGAGTGTATCCAAAGGAGGGCGACTAAAATGGTGAAGGGTCTGGAAACCATGTCCTATGATAGCCCTGTTTATATATTTGAAGGCATGTCATATTGAGGAGGGAGCAAGCTTGTTTTCTGCTGCTCCAGAGAACAGGACCCGGAACAATGGATGCAAGCTACAGGGAAAGAGATTCCACCTCAACATTAGGAGGAACTTCCTGACAGTAAGGGCTGTTCGACAGTGGAACACACTTCCATGGAATGTAGTGGAGTCTCCTTCCCTGGAGGTCTTTAAGCAGAGGCTCAATGGCCATCTGTCAGGGATGCTTTGATTGAGAGTTCCTGCATGGGGTTGGACTGGATGGCCCTTGTGGTCACTTTCCACTCTATGATTCTATGATTCTACTCTGTGTTTATTGTATTTTTCCTCCAAGGATGGGGAAGTGCTCCTGGATCATGTGCTAAAATACCCTGGCTGGATACTATACATCTTGACATAGAGGGCATAATTTGATAAGATGCACTTGCTTAGTAATGCATGCACTCAGTAGGTCATATAAACTGAGATTGCAACCCTGGAAATCATCCAGTACTTTCCTGTAGCCACACATTATAGGAAACATAAATTGTGATGGCCAAATTGTCTTTCTAGGAACTCAGTCTGTCACAGTTGACCTTCTAGTACAGAACACCTGAAAACCTTCCAAGGAATCTCATTGTTAATTTTCCTATAACATAGTTTGAACAACTTCTACATTTCGTTTTAAATGTCAGGCTCAGCAATGCACTCTTGGATGATAAACCAAGAGAGGGGCTCAAATCACCCAGGAAGAGGCTGGAGCAAGCAAAACAAGTTCGAATGGGCTGGTCAGTATAGTTCGAGCAAGATCAAATTTGGTCTGAGGCAAAGCAGTGTGACAACCCAGTGAGGTGTCATGGTTAGAGGACTGGGAAACCCGTATTCAAGTCTCAGCTAATGTATGCAGCTCACTGGGTGGCCAACCACTGTCAGTTTGTTCTACGCTATATATGGTTGTGGTGAGCATAAAGTCCAGAAGATGAGAATTCTGCCCACCACCCTGAGCTCACTGTCAGAAAGGTAGGATATAAATGCATCTAATAAGTAAAATAAATAATAGGTCAATATCTTTTGGCCACAATGGACAATTCCTGACTCCTTCCTCTGCAATAAAGTAGTCACCCATGTTTACAGATATGGTAGAGTGCAGATTGTGAATAAAGTAAAGTTCTGGGTCTTGACTGCCATATGTCCTGGTCTGACACAGTAGACAATCTCCAAACTCCCTCTTGACTTACACAGGGACAGACAATTCAGTATTAACCTTTGTCCTCCATGAGGAACATAATGAAGTTTATCTATGAATGTTCGGAATGTTTCCATTAAATTAATGCTGAAGAAATGCTTATTATAATGGTACAAATTGTAATAACCAATTTGCAGAATTATAGCATGAAACTTCTGCATTGGAGATAATTCTTCTTCATTTACCAAGTGGAAATGTACAAGCTTATGTAATAGTATTTATTTAAATAAGGAAATTAGTCCTGGGGATGCTTTAAAAATTAAAGGAATGAGCTTGACTACTCTGCAATCCCAAGTATAAATTTAAGGGCTAAAATTGTCTAAATTATTTGTATGCCATGCGTTTTTTTAGCATTAAGAAATATTAATATAGAATGACAGTTAAGCTTCCTCTGGAAATTCCAATACTGTAATAAAATATTAAAATTTCTATTAAAACTTTGATTTCTTGTTTGGAGTGATGTTACTCTATTGGGAGAATCTTGACTATCAAATCTCTCTGTGTTACAAAGTTCATTTTAAAGAAAACACCAACTGCAATGTGTGATTTAATATAAGCTGCTGACAATTCTGAATGTATCTTTCATCACAAAACAATCTTGAAGGTATTATTTGTTACTGTTGTATTCTGTCTTTTCTGCAATGAAGATAAAATAGTATACACAGCTCTCCTCCTCCACACTTTATCTCTAGAACAATCCTTGCATGTAGCTCAGATAGTATACACAGATAGCATACACAGCTCTCCTCTTCCACACTTTATCTCCTGAACAACCCTTGCAGGGAGCTCAGGAAGAAAGAGAAACTGGCTAAAGGTTACCTGGTGAGTTTGATGGCTCAGTGGGGATTACAATCTGGATCTGAGTTTCAGCCCTTCATGGTATCACTAGATATAAAAGGCGCCTTCTTGGTTTTACTGGTACTTTAGGGCAGTCATTCTGAAGCTAATGCCTTCTAAATATGATGGGAAACAATTTCTGTCATCCACCTCCAGCATAGCCATTGAAGTGTATAAGGCTGAAGAAATCTTCTCTAAATTGATCAAGAAAATGAATATTCACCGTATTCAAGCCTAATAACTGGGAAGTGGGTATAGGCTCAGGTGAAGGATCACTTGAAATTCTCTCCAGGAGGATAATTTTCTACAATTAGACTCTTGGGCAAATCATAGATACATGACATTTCTCCTGAATAATTAAATTTTCATTTCATTCTATGTAAATGAATGGGAAATTTCAAAATAGTCATGTTGGCAGGAATAGCCCTCTTTTTCTCCTTCTGTTCAGCCTAGTCAGGTTAAAATAAAATAAAAAATACTAACCACAAAAAGGAAGCCCTCACTTTAGTTTGCCTTTGCATTCTGACCTCGGAAACAGCAATGGCATCCAGAAAATAGAAGCTGAATCGATTTATTTCAGATAGTTGCTATGGAGACTTCCCACTGATACAAAATACAAGGAAGGGGTTAGGGAAGAAAAATAGGACACTAGGTTATGAAAGCAGATAGAATGAAACTATATTGGATGGAATGTCTTAGGTAGCCAGTACAAAAATAGTTCTCTGGATTATACCTATTGATTCAGTAGTACAAAAATATACTTAAATTATGAGACAATCTTGGCATTGAAACAGATCATAGCAATTAAACTATTCTCTTGTTATTGTCTGATATCTACCACTGTCCTACTTCCCACTGAAAAATCCTATTACTAACCATAAAAAGAAAGGCACAAGTTTGTAGCAGCACTCAAGGATGCAAGGCTTCTATGATAGTGCTCCACATTTCATATACAATGCTGGCTCTCTGGCCTTGTGTACTTTCAATTCCACTAGCATATTGTCCCAGTTTGGCAGGAAGAACCTCAATTAATTCTCTGTCTCACTTTTTGGCTGCATTTAAAAAGTCCCAGTTCTCTTCCCTGCTCCCACTTTTACAAAAGTAGTTTGCTTTAAATTAATTCAACAGGGGACGAGGAGAGAAGGAGCAGAATCTTGCCCTTTCTAGTAGGCTCAAGCAAAAGCAAACATCTACAACCTGTCCTAGTTTGTGTCTTCTACATCATTAATGACTTTATTTGCTATCTGAACCACACTCTAATGTTGTTTAGCCACATGTCTCTTAGTTTTCACCTGAGATCAACACCATACCAGTGTACAACGAAAGGACATAATATTGGAGAGTATGATCTCAATCTCAGTGTGCTGACAGGTTTGCAGCCAAAATTAGGCCACCAAGAAACAGTAGTGAGGATTTCTAAGGCATGCATAGTTACAAAATATGCTTTGTAGAATGGGAGAAATCCCTTGATAATCTTTTTGATTATAAGCTTTGTTCTGGGATGCTGTGGGTTTGAATTTCACCTCTGCTATGTACTCATTAGGAGGCCTTTTCTCAATCTTGTGCCCTTTTCACACTGTGCAATTAATACCTCTTTGATTCCACTTTAACTGCCATGGCTCCATCCTACAAAATAGTGGGATTTGTAGTTACATGAGGTATTTAGATTTCACTGCCAGAGAACTGTAGTACCTTCCACTTCTAGTTAGACTCATATTACAGGGCTGCTTTGAGGTTGAAAGTAGGTGGTGAGCATGAAATATTCTCTGAAATGAAATACTCTATTCAAATGTTTGTTATTGTTGTTGCTCCATATATAAGCAAAAAATAGACAGTTATGAGGTGGTGTGCCACACTGTGTAAAGGTGCATTCTGTAAGTCTTCTGTGGCATGTCTGCATGGATGGGAAAACCTGGCTAGCATCAGTGCTTCTGGATCTGTGGGGAGGATGAGCTGTCCATACAACCAACATCTGTATCAGGCCAATATTGGCAGCACTGTCTGCACAGTCCCCAGGAGACCCATCTCGCTCTTTTCCCATGGGTCGAGGTGGCAACAACCATCCTATTGAACACTGGTGCACTGTGCTGATGCTATTGTTGGACAAATGTGTGCTTGTATGATCAACTTGCACATCTGCAAAAGTAATGGCACCAGAGGAACTGCACAAATTTGAAAGTTGAAGACACTTCTTCCTCCTCTTGTCTCCAAACCTGGTGGCGCAGTGGTTAAATGCCTGTACTGCAGCCACTCACTCAAAACCATAAGGTTGCGAGTTCAAGACCAGCAAAAGGGCTCAAGCTTGACTCAGGCTTGCATCTTTCCGAGTTCGCTAAAATGAGTACCCAAATTATTGGGGGCAAATTAGTTTACAGCTGTAAACTGCTTAGACACTGCTTAGGTGGTATGAAGCGCTATATAAATGAAGCTTGTTTGTTTGTTTGTTTAGTCCTCATGTTCAGGGGATTCATGGCAAACGGGCTCTTTTTACTCCAGACAACCATCCTGGAGTGTAGATTTGGTGTGTGTTTTACCCATTTTGGCCGTGTGCATCATCTAAACAGGTCAGTGCAGGAATGGGTCAGAATGTTTCTTTTCCTCAGTGTGGACACCACGTATGACATAGGAGAAAAAAAGAGCAAGAGCCACTTAGAAATACAAACACACACACACACACATGCACACACTCTGTGTGTGTATGTATTTAATAAGAGGAACAGCAAAAGGAATTCTATGACTTTGTCACCCACACAGTTAGAAACAGTGGGTGAGATCACGCACTGGGAATGTAATCTCCACCATGTAGCTACTGAACATATCCTGATGCAATCCCCACCCCACCTTTCCAGACAGCTATTCTATGTTGATGGAGAGTGGGGAGATCAGCAAGGACACTTTTTGAGAATGGTAGCATTACTGTGATCCAGCTAAAGGAAAATGGCTGGACACATCCCTGCTGCTCCCTCCAGTCTGCACCAGCATAGAAATAGCCATCTTGAGGGGCTCCCACACTGAAAATGCGGGTGATGTAGGATTTTGATCATTGCATGGTCAGAACTGAACATAATTCCAGCCTCTGGACCTGCAAGAAAAGGTGGTTACTATGGCATAAATTGGATGTATGCTACCATTAGGGACCTTATCCTATGAATAAATAAGCCTACTTACTTCTTCCGGCTCCAGTTCAGAATCCATGACGTCCCCAGATGTTATCATACATAAATTTCTGCCTATCTATGCAGGATGCCGCCTGGGTGCATCCTGGGTCGAAGCCTTGCTCAGCTGGCCAATTTTAGATGTCGGGAGCTCCCTGACTTTGAAAAATAAAAAAAAACACTGAAGTATGGAGGCAGGGGGACTACACACTAATATACACTTCATTTGGTTTTATGTGGAATATTCATGATCATTCTGCTTATTGTAAATAAATGATAAATACAGACATTTTGCTCCCTCCCCAAATGGAAAGATAAATTACTTACTGCTGAAGGTTATAAATAAATATCCTTTAAAGGCACCAATTTCATAAATGTTGATACACTGGGAGGTGAACCAATATGCTGCTTGAGAGGCAAATTATTATTTGTTTATACAAGGCTGTTTTCCATTTAAATCAACAGTTGTCAGTGACATTGACTTTCCTGTGATGTAGGAATTACAAGGTTTGCTGTGGAAGGAACAAACATTTCTATTGAAGTAAATGAATTCAAAATATTTACTCCATGTTAAAAAGGCAGGTTTCAAAATAGGAGGTTACATGATGCTTTCCTGGTTCTCCTTCACTGCATGTTCAGAGAAATGATGACGATGTGCCCTCTTGCTTTGAACAGAGTTCATATCTGATTTGATTTGCTTCCTAGTGGTCTATTCCCACACTCAAATGCATGTGTAAGTAATATTCATATTCTCTATTCAAGAGGAAGGGGGGCCCTGGTGCACTTGAAGTGAATGTTCTTTAATCACTCTGCCTGACTACAGTGGGGGGAAGCATGCATAAACAATTTAACTTCACACTTGGGTGCATTTTTCCCTTGGTAATTTTATTCTCTTGTATTTGTGTAGCAAGACAGAAGTCAAATATGGAAGATTAGTTTACTGCCCCAAGAAAAATAAATCTCTATTTTCTTAGGGCAAACACCTGCCTGCTCAAGTCATTTCTGGCTCTCCGTTTCTGGGAAAACAAAGGTCATTTTCCTGTGACAGCATGGCAACACACCAGTGCTAGGAACTACAGCTATTTCAGTCTTATTGGAAGCTGCATCTAAAAAAACCCAGGAAATAGCTCTATCAAGTTCCTGGCCATTAGTGAGTGAGTGTAAACTGATCAGAAGGTTAAGTTCTGGCCCCTATTTGTTAATATGGAAAACAGTCCAAGCTGTTTTAGGCTGATCTGGAAACCAGGTTCAATGATACATGGAAAACAGTATAAGACTTTTACTCTTCCCAAAGTCACATAAAGTGCAATGATCTGGAGAGCTTAACATACAGTGACAGAGGAAGAAGGATTTAGACTTCCAGCATTTTCTAAGCAAACACTCATTGCTTCAGCTTTCTAGATCCCATAGACCAGTCATTATTCCAATAAACAGCTGGACACATTTTGTGCAGTAGTAAAATAATCATGTGCAAGATTTTTTCCCCCTTAAAACAAATAGATGAAAAAAGAGAAATAGAAAATTAAAATGACAATGGTTACTTTTCAATCCTTATAATATGTCATATTGTTGTTGTATGCCTTCAAGTTGTCACTCTAATTAAAAGCAAAAGGTTCAGACACTGACTATACGCTCCTCATCATTCCTTAACTTTTTCATTCTTTCACATAAAGAGGCTAGAAATAAATCTATACATTTTTGAAGCCCAAGTATTTGTGTCTTTGTGTCTCTCTGAATGCACATGGTAACCATTTAGTGTTAATATCAGGTGTGCTCAAATTTGGACTCAGTCATCTTTGTTCAGTTCAGACACCTCTCACTGCTGTCAGAGTCTGCTCAAATTGATTTGGCATGAAATTAATGATGATGATGGTGACAATGACGATGTTAGACCATCTGTTATCGCCATCTTTCCTAGTATGCCTTGGAGTTCTGACCCAAGGATGAAGTTGTTTCTAACATCTTCATGTCTTCAAATCTTTCAGTATTTTAATGGGCATTATATGACCAGTTTAAGACTGTAGAATACTCTGTTTCACCTTATGGAGAACCTCTACAATAAAAATTAATTTGTCAGTATCAAGAGACCATACAACACAGAAACTCTCTGAATGAGTTATTGGTAAACCTGCAGTCCAAGTTGAAACCCATTTCCTCAGAGGATGGGAATCTCAAATCATTAAAATGATTTAAAATGTTCTTTGCCTCTGTGGAGTGATTAGATTAAATTGTACCAATCTATCTGTGTACTGAGAACATCATATGCTGGCTTAAGTGAGAAATATCGTTCTGTCTTGACAGCCCTGGAGAACTAATATGAGGGAAAAAATGAGTAAAATTCTTTTCCTACTTGAACTTAAAACAGAATTATTATTTTTTTTGCACATTTCAAGGAATTACAGAGAATCAGCAAAGATAGTTGTGCATATATTGTTTATGGATTAAAACAGAAATATGAGCCTACAGCAAAAGTGCAAAGCATTAAACCTTTACAGGAAATGGGCATGTAATATTTGAGAAACATACACTAAATTGTGAAAAACAAAGATTTTTAATAGAGAAACTGGAAGTCAAGGGATGAATCTCTATTACAGATTAGCAAATTGCTTCTAAAAAGTAATACATTATGAAATATATTATCCCCAAAGTAATGCATTATCATTGATATTACTATTACTTAAAAATTAACTCCTTACATTACTGGTCCCATTATTCATTATGTTAACCCTTATTTGAGAGTCTTCTTCTTTTAAAAATCCTGCTAAAAGTTTTTAAATGAATTCACATTTTAAAAAAATTCAGAATATGCCCCCCCCCCCAATTGTGTCCTCCAAATTGGCAGGTAAATATTACTCAGGGCTTGTCTACACTGGCCCATATCTAGTGCAATGAGTCCACATGATGTACAAAGTGAATCTGATTTTTTAAAAACTATTAATCCATCTTAACAGAAAACACTGGGAAACTCAGGAGTGAAGCTGGAGTGTTGCATGTTAGAACAGCTGGATGAGGCTGGATCTGGAGTAACCCAGCTATCCATGCATCTACACAGCCACTGCATTGTCCCTGCTGGCCTGTCCCATTCAGTGCCACCATCACCACTGCAGCCACATTGGCCAAGCATTTCTTCATTGGTTATCCCCACATCTGCTGAGGTCAGAATAGGGTTCCCTGCCGTGTGATCCACAAGGAAGATCTACAAGCTTAAGACATGGCATTCTTGTGCAGAATTTTTAATTTCTTCACTCTTTTTGGCATAACAGAGTTGAAATTCAAGATTATTACTTAGAATGAATCAAAGTTGGCATGTTTTATAATGGCCATAAAGGAGTAAACTAAGTTATGGCATGAGAATTCTGAATGTTACATATTTAATGATGATATATCTACATCTCATTTTTCTGCTGTCATTGTTTATCTATTCCATTTTAGTATATTATTTTTATGTCTAAAATTAAACAGAATGTGCACTTATGGTTTTCGATCATCTGCCTTCATACGATAATGGATTTTGCAGTCACCGTAAGATAATGGATTGGCAGTCTTTCTCTGTCTTCTTGGTCAGTGTGATGTAAACATTACTGCTACTAACATTTGATGGTAGTGATAGTTTTGACCTTGAGAGGAAGTACAGCCACCAGTGTGTCTGCAATGGTTTGCTGCTATAGCTAATGGGGGCCCACTCTATTTTATTTATGTCAGGTTGAATCTTTTAGCCTTTATCTGTTTTAAGAATCAAGGATAAGGTTATTTGCTATAGCTTTTGGGTGCCAGGGATATAGAATCAGTTTTGGTCCGGGGCTCAAATTCCATCTTGGAAAGGATCTAGGGGACCACATTCAAGCAGAGATGAGGCTAAAGCAATGGGGCAAGGCCAAATCAAAGTGGATAAAAGTAAACGTAATTCTTGCCAATATTGACTTTTCCCAGGGCTATAATGCATAGTTTATTCTATGTAATCCCCTTTTAAATGAACTTCACACTGGTGGGACTATAGCATCAGTAGAACATGTTGCACTTCTGGCATGTAGCTACTTCTCTTCCACATTATCCAACCAACATAGTTAGATAACACATATGCATAGCTATGCTAATTTTATTTTATTTATATCCCCCCCCCGGTTTTATTGTGAGGAGCTCAGGGTAGTGTTCCTTCACACTAAATATGTAAATATGTAAAACTTCATTTCACATTCTTGCATGCACAATGAAGGCATTCAGGGTTTTCTGCATACTTTTCTGTCACTTTGCATACTTTTTGGTAAAAATTGCATTTGTTCAAACAACATTATTGCAAAAATCATGTTTGGTGTAAGAAATGGTACTGTGCACAAAATACACTGTTTTTACTGTGGAAAATGGGAGGGAGGTTGTACAAAACTCAATTTTCTGTGTCATTTCCCCCCACAAAGTCCCTGTAACAAAATTGAATAATGGTCGTTTTCTCAAGGTGTTAGGATGTCTCTTCTTGCTGAGGACAAGAAAATTTGCCAGTATACTTCACTGTTCTTAGACTTGAGAATCATAGCGCTTCTGTCTTATTGGGATTCAGTTTCAGTTTATTCCCATTCATCTAGACACTGGGAGAATTACCTGCACATCCTTGGCAAATTCTGCTGGCACAGAGGCTGCTGCCACACTGCAGAATTAATGCAGCTTGACACTGCTTTTACTACCATGGCCACATCCTATGGAATCCTGGGATCTGTAGTGTGTTGTGCCATCAGGCCTCTCTGACAGAGAAAGCTAAATATCTCATAAAACTACAAACCCCAGAATTCCATAGCATTGAGCCATGGAAGTTAAAGCAGTGTCAAACTACATTACTGTATATATTCATGTATAGGTCTAGAATTTTAGCTAAAAAATCCCCTGAGTTGACTTACCCACATGTCAATGTAAGTTTTGTGCTTTAACTCATAAAAAAGGAACCATCTCCTGGTGAAAGGCAAGAGTGTAATCTGTGCTGGAAGCACTAACCCCGCTTTACTCTCTCATCCATCCAGCCTTAGGGTGGGAACAAACAGTTATGCCTGCCGGGATTTTATAAGTTCTTTGGCATTGTTTTCCTTTGCTTCATCCTTTAGATCCTTTGTTACATGCCGCTAAGTTTTATCCTTGACTTATCCAGGCGTCATATCAAAATCCATAATTTTAAACCTAAATCTTGCCCTCGATTTATATATTAGGTTGACTTATAGTTGACTATATATGGTAATTCTGCTGTGCAGATGCAGACAGAGAAGTAGATCTGAGCGTCATCAGCAAATGCACTGCTGGACATTGCCAAAACTTGACGATCTGGGTTCAGTGCAAAATCTGAGAGTATGGGTGAACTGTGAACTCATATCTTCAGGGGGAGTGTAACCCCATAGTAGTTTAGACTTAATATAGTAGTTCTTTGAAAGGTTAGGATTGCTCTGGGTGACAGAAAAATGAAGCATTGTAGAGTAAGTCCTTCTGCTTTTAAACTTGTTCCCATTGCCTAGTAGCATTAATTTGCATCATGAAGCAGTATCCAGTGCAACCTCCCCCACAATACCCTCAATGTCTCAAATTATCTCTGTGTGTTTTTATAATAAAATGGAGGAACACTAAATAATTTACATAGAAAAAATGAAAACTAATTTGCTAATATTTAATTTTTATCCAGTTGCACAAACCATGTTGGTGAATAATTAACAACTCAGAAATGAATTTCCTATCAAGTTCTTACTCTGTAAAGTCTAGTTGTAAATGTTAGCATCTGCATATCCTTCCTGAACACTCATTTATTATAAAAACATTTTTTTAAAAAAAAATAAAATATAAGAAAGCCCAGCGGGAAGAGTATTCAGCAAGAATTGGGCTGTAATAAGAAGAGCGGCAGACTCCAGAGGGTTTGCTTTGTTACTACATAGACTCAGGATAATTTGTTGGAAGTTGTTTTTGAATTATTCATATATTCTGAGCTCTTGGCTTTGAGAGGCTGAATGCTACTAACTTCTATCATATGCCTTCTTATGCTCCCTTTTTATTTGCATTTAAAGCTTTCTAATAGGATGTCTCTCTTATTCAGCCACATGACAGGATACTGCAGGATTCTATCTGCCAAGCATTCAATATGAAGAAGGGTTGTTAATAAGAAGAATCTTCTGTGAAACGTTATGGCATGAAGTGTTCCCATTAACTCTTCCAGTCAGATAGCTACACCTTTCCCCATGATACCTCTTTCCATAGCCTGCCCCACATGGTTTTCCACTCACCACCCAAGAAGTCAGTGTTAGCCACTCTGACTCATGTCATGGCAGAAGTTCAGATTAGGTTCTCCATATTATAACAGGAGTATAGAACAGACTACTGAAAAATGTGGAACTCTCTGCTTTTTGCAGATTTTGAAAATTGTATTGTTATACCCTTCTCTAGGTATGTAATTAGAATGCTTCCAATGGTAGCAAGATTAGAGATAGCCAAACAATAGTACCCTGTTTTGTGAGATTCTCCATAAGTATACGGACAGAGTTTGGCAAGAGGTGTTGCCTGAAAAATTAACTCACACATTAAGTGTAGTAAAGGGTAGAGACAAACACAACATCTTTGCCATCATGTGGCATTCATTTGCTGCCGTGACTGCCCCTAGCAATGTAAGGGTCTGGAAAGTAGAATTCATCTTTGAGAATGTCAATCCTCTGTTCCACCACTAGGAGCACAAATTTTTGGTCCTCTAGGTGTTTCAGATTTCAGCTCCCAGAAGCCTGAGCCAGCTTGGCCATCAACTAGGAATTCTGGGAGCTGAATTCCAAAATATCTGGAGGGCCAAAGTTGGTGGACTTTTGTGGGAGATCTGCAACTGCTACTTAATCCAACGTAAGCAAAAGAGCAACAATACTCTGGAATTTGACAGGAGCCCATAGGAAGGAATTTCTCACCCAGAATGGAGAGAGAGGAACTCACTCCACTCCATCTCTCTCTCTCCGATGTGAGCTCAGTGGATAGAAAGTGGCAATTCTTCTGTTACATATACTCTATTCCCGATGCCAAGCTGTATGGTAGCTTTGTCCATTTCAATTGATATCATCATCACCACCATCATCATCATCATGTATGGTGAATCATGCTCTTGTCACACATCCCTCAAATCAGAGCATTTGTTTACTGAAATATTTCTCTGTGATATTTTGGAGTAGCAAAGGATGAGTTTCATTCTCAAACCTGACATACAGTATATGCTTATGCCAGAACTCAGGTTTTACCACCACAACTGATACCCAATATTTTAATTAGTGTTTATCTCCTAAGGGTAAAAAATCTTAGCTGCTTGCAACAGGGACTGCAGAGCAAAGTTGCTATGCAACCATATATATATATATGTATATGTATATGTATATGTATATATGTATGTATGTATATGTATACACACACACACACACACACACACACACACACACACACACACTCTCTTTTAAATATTGGCAGTGAGAGAGCTTAGACTGACTCTTAGGGAACTGAGAGAGGAACAGTTGCCAAAGTGTGTTTTACTTTCCTTATTGGTTGTTACTTTCAATCAACAGTTACAGCAAACTTAAAAGTGAACAGTTTTACTTCTGGCTGAGATAAAGGTGACTCTACTGCCATTTCATGTCATCCCCTCTATTAAGGGACTCTCTTGCTTTCTCGCTATTTAATTCTAATAAAATATCAAAGATATCTTCTCATGAGAAAGCACCTCTTCCTGCAGGGCTTTTGCACTAATTGGCTCCTTCCTGAACAGGAACATTTGCAACAGGATGGTGGATGTGTAGAATTTGATTCCCTTGGCTGGATGACTGTCTGCAGTGATTGGTATATTGAGAAGTTTCTGATGCTGCAGTTGAAAGTGTACAGGCAGTGTCCAATATAAGAGGTTGTATGCAATGGCGGCTTGCCATGTAATCCCCAGAAATGACAAGGCAAGACATGGGAGGTAAATCTAGAGCTACAACATTTGTTGCATTAAGAAAAGAGCTGCAAACAGTAGTAGAGATGTGTGTTGGAAGTGGAGACAAGTGCAACTACAGTTGCACAAAGGTTACCTGCAGGGGAAAAGCAGAAGCAAATAGCTAGGGTTTCCAAGAGTATTCCTTAACCAGTTGAATTATTAAGGACAAATGAGAAACAAAATTCAGGGTTAGAATCCTGAATACAACAGTACAGGATAGGGAGATAACTATTATAATAACCAGTGAAAGAAATAGAAGGCAAAAAAAAAAAAAAAATCTCTTCCACAAGATCCAAGAAATTAAAAGAAATTTAAGCTAAGAGTAAAGAATCAGAAGGAGAACCCCTTATATGATCAGGACAAAATAAGCAGTACACCGAGGATCTGTATAAAAGAGATGAAATTATGAATTATTTCTTTACCGACGAACCACTTGAAAATGAGCCCACCTTACCAGGTGAAGTGCAAAACTATCAAAGAGACAGAAGGCATCCTAACAGAGATGTTTCAAGGTAAAGAGATGTAATTCACTCCAATTCTAACAAAAATTCTTCAGCAAATATGTAAAACAAAACAATTCACCCTTTGTATATATACATTCCAATCCCCAAGAAAGGGAACACGAGTAACCGTAGTAACTATTATACTGTTGCATTTCTCCCATGTAAGCAAAATGATGCTCAAGGTTTTACAAAGAATACTTCCCATATATGGAGTGGAAAATGTGAGACAGCCAAACTGTTTCAGAAAAAGAGAGGCTGACTATTGTAGTTATCCGATAATGGAATGCACCAAAGAAATTCAGAAGAAAATCAACCTTTTGCAAGTTACTGCAAAGCTTTTAAATGGGTTAATCATGCAAAATTACAGTTCAAAAATGGGAGTTCCACATAATCTGATTGTCCTGATATGCGACCTCTACACAGACCAAGGGGCCACCATCAGGACAAAATATGGAGAAAGAGAGTGATTTCCAATTGGCAAGGGTTCAGACAAGGCTTCATTTTATCACCCTATCTCTCTAATTTATATGCAGAATTTATCATAAGGAATCAAGGATTAGGCTCAGAAGAAGGAGGAATGAAAATTATGGGAAGAAAATCAAAAGTTTAAGACATACAGATGTATATGTGCCTTCAAGTTACCTGTTAATATATGGTGACCCCATTAATTCCATAGGCTTTTCTTAGGCAAGGATTACTTAGAGGTGGTTTTGCCAGTTCTTTACTCTGAAATACAGCCTATAGCTGAGGTTAGGAAGTAATATATGTTTGAATGTTTTTAGAGGATGTATTATTAGGTAGTTTTAATAGCTAAATCTGTGATATGTCTTATGTAATGTCAAGTGTGTGATGGTGGTGGTGCTAATGTTGTTGTAAAGTGTAAAATGTTGTTGCTGCTGTTGTTATTCCCTCATGTCCTGCCTTTCTCCCAATATAGGATGAACAAACGGCACTGTGAAGGTTTCATAGTGTATTTTTTTCTATGATGCCGAGAAACTGGGTAATGGGTTGTGTAGCAAGGACTAGGGCAGTGGTCCACATATTTTTCGGCTACTGCCCCCTTTCTTGGCCAACAACCCTAGTGTGTCCCTCCATGCATATTTCTTGATATTAGGTCTACCTATTACTGCAAATTCAAGGAGGCTCTCACCCATACCAACCTTGTTGCAAAGGCCAGTACAGGCACAGTATAGGCACTGCTCTGACAGTTGCTGATTCCAATCCAAAGTGACCTGGTGTAAAGGGAAAAGCTTCTCCTTGGCAAGGAAGGACTCACAGTCTTTCTTCCTTAGAGCAGTTAGGGGTATAGCCAGTGTGTGGATAAAGGGTTTACAGAGACCATGCTCTGGACTGGAGACTGGTGTAGATAGAGAAAGAGAGATTTTAACCATAGGAGCCACTTCCAGGAAAAGTATTCTTTCCGAGAATTGAACCTGGATACTCATCCCCCTCCTTCCCCACACAGTTTCAAGTCACTGTCCCCCTGGATCTTTCCACTGACCCCATGATGGGCATGCCACCAACTTTGGGAATCACTGGATTAGGGAATGGTTGTTTACTGTAGAGGAGGCAGGATATGATCAATTGACACCTCAAAGGCAAAACTTTGATCAAATTTGTTAGCTTCATGGAATTTTCCCAGTGCATGTGTTTGCAATAGTGAGTTTGCAACCTTGGTAAATTATATTAGAGCTCAAGGCTCAGGTCTCCCATTCTTTCTGGATTATGATCTGTCAAGATGGGAGACAGAAATGCATTTCTTTTTCTAAATGAAGTTGGGTCCTTGATTCATGCCTGCTAATCTTTCCTGGTGTGCCTGGGAGAAGTAACTTCACTTCACTAGCATGGACTAGATTTGTATATAAGGCATACATCTAATTTAAGATTGTCATATCCCAAATACATTATTTCATGCCACAGTCTGTCCAACATTAGACTATTTGGAAAGTAAAAAAAAAAACCCAAGGTAGATGGCAGCCAAACAACAGTGCATTTAGATGCATTTTGTCATTGTTCCTCCTACATGATGATACTGGTGAAAATTCTACAGGTTCTTTCCTGTGAGAGCTGTTCTTTATATAACCATCTTTTTTAAAAGGACTTGCTCAGATATTTCAGAAAAGTGAAGCATCCCATTGAGACAAACAAAGGAAGGAATCAGAGCTTTCCTGCCAGAGGGAGTTTTGAGTTCTTTTGTCCTGATAGTGAAAGTAATCTGTGAGACTATTAAAATGTCCCCCCTTGTCCTGTAAGTATCAAAATGCTTGCCTGTCCAAGATGTGTTCTTTCTTTTTTGCTTCCCAGGGATTGTTCTACTCCTACTCAGTTCTTGCTGCCTCCTTGTTAGCTTGGTTTCAATCGAATTGCACTCCAGGCAATTGCCTTTGAACCAAACTCAGGTCAGTTAAACCTGAAGGAGATTGTGAGAAAGTCAAATATTTCTTCTTTTGCTCCTGGGGTTCAGGCAAACCTCATTGCCAAATTAAAAACAGGAAAAGTAAGAGAAACGTGATGCAGCATTATGTGTTTTTCAATTTTTTTGCTTCTTCCATAAGAACATGTTTCCTTTGGAAATATTATTCTTTGATAGTAGCTCCCACTCCCATCTGAAACCTGTTATCAAAGAAACTCTCGTTGCTCCACCGAACCTGTGAAGTTGTGTAAATGTGTTTGTGTTGATGTGTTTGTCAATAGTAAGGGGAGTGGTGGGAACCATGAAATGGTGGGCAGTTTCTTCACCTTCTCTGCATTGAGGAATTAGAGGCAAATAATGTGTTGGAGTTATTAAATAGCAGTAGCTCCTGCTATTTATGTTCCACAGCAACTGGAATAGGTAATATATAGCGTTTATAACTAGTAGCCTTATCATCTGTGAATTTATCTGATCCATCTTTTAAAGACAACAAAGTTGGTTGCATTCACTGCCTATTCTAGAAGCAAAATTCTGTGGTTAAATTATGTGCTGTAAGAAAAAGTGTTTCCTTTTAGCAATCACGTCATAGGCTTGTGCAGTTAGAGAGGAGATGATGAATACTCAGAAGTATTTGTTGCGTGGTGGTTCCTGAGACTGCCACTTGGGGTACCTGCAGTGCCAAAAGAGAGCAGCTAGATTCTAGAGCTGTGGAGAGGTGAATTTCACTTGTATAGTTATGGTTTAAATTATAGAATCACAGAATCATAGAATCATAAAATCATAGAGTTGGAAGAGACCACAAGGGCCATCCTTTCCAACTCTCTGTCATGCAGGAAATTTAAATCAAAGCATTTCCAACAGATGACCATCCAGCCTCTGTTTGAAGACCTCCAAGGAAGGAGACTCCACTACACTCCGAGGGAGTGTGTCCCACTGTCGAACAGCCCTTACTGTCAGGAAGTTCCTCTTAATGTTGAGGTGGAATCTCTCTTCCTATAGCTTGCATCAATTGTTCCGGGTCCTGTTCTTTGGGGCAGCAGAAAACAAGCTTGCTCCCTCTTCAATATGACATCCCTTCAAGTATTTAAACAGGGCTATCATATCACCTATTAACTTTCTATTCTCCAGGCTAAACATCCCAAGCTCCCCGAGTCTTTCCTCATAGGCACGGATTCCAGACCCTTCACCATTTTAGTTGCCCTCCTTTGGACATGCTCCAGTTTCTCAATATCCTTTTTAAATTGTGGTGCCCAGAACTGGACACAATATTCCAGGTGGGGCCTGACCAGAGCAGAATAGAATGACACTATTACTTCCCTTGATCTAGACACTATACTTCTATTGATGCAGCCTAAAATCGCATTGGCCTTGTTAGCTGCTGCATCACACTGTTGACTAGTGTTCAATTTGTGATCTATTTGGACTCCCAGATCCCTTTCACATGTAGTCGCGTTCAGCCAGGTGTCATCCATCCTATCCTTAGGTGTTCTTGACTCTTGTGGGGGGCCTGTGGGCATAGCTGGCTGTTTTGTAAATGCCATGGGGAAGCCTCCCCTGCTAAGAAAATTTCTGCTTCACGGGTCTTTGGTTGTAGGTTGGACTTCTTCTTCCAGATGATTTAGGTAGAACAGACATTCTCCCTTCTATTCAAATGAATTGACAATTGCTTTGTTCTCTTACATAGAGACAGGGGAGCCATCTTGGTTTAAAATCTAGAGTGGGAAAGAAAAGTCCAAAGCCATCATGGCCCTACATATCCTTAGCTGAGGATGAATTTAGTCTTTCTTCCAGCTGCCAGCATCTAGTTTCTCGAAGCTAAAAAGCCATGCTTCCACTTCACAGAGGTTCACAAGACAACTGGTTCAAGATTATGATAGGATAAAATTTCAATTTATATTTTATTAACTATTCTAACATTGTATCTATTCACAAAATATACACAGTCAGGTTTTATGCAAATCCATGTTTTTGCTCAGCCTGCTTTTGATAATGCATTTACAGTTTTTTGCAATATGTAGGTAGCCACATTGAGCCAGCAAGGAGTGGTGGTTTGAACTTTGGACTATAACTTTGGAGACCAGGGTTTGAATGCTGGCTTGGTCATGGAAATTCACCGGCTGGCCTTGGGCAATTCACACTCTCCTCTTTGAACAAAACATGCCAAGAAAGCCCTGTCATAGGTAAGCTTAAGTTCATGGTGGCGAACCTATGGCACACATGCCCACTCTGGCACATGAAGCCATTTTTGAAGGCATACAGAGAGATGGGAGGGTGCCAGGAGACAGCTGATGGCTCAGGAAGGTGCACCTGTTCCTCCTCTTCCCCTGACCTACCGAGCCTTAAGCTGTCTCAGGAGAAGCCCCGTCCCTAGAAGGCGGAAGTCCTTTCCCTAGAAGGCGGCAGTCCTGTGTCCCAGAAGTTCTTTCCCTGGCACTGGGTAACACCTGGTGTTGGAACATCTTTGAGTTTGGGCACTCAGTTCCTAAACGGTTCTCCATCACTGGCCTAAATATTGGAAATGACTTTAAGGCACACAGCTACAACAACAACAACAGCAAATAGTCACCTTTAAGCTAAGTAGTATTGAAAGAAGCACATAGGAAGGGGAGGGTACTTCACAGTATCTTTACACTGTTCACACTTTTCATCATTTTTGCTTCTGATACTTAAACTATCAGTTGTACAATGTGTACAGTCAAAATTACTGGTCTCTTAAACTACAATGATAATTTAGGGCCCAAAAAGACAGGCCAAAATAAAGCTGCTTTGGGTCACTTTGGTGGTAGGCTGTTTAAATGCTGCATGTGTCCTAAAAGGCTGGAAGCCGCGTCAAATATTTTGGTACTCCCTGTCGCCCCTCATAATTATTTTCACCCCTTGATTTCCACTCAACCCCAGGGAGAGAGGCAGGGATAGTGGGTGGGAGGCACCCTTCTCCTCCTCCTAGGATCCCATCCTCCTCCCAATCACCTCCTCTTCCTCCTCACAATCCCATAGCCTTCATCCTACTCAAGATCCCATCCTCCTCATCCTCACCCTGATCTCATCATCCTTGTCCTCCTCTAGATCCCCCTCCTCCTCCTCCTCACAGTCCCATCTTTTTCATCCTCATCCTACTCAAGGCCCCATCCTCCTCTCAGGGACGTAGCTAGGATTTTAGGAAGGGGGGGGGGGTCCAGACTAAGTGCCACCATTATAATGGGGCTTGAGTGCGGCGGCGCAGCAGCACACACCATTCATTTTTCTAATGGAAGGGGGGGGCCCGGGCCCCCCCCCCCCCCCCCCCCCCGGTTACATCCCTGCTCCTCTTCTACCTCACAAACCCATCATCCTCACGATCCCATCATCTTCATCCTCCTCATCTTCTGCACGGTCCCCTCCTCCTCCTCCCCCTCCTCCTCCTGATCCCATCACCCTCCTCCTCATCCCACTCCAAGTCCCACCCTCATCTTCCACCTCAGGATCCCATCTTCCTCATCCTCAAGATCTCCTCCTCTTCCTCCTCCTCCTCCTCCTCTTCTGCATGGTCCCCTCCTTTTCCTCCTCCTCACCCCGATTCCATCATCCTAATTCTGCTCAAGGTACCATCCTCATCATATCATCATCGTCGTCGTTGTCATCATATCATCTTCCTCAAGATCTCCTCCTCCTCCTCACCCCAACCCCATCATCCTTGCCCTCCTCAAGATCCCATCCTCTCCATCCTCATCTTCTGCATGGTCCCCTCCTTTTCCTCATTCTCCTCCTCCTCCTGATCCCATCACCCTCCTCCTCATCCCACTCCAAGTCCCACCCTCATCTTCCACCTCAGGATCCCATCTTCCTCATCCTCAAGATCTCCTCCTCTTCCTCCTCCTCCTCCTCCTCTTCTGCATGATCCCCTCCTCTTCCTCCCTCCTTACCTCATCCTTATCCTCCACAACATCCCATAATTATCATCACCACCACCATCATCATCATCATCATCATCTCATCATCTCATTTCCCTCAAGATCTCATCCTCCTCCTCCTCATCTCCTCTTCTTCTTCCCCCTCCTCCTCACAGTGACCCCATCATCCTCATGCTCCACAAGATCCCATCATCATCATCTCATCAAACCTTCTTCCTCAAGATCCCCCCTCCTCCTCTTCCTCCTCTCCCTCCTCATCTTTTGCATCATCTCATCTTCCTCAGGATCTCATCATCTTCCATATCACAGTGCCTTCCTCCTCCTCTTCCTCCTCAGGATCCCATCCTCCTCCTCCTTATGAACCGCTTCTCCTCCTCCCCCAGATACCATCATCCCCATCTTCAAGATCCCTTCCTCCCCCTCTCCTGATGGTTCCCTCTCTCCCTTCCCACAGAGACTGAGTCTGGGGCCATCCTGGGGTCTGTTTCTCTCTCCTCCCCCTTTCCTTCCCTGGGTCTGTCTATGTGAAGAAGGAGCCCCCCTTGCCCTTCAGCCCCAATGTCCCCCTTGGCAGGTAGAGAGAGAGGGAGACACATCAGAAGCAGTCCCAGTGCTTTATCTTGCTGCTGTACTGGGAGATGGGGGAGAGCCACTGCTCGTCCTCCATAAAATTGCCAGGGCTCTTCTCGGCACCCTCCTTGCCGGCCAGTCTCTCCCCTTCAGCCCAGGCCCCCACTGCCAGCACCAACATCTGCCAAAAAGCCCAGGGTGCCCATCACACTCTTGTTCTTACTGCCTTCTGCTCCTGGCTTCTCAGGCTTGGGGATTGATGCCTGGCTCCTGGCTCCCTGCCTTTGCCACAAAGCTGCCTCCCTCCCTGCCTTCCTTCCTTGCTTCCCTGTGGGCTGGATCCATGTGGAAAAGTGAGCCTCTGAAGCCACTGCACCACCCCTAAATTATGGCGCCCTAGGTGGCTGCCTAGTTCACCTATATGGATGAGCTAGCCCTGCCCCTAGTCTAGGTTGCTAAGGCTCTACATCCCAGCCTAGTTTTAATCAAAGAATTTTTATACCTTTTGTACTTTTTTAGCTTGTGTAATTTGTTTCAATTCATAGAAAAGGTAAGAATCTTCTTTTCCACAGAATTTTACCAATTGCAATATATATTTCTTTGTATGTGTATGTGTCTGGTATGTGTTGAGAGAGAGAGGAAGAGATTATACCATAAATTATACTAGCTCATTTAAATAGGTATGTTTTTCTTGTCAACTGTTACTTCACATGATGTTTCTTAACTCTGTTTCACTGCAGCTGAGATGTTCAAAGACATAACTGAATAGTATGGTGATTTCCCTCTGAGTCTAATCTCTGGCCATCTTTTTAAATGATACAGTAAAATTATACACAGGTTGTAAAGAGACCACAGTGGATCGAACAATCATGTTAATGACTGTTATCAAGTGATTAACTATAGAGTTTGAGTGTAGTGAAGATTACATTATTTCACCTGTGAGATTGCCATGCTCCGTCTCTTTATGGCATATCTAATTAGCATGGTTCCATATTATAGTAGTTCCCGGTAGTATTACTATAGTTAAGAGAACTTGTCAGTACAGACATCTCTCCTTTATACATTAGATTGGGCATTTTAAATGGCCTTGGAGTATAACCTGTAGGAAAGTTCTGATGCAAACTCTGTTGAAATAAATGAGATTTGGACAAATTGCACAAGAGTGCTGTGGTCTCATCCACTGTTAGCTGCAGGGTTCAAGGATTGCTGGGTAAAATTTCCCAGTCAGTGGGTCCCTTCCTGCACTGCTCAGTGGGGTTTCCCCACAACAGCAAAACTGATAGCATAGAATAGTGCCTGCATAGCCCCTAGAGTGCCTGCTCAAGTGCAAGGAGTGTGTGGGCAGGCCCAAGGAGTACCCGCAGGGGGTGGGGAGCCAACTGGGTGTCATCCCTCCCTTCTGGGGAGTCACCCCCCTCCTTGGGTGTCACACGGTGCACTCCACACCCTCCACATCCCCCAAGGGATGCTACTGGACCTGAGTTCTAGGTAAATGTGCACAAGATTGCAGCTTTAATAATTCAGTAATCTAACAACAACACCCCCCAACTCCTCTTCATTCTCTAAAGTGCTGGTTTTGATTTTTAAAGTTTTACATGAGTTTCGATGAAGATATCTGCAAGACTACATCCTACCATATGAGGCTAGCTGGAATATGAAATCTTCAGCAAAGTCTCTATTACATATTCCACCAGCCCACAAACATGGGTTGGTGAGTACATGAGACAGGGCTTTCTCTGTCATGGTACCCCAGTTGTGGAACTCCTTGCCAAAGGAAATTGGGCTAGCCCATCTCTCTTGAACATCTGGCAGCAGCCAACACACCCAGCTGTACTGTTTCATACAGCTTTTTATACTTAAAATCAAGGTGTTTTTGTTTTTGATTTGCATGTGTGTGCCTGATTGCTTTTAAAAATCTTTTTGAAATGCTGTTATATTTGTTTTAAACAAAGTGTTTTATCTGATTTTACTTGCTACACATCAAGATCACTTGCAGATGGAGACTTAATACATAAATGCTTAAATAAATAAAAGAAATAATTTTTATTGTATGACAGCAATTTGAACACGTGGTAAAGGAAGAGGAACTGTCCTGATACAATACCTACAATGGGATATGTTATGGTGCTTAAGGAACAAGTCAAATGCTTTCATTCTGTTTAGTCCAGAGAAGGGAGGTTTTGGATTACTAGATATCTTGGAAACATCCAGGGATAGTAGTGTTGGCTATATAGCAGCAAATCCAATAAAAAATTCACCAAACAGTGATACCTTTATTGGAAATCAAAATGCACAATATACATGTTGCAAGCTTTTGAAACTTCACTGGCTTCTTCATCAGGCAAGGTGTTACAACCAAACAGGAGGGAGAAAATTGAACATGCTAGTCATAGGCCTGCATTTTGCTGTTTCTCTTCTTAGTTAAGATGGTATGGAGGGGCATATCTTGCAGTCTGGCACAGCCTCCTTCTGACCATGTGGCAACTGGAAGATTCTCAAAGTCCAGGAAATTTAACACCCATTTGCATCACAACAAAGACACTTCCTTTGCAATCCAATAGGAAATTCAATAGGAAGGTCCCAGTCTACTGGCTTACTCTTTAGGATTCCCCAGTTGCAGATGTAATGCAGTATCTTAACATTCAGAAAACATTCAGGGGTAGCTGTGTTGGCCATCTAGGCAAATCCAATCAAACATCCATCAAACAGTGATACCTTTGCTGGTTAACCAAAATGTACATATACATGTGCATTTTCAAAGCTTCATTGGCTTCTTCATCAGGCAAGAGCCAGTGTGATGTAGTAGTTTGAGTGCTGAATTACAATTTTGGAGATCAGGGTTCAATTGGTGCTTGGGAATTGAAACCATTGGGTGACCTTGGGGAAGTCGCACACTCTCAGCCACAGCAAATTCCTTGATAGGTTTGCTTTAGAGTTGCCATAGGTCAGAAACAACTTGAAGGCACACAGCAACAACAACAACAACAAAAGGGATTATTGGAGTTGTAGTCCGAAACATGAGATGCACCAAAACTTCCCCATTCCTTAGTTAGCCAATCAATATTAGATCAGTTAACAGCATTTTGGGCACAATCTTATACACTCACCTAGGAGTTAGACCCATTGGATACATAGGATTAAACCAGTGTCTGTCATCAGTAATGACCTGGATGAGGGCAAACAAGTTGAAACGTAATCCAGACAAGACAGAGGTGCTCCTGGTTAGCTGGAAGGCAGATCAGGGAATAGAGATCCAGCCTGTGTTAGATGAGGCCTGAAGACACAGGTTTGCAGTTTGGGGGTACTCTTGGACTCAGCTTTGAACCTGGAGGCCCAGGTCTCTACTGTGACCAGGAGTGCTTTTGCACATTTAAAACTTGTGTGCCAGCTACACCCTTTCTTTGCGAAGCCAGATCTAGCCACGGTGGTACATGCCTTGGAAGTTTATTGCACTGGGGTTAAAACGTTCCCCAGTGTGTTCTAACGTGCCTGCACGCGGGCGCACATGGAATGTAATGGGGCCAAGAACCCCATTTTACTCCACACTGGAACGCCGCCTTTGCCGCCGGGCATTCCAATCGTGTTCCCGTTGCATTCCAGAGGTGCCATTTCTGAGAACGCTTTAAAACAGATTACAGAGACCATACAATGCCCCTGCTGAAACAGCTTCATTGGCTGCCAGTTTGTTTTCGGGCACAATTCAAGGTGCTGGTTATTACCTATAAAGCCCTATATGGCTCAGATCCACACTATTTCGCAGACCGTATCTCCTAATATGAACTGGCCTGGACTCTGAGATCTTCTGGAGAGGCACTTCTTTCCATCCCAACATCATCACAAAAATGGGTTTTGTGGTAGGGATGTGAGAGAAGCCTTCTTGGTGCTTGCCCCTAGACTTTGGAACTCCCTGCCCAGGGAGATCAGAATGGCTCCCTCCTTGATGGCCTTCTGACAGCAGGTTAAGACCTACCTGTTCACACAGACTTTTAAGGAATTGTTATAAGGACAGGCTGGGATGTTGTACCATTTTAAAAATTATATATATCTTTTATTCTTTTAATAATTATCTGTTTAAACATTGTAATAATTTAATTTCTTTTTAATTTACTTTTTCTATGTTTTTAATTGTACTGTATTTTAATATTGCGAAACTGCTCTGAATCCCAGCGGGATATAAATAAATAAATAATAGAATTACACTGTTAATATGTTAATATCAGCTGATACATAGGCTGATGTTTCTGTTTTCATGGATGCTTGAGCTAGTGAAATTCTTACAGTGCAATGTCTGCTTAGAAGAAAGCCCCACTGTAAACAGTTGGATTTGCCTTTAGGAGCATGGTGTAGTGGATACCAGGGTTCGATTCCCAGCTCAGCCATGGAAACCATGGATTGAGTCACATACACTCAACTGTAGAAGCCCTGTGATAGGATTTCCTTAGAGTTGCCATAAGTCAGAAACAACTTGAAGGTACACAACAACAAAGTGGGTGTAGGATTGTAGCCCTTTTCTTAGAAAATAACAAATGCATGGCTCATGGTACACCTGATACATATTGGTTTAAGTAGCTTCTACTGATGATGAAATGTTTGCTTTGCAAAATGTTCCCACTTCAAATTCTCAAGTACCACAGGAAAAAAAATAATTAAACATGAGTCTCAAATACATATGTAGCCATAATGAAATGGCTTTTACTTTCAAAGTGTCACTTAATCTTATTTTTTTCCCCCTTTTCCTTTCAATTTTAGTGGCAATTTTTAAGGTTTCAATTTCCCAGGCTAGATTTTTACAAGTTAGAAATTGCTGTGAGTGGCTAAGAAGAAATGTAAGAAATATGAATTTAAAGAAGCAATATTACTGAGATTATTGAACTGTAGTTCCCAGCATGCCTTCCCATTGGTTATGCCTGTTCAGACTGCTATGAGTTTATGTTCAACAACATCTGGAGGACTGTGCAATTCCCAACCATGGTTTAAAGTAAATGTTGAGATTATTTTTTCACTTAAACTGATTACAAATGGAAGTAGCTTAAAGATGCCAATCAGGTTTGCTAACTCAGTCCAACTGGTATCTGCAGATTTCAGAAGAGCAGATTTCCCTTAGCTGACTACTGTTTGAACCTTGATTACTCCTTCAGTCTGCATAAATGTTGGTAACTAACTGGCTAATTAAATAGAGTTCTGTACCATGGCTTCTGCAGCAGATGCAGCTGAAATGGTTTCTAAAGGATTGTACCATTTCAGACAACAGGCAGGGGCAACCATTTTGTAGTTGAGTTTTTTCTAGACTACAGACGAAAAACCTCCAGCTACTGTTTTATTTTGAATGCCCATCATCCCTTAGCATCAATACTCATGCCATGGAGTAGCAGTAAAATATAGTGTAGCATGATATCCAGATGTTTAGATCAATGTGGCTGCAGTCAGGTGCACAGTCATCTGTTGGGAGTAAGCTCAACTGAACTTACAGAAAATGGCAAAATCAAGCTTTGTTCTTTGGATTTTGAGGGGGAATATTTTTAAGCCATGGATGGCTAAATACATTGATGCAGAATCCATGGATATGGAGGGCTGACTGTAGTACCTCCAGGATCATCCACTGGATCCATTTCCTCCAAGTTCTATATAAGGCTGGTTCCCCTCCGCCCTCATTCATCATGGTAGCTGTTTTAGCTGTTACTTTCTAACCCTGGAGGAACACTGCCTAAGTGACTAGATGGTAGCTGTGGTTGCAATGAACACATAGTAAGTTTATCAACTACTTGATCTTTTATTTTAGTTTAATTCTAAACCAGCCATCTTTTAATGCAGCCACCCTTCCATTATTGCTCTTCATTCAGACATTACTCAGTGCATGCATACAACCACATGTAATGTTGACTTTTTCCCATCTTGGTTGATAATATCAAGCACAAGTGGATGGTGGTAAGTGCCTCATTCTCTCAGGTAAAGGTTCCTGCTGCTTTGAAAGCAGTCATAGTACACCAACTCCTGAAGAAGATTTCTGGGGTGTTTGAGAAATATCACATAATTGGGGCATAGTGTTTAAACATGAGGTGGTTCGGCAACAGACTACCCTGGAGGAGACAGATTATCTGGGCCCACATTCAGACTAGAATGTGGTTCTGAAGCAACCTGGATTATACTGACCAGTGGTCAGATGAAAGGAAGAGGGAATGCTGCCATGTTGATCTTCCTGGATTTCTCAGTAGCTCTTGATACACTGACCATGTTAGAAAAATTTGTTTTGGGTGATGTCTCTTGCCCCGTGGTTCCAACTGGATGTAGATGCAGTCTCTTCTGGAACTCAGGATCCTGGCAAACTCCAACACAAGCTTCAGCTTGATGGAACAATGCCTAGTGAAACAGCTGCTTTATTAATGAAATAAACTCTATAGCAAGCTTCACTCAATGAGGGCTTTTATTGTCTTAGTTGCTATATACATGAGCTCATAGCTAATAACTGTACAACACATCTTTCTCTTAAAGTCCATACTCACAGAAAAACACAGGAAAAAAAGTCTTTGTTCTCTCAAAAGAATAACATTCCCACGATGTCCAGCCTCTTTCCCACCAGTTGCCATGCAACATAGGAACCAATCACAGTATAAACAAAAACATATATTGTTTACATTTCGTCTCGTCCATTGTCCTTGAACACTTTGTCTGAGGCCTAGTCTTTTTGCCTTCAGTCTGTAACCAATTTTTACTTTAGCAAACCGTTGTCACATCTGAACATTTTAAATACAAATATACAACAACAGAACATAATATCAAACTGGACCAGTTCTGTGGGATGAGAGTAAGAGGCACTATGTAATGGTTCCATTCCTATCCAGAGGAAAAAATTCAGAGAGGGACACTGGGAGAATCCTGCTCACCACCATGGCTGTTAACTAGTGGCTGCCATAAGTTTCTGCCCTATCCCACATGCTGCACAATATCTATATGAAACTTCTGGATGAGGTCATCACCAGTTTAGGGTTTGGGCTGCATATGGGACAATAAAATAAAGAGGTCTGATAAGAAGGAGGCCCTGAGGATTTGCAATTCCTGGGTCTGAGAATTGAGTAAATGACCTGCCCTACATGAGGTTTGCCCTTCCCTTGAAGGAGCAAGTGCGTAACTTGGGTGCACCCCTATCCATCTCTGTCACTGAAATCCAAGATCAATTCCGTGATTCTGAGTTCCTGGATATTAGCTTTGACTGATCCACCAGTTACCATCTTTTCTGGATAGGGATAACCTGGCCTCAATAGTTCATGTAGTTGTAGCTTTCCTGTTCTAGGCAAACAGAAGAAAAGGCCTGAGTCTGGAGTCTGGGTTCAGTGTACACCTAATTCAGTTAATGCCATTAACTCCGTGAACTAGGGCTGAACTCTATACCATTGCTTGTCATACAACACTTTTAAAACTTTCTCTCTAAGAACCACTTGATTCTTTCAATTACTTGTGCACCATAGGCACAAATATATATACACAAATCTTTTGTTTCCAGCCTCCCCCATTATTGCCAGATGTTGTTTGCGAGGTGGATTCTGAATAGCCTCACTCAGCAAAGACACCACACAGTAATACTGCTCCAAGCTTTTTTCATTCATTATGACTATCTTCCTTAATTTAGCTCCTAATTCCTACACTAGGTTCTTTTTGCATGTGTGGCTAAACAGCTGTTCAGTATTAAATTTTAGAGTGTTTTCCATAGATTTGTAGCCAAAGAATAATTCATATGAATAAGAGAAAACAGGGAAAGCAGAAAGAGTAAAAATAGAAAGCATTGATCCAGCCCAGCAGTGCTTTGGCTGACAATAATTAAATGATGCTTGGTTCTTAGGTATCACTTAGCTAAAATAATCAAAATGACTAAAGGGCTTCATGTCACACAAGATAGGGAGATAAGGCTTTTCATGGCATTGCTACAGTAAAAGACTGTAAAATAAAAATTACACCATATGTAAAAATTAAGACTATAAGAAGTTTTAGTTTACCTAATAACACTGGAATTACAAATCCATATCACCCATTCTCAATTCCAAACCTAGACTTTTGTATTGTGTTTGTAAGTGCCATTGGTTTCAGTGATACTGTTGCAGACAACCATAAGCTCAAAAGTGATTGAGAGAGCAGTCACCATTCAACTCCAAGCAGTCTTGGAAGAAACTGACTTTCTAGATCAATTTCAAACCAGATTTAGTATGGGATATGGAGTTGAGACTGCCATGGTCTCCTTAGTCAATGATCTCCACCTGGCCACTGACAGGGAAAGTGTGACCCTGTTGGTGCTCTTGGACTTCCCAGCGGCCTTCGATGCCATTGACCATGGTATCCTTCTGGAACGCCTGGGAGAGTTGGGAATCTGAGGCACTGCCCTCCAGTGGTTCCGTTCCTACCTCTCAGACAGGTTCCAGATGGTGATGCTGGGAGACAGTTACTCTTCTAAGAAAGAGCTAAAATCTGGCACCCCCCAGGGCGCCATCCTGTCTCCCATGCTATTCAGCATTGACATGAAGCTGCTGGGTGAGATCATTTGGAGACATGGGGTGGAGTGTTATCGGTACGCTGATGACACCCAAATATATTTCTCTATGTCTTGGACTGATGCATTAACTAAAGATGACATCTCTCTTCTGAGCCTGTCTTGAGGTGGTAATGGACTAGATGAGGGAATACAGACTCAAATTGAATCTTGGTAAGATGGAGGTACTCGCTATAGGGACCCCTAATCCAGGAATGGAGATATGCTGGCCTATTCTGGATGGGGTCACACTTCCCCTGAAGGACTCTGTTCGCAGCTTGGGGGTGCTCCTTGACTCACCTGTCAGCTCAGGTAGATGCTACAATCAGGAACACCTGTTATCAGTTTCGGCTGATATGCCAGCTGCGCTCCTTCCTGGAGCTGGGAGACCAAGAAACAGTAGTATGTGCATTGGTAACCTCTCGACTTGACTTCTGTAAAGCACTCTACATGAGGCTACTCTCATGCCAAGTCCAGAAATTTCAGCTGGTACAAAATATGGCAGCCAGAGTGGTCACAAGTACATCGAGAAGCGACCACATAACACCTGTATTGAAATCCCTTCATTGGCTGCCAATCAGTTTTTGGGCACGGTACAAAGTCTTGGTTATTATCTTTAAAGCCCTACATGGCTTGGGTTCAGAAGGAAACACCGTCTTCCATATAGCCCACCCTGCACCCTTCGGTCCTCTGGGAAGAACTTATTACAGCCTAAAAAAATCAAGATTATTTGCTGTGACCCCGAAGGTCTATTCCACCGCTGCTCCTAGACTATGGAATGACCTGCCGGAGGAGCTCCACCATATTGCTACCTTGATGGCCTTTAAGAAGACCATAAAGATGTATCTCTTCCGGCAGCATTTTCCTAATTAGGCACACACACACACCCCTGAACAAGTTACTTCTTTGCCCTGCAAACATAGACTATCCCTCCCCTCTTTGTCCTTTATTATATTTGTTCTTATTTATTGTAGTTTTTTTTAAATATAATTTTTAATTGGGTTGGGGGGGTTGGGGGGGCTCATTTTAATGGTAACTGATATTTTATTGTAATGTACAGTTTTTAAGATGTAACCCGCCTTGATTCCTTGAGAAAAGGTGGGCTATAAATAATAATAATAATAATAATAATAATAATAATAATAATAATAAGCAATGTCACTGCAGCTTAGAAATATTTTTAGATACACCTAGGTTTATATAACAGCATTTTCAATGGGTTATTGGGTTATTATGCGGTGTCAGTTGCTTAATGGAGAGCTGTTTAATGGAAGGCTCTTGAAGATTATTTTTGAAGGGCTCTTGATAACTGGAAATTCTATTTTGCATTCATAGTAAAATCATTCACAGGTTCAAGCTGCCACATCTATATCAGGAACACTTGTTTACTGTGTTGAATTTGTTGTAATTTATATTTCAATCTAATTCCAGGTTCCTTTAAAAGAGAAATAAAAAAAATATATACCCACGCCATCTGCATTGATCCCCCACCATGAAATAAAATGGCCAGACATGTTAATTGGATGTAAATAAATGGGCCTTTATTAGACCTAAAACCTATTTAAACCTCAGCTGATAACTGTAAACTTTCGATACTTCAGCTGAGGGTGAAATCCTGGCGCGGGTTCAGCTGAAGCCAGGTGTCTTTACCTAGGCTACCTCTTCAGTCTTCCCATAGGTCAAAAACACCAGACTCTGAGGGCAACTGAATCCTCGGATTGTATCCTCAGCCAGTCGTAGGGAGGTAGATATGAGGCACACTCTCCCAAGCTCCCTCGAGTTTGTAAGAGAGGGCAAAAAACCCATATCTTCCCCACAGGCTGTTTCAGGAACAGCCTCCATGGCCCTTGACGTGTGTGTGTGTGTGGGGGGGGGGGGGAGTAGGATTACCAAGTCAGGACTATTGTAGTCCTGTATGAAGAAGTGCATGTCTATTCATTTTTGTTATCTCTTTGGAGATATGTAAAAAATAACTTAAAAAACAAAACAAAAAACCAACAACCCCCAAACCTTTAGGCTTTAAGGGAATAACTAAGAATCGACTGAAAGTATTTACTCTAACAGTTGCTGCTCTGTGTTTGTTTTAAATGGTTTTATGTTGCTTTACATTTGTATTTCTATTACTTGTGAACTGTCTAGCTTTAAAAGCAGTATATAAAATACTGAAAGCAAATAAATGTGTTTCCAGATCAGAAGAATGGATTGCCCAAATCATACTCTATGATAATAAAAGAGAATACAGTTGTATGCCTGTTATCCTTTGCCTTAGATAAAAAACTGAAACCAACTCACTATTCTGTGAGCATACTGAGGGGACCCTGAGAGTGTTCATCATGGGGTTATTTTGTTTCTAAAACAAGATAATTACTTTTAATTAATCAAAATGTATCTGTAGCCTGCAGTATTATATTGTGTCTCTAGGTGATAGTGAGACACCAGGAAACCAGGCATCTCAGGAGTAAAGCTTTGAGGTTTGGTCCAAATGTTTTCATGAGTTTTGGCTAATTAAAAGGACTAAACGTTAATTAAACATTTTACCTTTCTCCCTGCTATCCATTTCCACTGCTGAAGCAACAGAGGTCCCACTTCTGTGTAATCCAGATCTCTGATGAATGTTGTCTGTACCTGATTCCAAGCTGCTCTTTCCGTTGAAGGAAAATTTCACCTGCCTGATGGTGGAGCAAGGAGAGGAGAGACTGAATGAGCAGTGGCATAGGGGGAGGGAAGAAGCAGTGAGAAAGAGCAAGAGCAGAAGGTACATTTGCCACGTTGCCCAGTTGTTTGGGTTTTACCTGAGTTCTAGCCATGTTACCTAACTCTAGTTTACACCATTAGCTGGCCTGCATCCCCAGATTTCTTTTATAAAAAGAGAATAAAGATGTATCTGTCCCATATGTTAGATAATTTTGATAGCACTTTAATTGTTATGGTTCTGTCCTAGGAAATCCAGATTTGGAGTCTGGTAAAGTACTTAGAGCATACCAAGTTACCTTGACAAGAGAGGGATTAATTCCATAATTCCTGTAATTCTTATTCTTATAATAAAGGCAAGGATAAGAATATTTTGGAAAGGGTAGTTAAATGGGGCACTTGGCTGCACCCAAGAGGCCAGATGCCCTGTTTCTGCCTCAGACATGGCAACTGGGTGGCTTCTCAGACAATCATTGGCTGTTAAATAAAGGGGTGTAAACAGTCTGGTTTTGCTGCAGATTTTCAAGGAAATTCTTATCCTAGGGTCTTTCTTATCCTGGGGTAAAGTTTATTTACCCCTGGATCTGGACAGATCCTCCAGTATCTGGCCTGATCATGCCACAGTTGTTTTGGCCTGCATCATATAAATAGATGATGCTAGGCTCTGGGACATTTGGCCCATGTGGACAATCCCAAGGAGAAAGGAAAACCCAGCCTTCTAAATCCCATCTACCTATCTACCTGAGAGTAGGGAATTAGTTGTGTATGTGTGGCTCAACCCATTATTTACAACATGATTTGTATAGCATGCAAATATGGCTACAACATTTTGTATAACTAAAATATGGAAATCTAGCTGGAAAGAATGTTGAACAGTGTGAGAGACAGCAGTGTACCTCATAAGCAGAGCAATTGGTATTTCCAAGCAGAAGGTGAGCAACCACCCATCACACACACATATCCTGGATGGGGGGTGGGAGGCTCTACCAGTGAAATAAAACAAGGTTAGGATGTAGTCACACTGCAGAAATAAAGCAGTCTGACACCATTTTAACTTCCATGACTCTATCCTGTGGTATCCTGGGATTTGTAATTTGGTGGGGTTATTATACTCCTGTAAATTTAAACCATTATTTCTACCCTTTAGAGCAGCAGAGAATGGGCTTGTACCCTCCTCTCTATGAAAGTGCTCTATGACAGTCCTTCAACCTTTCCTATTGTTTCATTTTCCATACCTCTTTCCATACATCCTTGTTGCCCTTCTCTGAACCTGATCCAATTTGTCTATATCATTCTTTAAATGAGGCACCTAGAACTGGACACAGTGCTCCGGATGAGGCCTGACTAGTGCAGAATACTGGTTAGGTATTTTGGTGGTAATATTGGTTTCCTTGACTTGGAAACTATACTTCTATTAATGCAACCTAGACTAGCATTTATCTTCTTGACTGCAGCATCACACTGTTGACTCATATTTTTTATGATCAACAATATATTCAAGGTGTTTTTCACATGTAGTACTACTGAGCTATCACCCCTCATCCTATACCAGCACATTTGTTTTTTCTAGCCTAAATTTAGAATTTTACATTTGTCTCTACTGAATTTCATTTTATTAATTTTTATGCCCAATTTTCTAGTTTAACCTGCTCCTTTTGAATTGTGTTTTTAATCTTACAGTGTGTTAGATTTGCAAAACTTGATAAAGATTCCCTCTACCCCATCATTTGAGGGCTGGTACAGACAAGCACAATACTCTGGTTTCCCAGCAGCGTGAGTGCATGGCATACTGATGACACACGCCTCACCACCTCCCTGAAGTTGGCATTACACTGCCCCACTGACCACACAGGGGGAAGAAGCTTTTTGGCATTCTGGCGGCACCGTGTTTAGACTCCATGTGTCTCAGGAGCCCTGGAAATCCATGGTGGCAGCAGAAAGGGAGGCTTTTTTCCAGCCCAAAAATGAGTGACATTTTGCTGCTTCTTTTGGGGCCAGAAAAATGCCAGATCGGGGCTACAGTGTGTGGTTGCTTTGATCACCAGATCAAAGGGGCCGCATCAAGCTGCCCCTTTAGGGCTGTCTGTATCGGTCCTAAGTCACTGATGAAAATGTTGAAGAGTAGGTTCTACTTTTAGACAGAAATCTGAGACACTCCACTAGAGACTTCCTTCCAACCTGAAGCACAGCCATAGATAATGAAATTTTGAGCACAGTTTTCTATTTCACATTTAATAAATTTGCTAATCAAAATATTATGGGAACGCTATCAAATGCTTTGCTGAAATCCAGATAAATGACATCCACAGCATTCCCATCTCACAACTCTGCTTACCATATCACTACTCAATGAAGTTCATTTATTTCTTCTTTGTTGTATTGCCCACATATGGAATGATCTCCTATTGGAGATCAGAGGTTTCCAGTACTGAGTGATTTTGCTGTCAGCTGAAGACTCATTTGTTTACCAAAGTGGTTTTGTGATCATTCACCTTGCCAGTTAGCCTTGGTGATTTTCATGACATATTACATTGCTTTGTTCTTTCATTAGTTGGTTTTATTTTATCTTTGTTGAATATTACCATTGAAAATTGATTTAGAATTCTTTGAAAAAAATAATGAAAAGTGGTTTATGTTTCCCCTCCTAAAATGCCAGCAAATCAATGCATACATTAGCAACCCACAAAATATTGTAAATCATTTTAAATTTTATATATGTATTAAATTTAATATATGTATTAAGTACATAATACTATTACTCATTCTTTCATACTAAAAATGCTGTGATTATTATTTTTTTCATTCTATTGCCCTAATATTTCATTTAAATAAATTTCCTTATGTTATAAATTAAAGCTTTCGTTAATCAAGCAGCCATTTGAAAAGGAAGATTTTAGAGACTAATTTCATGTCCAAGAGACTTCCAAATGAACATAATCAGAACTGAGATGCATGTCACTTATGCACAAACTGTTATTGGTGGTATACAATCTCATCATTTACACCACTGTAACCCCCCTCTGTTGTTAGTATACACTGTTCTGTAATCTACTGTATCCATAATGTGGTGTGTCCAGGGGATTACATTCTCTTAAATTGAGAATAGTTTAGAGCCAAGAAAATGGAAGCACTGCATATCTGGTGCCACTCAATCACTTAGGCAATTTTATTTAACAGCTTGGTGGCCTTTATAGATACTACTTAGTTATAGATAGATGTAGATAGATAGATAGATAGATAGATAGATAGATAGATAGATAGATAGATGTTAGGACAGCTTACAAAAAGCATTAAAATAAGTTTTTAATAAGTAAGATATTTTAAATTAAATAATATAATGAGTTAAAAACAGATTTAAACATTTAAATGTTTTAAAACTATATATAACAGTCTATGGGTTGAATTATGAGGCCCAAAGGCTTTAGTGAACAGCTATGTTTTAACTACAAAATACTACTGGTGATAAATCTTCCATAATTAAAATAGAGTGAAGATAACTAAGTCAGAATGCTATTCTACAATAGTTATTTTAAGTGATAACGTCTTAGTATGCTCATTTTTGCAAGAGGATAAAAAAGGGCCCTAGTGTTTCAAGTAGCAGTTAAAAATCAGAACTAGAAATGGGGGGGGGGGGGAACCACACTACATGATTTTATGCCTCCAGAATACTGAACACCACCGTGTAAAATTCCACAGGCTCTGATCATAACTTAAGAGACTAATTTTCATTAGATCTCATGGAAAATGTACTCATGCTTTCAATCTGGTAGTTCAAAGTAACTATGTAAGTTTTATCTTTCAGCTTGGTATTTTAAATTGAATGAGGGAGTTCATAATCAAAACTGAAGTAGTAAAAAGCACTTAGATGCTGGGCAGGATCTAAATATGAGTATGCAGCTATGGGAAAGGATCATGAAAACATGGAGAGCTTTGCTTTCTTCTTTCAGTATGGCTGAAGAGCCATGCTGCTTTTTTATTCGAAGCTGGCTTTTCACGTTGGCAGTTTGAATTGTCCATTGCAGTGAAGAAGCTCTTAAAATATGCAAAATGAAATCTGCTGAGAATGTTGAAATAAAGAAGGAAAAAGAGCTATTTATGTATAGTACTCTAGATCAGACGAATTGTTCATTTGAGGACTGTGAGGAATGGATGCCATATTATTTCAATGTCAGGAAATGCAATCTGTATCCTGTTCACTACACATATGTATGTAACATGCACTGGTAATGAATCAAGAGTGTTGGGGCTCTATGTTTAGATCAAAACTCAGATCTTGTAAGATGCAAACATGGTTCACATTTGCCCATTAAATGTTTCTAACTTTATAACTATTTAATTCTGAGCCAGTATTTTTTATAGTCATAGAATAACAGAATCACAGAATCATAGAGTTGGAAGAGACCACAAGGGCCATCCACTCCACCCCTGCTGCCATGCAAGAACTCAGAATCAAAGCACCCTCAACAGATGGTCATCCAGCCTTTGTTTAAAGACCTCCAAAAAAAGGAGGCTCCATCACTCTCCAAGGCAGAGTGTTCCACTGGTACAGAGCGTCAAAAAGAGGCGCCGGGGAGGCGCCTCTCCTTGCTCCGCAGCAGCGCCATAGCAACCAAATTGTGCAGCACTGCTGTGCGGCAAGAAAGAAGAATGCGGAACGCTACACTGCTGGCATGTTATCGCTGCGCGCACCATCTGGATGGTGGTGCACAGCTGCGGCGTGCCCATGATGGGCTAAGGTTGCAGGGCATATGCACACCCTGCCCCCGAGCAACCCTAGCACGTCATGGGCGCACCGCAAAGGGCCTGTCTGTACCGGGCCTACAAGATGATGTAAGGGATATATTAAGTGATAAAATATGTTTCAGATTATCCCAATTTACCTGCCATTATGGCATCAACACTACAGGCTTGACCAAACTTGTAGCCCTGGGGGACTAACTAGACTTCTGCTTGAGAATCCTAGGTGTCTCCATGTAGAGAGAATGCCATTTGTTGAGCAAATTAAATAATACAGGTGATTGTGTCATCATATAGTTGGAGGGAATCTCAAAGACTGATACAAAACATAATATCCAAGCATCCCTAATAGGTAGCTATCCAGCCTCTGGTGATACTACTTTTTCCTGGCAATTATTACTGAAGAAACCAAACTCATTATAAAAAGCCATAGTAAAAGTAATAGTTGGTTGTGTGAAATTATCGTAACCACTGACTGTTTTAATTCACCCTCTTGGCTCCTATTTATTTATTTCCAATATGTACTATATGTTGTTTTTCATTTTAAAAAATCCTAGAACAGTTTACATCAAAAATTAGCACAATGAAACAGTGATTAAAAAGATAAAACTATAAAGCAATAAAAACATGGAAATATGTTCATTAAAACTCAGGAGTAGCTGAAAGAGTTAACAATTAGGAAAATGAACAGGAAAATGCCTGGATAAACAATTAGCTCTTTGGTGGATGGCAGAAATACCCACCACTGAGGAAACCATTGATTCCTATCAGCTTGTGCCTTTTCTTACAGGAGACTTTTCCTACAGTTGTTTATACAAACTACTGGTAAATAGCTGTTCTAAGAAGCTATGGACAAGCAGAATCTCTCCTGGGAGGGTTTCAAAATGAACCTCAAATGCATTGAATCTACAATAGGTAATCTTATATTCCAGAGTCTGATTTGCACACTTCCTAACTGTATTGATCACACACACACACACACACACACACACACACACACACACACACACACACAGAGCATTCATACCTCTGATTAATCATTTGTCCACAGTTTACAGTGACAAATATTCACTTTAAAAAAGAAATAAACCCAGAGAAGCAGGGAAGTTTATATATAACAATATGAATAGGTACTCCTGAAGAGATCCTACTACATAAAGGATGCAAGGAAGGAGTCTTACATTTTAGTGATTCTTTGTGTCCATTCGGTATGTTTTTCAGAACTCTGAAAACTATGGGATAACTCATTACAATGGGAGAACAATAGAACTGCATCATTTCTTTTCATGCAACTGAAGCTAACGGCATGGAAGAAAACAACTTATTAACAGCCAAAGAAATGGGACAGAGCACAGCATGTTGTAATGCAGAGTCGCATGCGGGTGGGGGATCTAAATAGGGAAATGCTCTTTGGATTTTCATTCTGTCATTTCATGCTCTGCTGTAAAAGAAATGTCAGCTGTTAACTCTACTGCCAGTTTTATGTTAGAAGGTAGACTTCTCTGAGGGAACAATTTGCTTCTCCTTCTGCCTCTTCTTCCTTCCTTCCTTCCTTCCTTCCTTACTTACTTCCTTCCTTCCTTCTTGTTGCTCTTATTAAAGTATACCATACAAAAAGATGTAGATAAAGTCCCACTGAGCTGAGCATTGCGGGAACTGGGGTAAAAAGTATTTTTATTTAGAAGAAGGCCAGACAATTGGGGCAGACAACATGAGGACCACACAGGGATTCTTTGCTTTTTCTTCAGGAAGTCACCTCTCCTCCCTCCACTATGTCTGACATATGTCTTGTTTCCAAGTAAAATGATGGTCCTTGAAGCTTTCCAGAAATATGATTTGCCTTAAAACAAGTTATATACCTTTTGTGTGTCTAGATTTAAAGAGAAATTGTGTGGGCATGGGATATCATGGTTGCTGCCATAATCAATTCAACAGCATGGTTGCAGAGTAGGGAATGGTCCATAGTGAGTTCAAGGGAGGAGTGTGGGCCTCCATTCTTGATATTTGTCTACCCATGTTCATTTGGGACACATATGTTTGAAAATTACCAATTGTCATCTTTGGTGCAATCCTGGGAAAGTGTGAATGATCTTTAAAAGGGAAGTGATAAATAGAAATCTTGCCAAATGACAAAGAACAATGAAACTAAGGCGGTTTACAGACCGCTGGATACGGCGCCCCCGTCACGTGCTAGGGGTTGGCTGAGGACGCAGCGTCCATGCCGGCCTCACTCCTCGCACGTGACGGGGGTGTAATCATGGCGGCGCCCTGTACACACAGGGGGCCACCATGATTATGTCACACGTATGCCACCTCCAAACGGAGCAGCACGCATGTGACGCCCTTGCGCCGCTGCAGGGCGCTTGTGGTGCCCTTTCTGCGGTGCCGGGAGGAGCTCCATTTTGGAGCTCCTTCCTGGGTTTGTGTCACTGGCACAGCCTTTACAAGGCTGCACCAGAGACACAAAGGAGACCTTTCTCCCTTTTCCCGTTGCTGTTGGGGTGTCCTTGGGGCTTCAAGCCCCAAGGACACCCCTTTCCAGGCTGCGGGAAAGCAGCCTTTTGCCGCTTCCCAGCGGCCTGGAAAAGTGGCGAATCGGGGCCTCAGGGCTGCTGCTGTAGCAGCCGAGGCCCCAATACGTTGGGGAAAGGGGCGGGTACAGGCCGCCCCAAAGGTTTGTTAAATGCCAGTTCTACAGGGCAAGTCACCTGGAAGGTGGTCAAAGAGGATTTTCCATTATTACTAGTCAAAAATCAGTGTGGTGTAGTAGTTTGAGCATTGGACTATGGCAGGGGTAGGCAACCTGCGGCCCGTGGGCCGGATGCGGCCCAGCGAGGCCTTGGGACCGGCCCCAGCCCAGTCCTGCCGCCGATTGCCGCCGGGGCCTTTGGGGGGCAATTGTCTATAGAAGCCTCAGAAACATGCATTTATATTAACATTTTTTAAAAAATCAGCAAATTTTTTCGCGTGCCCTCCATTTTTTTTAAAAAAGCATCTTCCATTTGAAAATTTTGTCCTACATTTGTCCCGGTTTATTTATTTATTTAATTTTTTAAAAAAATATTGAATTATTTATTTTTTGGCTTCGACCCCCCAGTTGTCTGAGGGACAGCAACCTGGCCCCCGGCTCAAAAAGATTGCCTACCCCTAGACTATGGTTTGAGACCAGGTTTCAAAATGCCATTCAGTCATGGAAACCTACTGAGTGAGATTGGGCCTCTCAGCTTCAGACGAAAGCAAAGGCAAACCCCTTCTGAACAAACTTTGCTAAGCAAACCCCATGATAGGTTTGCCTTTGGGTTGCGACAAGACAGAAACAACTTGAAGACACACAAGAACAGCAGACAACAAAGCATTTCCCTATGTGGCTGTTAATCTCCCTTGAAGGGGTGAGGAAGGAGCCAGCTGAAAAACATTTACTATGGACCTGATGCCCTCTGGAATATATTCAAGCCAAAATGTTGTGGCCCTTGGGCATGCAAGCAAGTGTAGTAGTGAAGGTCAGTGACTTTTCTGGTTTGTTAAATTCAGTTTTGCTCTCTTTGCAACATTTCATTGTAATGAATGTATGAATGTATTTAGCTTACATTTATTGCTTTATTTCTGTTTTAATTAAAATTGTTGATGTTTGGTAATTTTTAATAAATTGGTTGATGAGAGCTGTTTTGGGTACTGTCTGCTGTGAAAAAGCAGCATATTAACTAGCTAATTAACTAACCAACTGTGAAGCCAATAGCAATCAACAGTGTCACATGGCATTAAAACAGGAAGAAATTTCAAAACTGTTTGGAGATATGAAATGGGGTGGGCAGAGGCAATCAAAGTAGAAGGAAAAAAATTAAGGTTCTACTCAGCAGGTGCATAAGCATCTGTATGGATCCCAACCAATGTGTTAGCCTTTAAATAACACTAAATTATTTTGTAATAGTATGTGTGTGTGTGTGTATGTGCACATGCATGTATAAATATGCAACTAACTGTCATAGCTCCATGAAACCTCTGAAAAATGGCATGGCTACTAAAAGGACCCTGAGGGTGTGCGTCTTGGGGTTATTTTGTTCTTTGAACATATCAATTAATTTTAATTAATTAAACTTCATTATCTTCAATACATATGATCTTTTAATATCCAGTAACACATAAACCAAGCATTGCACACCAGGTTCCTCAGGATTAAGAGGGCTCCTGAACAATAGCATCTCCTTAGAAGCAAAGACCAATGAGATTTGGTCCAAATACCTGTGGCTCTTGCCATTTCATGACTTCAAGTGTGTGTCCATGTGTGTCCATAGAGAAAGGTAAAAGAAAAAAGGGAGATTTCCTGCTTCATAGTACATTCGGGGAGGAGAGCAGGAACGTACAGAGTGAGTCAATGTCAGAGTGACAGAGTGGTATGGATTCAGTGTGCTGTATTATTGCTTGATTTTACTAAGATTCTAGCCATGCTACATGTGCTCGATTATGCCATTAGTTGGCCTGCTTTCCCAGCATTTATTTAAAAAAGCACTTTTCTAGCCTCTATAGAGCTGAGACACGCAACCACTATTTTGTTCAATTATTTTGTTAGACATTAGATTGTTACTACCTTTCAGTGCTTTTAGCCACTGAATAAAATCACAGCTATAATTGACAGTGCATATTGGTGCTGTAGAGACTTAAATTTGTAAAGCAACCCATCAGTCTCAGCATTGCATCCATGCTAATGTGCATCTATGCTATGTAGCATTGCTACTAAAGAGGCAGCCCTCCCCCTTCAGTGTTACAAAAGCTTAAACATGTGCTTCCTCAGCTGGCTCACAATCTTTTGTATTTGGTAACTGCATTTTTTTTTTTTTTACATTGCAGGGAGAGATTAAAATGTGTAAGAATTGAGAGGAAGAAAGAATGGGTGCAAGGATTCCCTTTCAGAATAATTTTGTCTTTCAAAACACAATCAATACTATATTACATTAAACACATGGTATTTACTCCTTTATAAATATATATAACATTGCACTTTTAATGGACTCATACTAAAAAGAAACTTTATGTTAAAGGTGGAAAGCGTTCTGCACATACTGAGAGGCAACGGGTCTTCAGATGCATTTTGCTAAAGTTAGCCCTCTATATTCACAGATTTTTAAAGAATGTATAAATTTCAAAAAGCAAACCTTGATTTTTGCCATTTTGTATAAGGGACAGCCTTTTACTGTGCCATTGTATTTAATAGAACTTAAGCATCCATGGATTTTGGTATCCACAGAGGGGTTGTGCAACCAAACCCCAGCAGATACCAAAGTCCTGCTATATTCCTGTTCAGAGGAAAGGTACTCTGGAGAGGCATTATTTAATTATCTCATTGCTGTTAATGTATAGTAACATTACAACTGCTAATGCTTAGCATTCAAAAGAGTTTTTTTAAGTAGGTAAAGCACTTTTATTACATTATCTCAGCAATCCCCACAGAAACTCTAGTCCTGAGTTTAGGTCACTGTGATTGTTTTCATTTTTTAAGATGAGGTGTGTGCGTGAATCTGAGTGTAGGCAAAGTGGGATAATTTATCGCAGGCAGGATCTCAAACTCTGTAGAATCCCCATTCCTGGGAAAGCTCTGTGTGTGTGTGTGTGCATCTTTTTCATCTGTTAAAGGTGCAGAAAATAAAGAGAAGGTCTCATGAGTATACTCAGGTTGGGCTTCAGGTTATTTATGTGAGGGAGTGAACAGGCAGGCCCAGCTCTATCAATGCTAGCCTGAAGAAGAAGAGCCCTCCCTCCAGTCCATCTGCCTTGGTCTAGGCCTCAGAGGGAGAGAATAACCACTGGACCTCATCCCCTTTCTCACCACCATTTCCTTCTCCTTTTGTTTCATGTCCTTTAGATTGTAAGCCTGAGGACAGGGAACTGTCTAATTAAAAATAATAATTATAAGCCACTCTGATAGCCTTTACAGCTGAAGGGCGGAGTATAAATACCACAAATAAATAAATAAATAAATAAAATTAATTAATTAATAAATAAATTTACATATGCATTACATCACAAAATTCAAGTAAAACCATATGGTTTTCTGTCTATAAAGCAGTTTTGAAAGTTATGCTTATGAGCTGGAAATTAGTTTTGTGTGTGTGTGTGTCTGCTGGCCAACCATTTTACGATCCACCTGGAGAAGAAATCAGGAAGGCGGTAAGGTTGAATGAGCACAGGGGTAAGGGTGAGGTGGGAAGAGAGATAGTACAAACTAAGAAAAAGAGTTTGGGGGAGTGAGAGGAAAGTGATTAGTGGACAATAGATCCATCAAGGTTAATTTTTTGCTAAAAGTAGCTTTCAGGTTCAGAAAATGTACCTGGCATCCTATTAGGGAATTGCAATGATATACAAGAGAGATCTTGTAGCACCTGTCTCTAGCTTTCACTCTACCAAATGCATCTGAGGAAGTAGACTTAAATCCACAAAAACTCATGCTGCCAACCTCTTTCTTTCCATTAGTCCCAAAGATGCTACAAGATCTCTCTACATACTGATTCTACCGACTAACATGGCTATATCTTTGAATTCTGTAATGATATAAGTCAGGCGTATGCTGTTATAACCCATTTGTTTGTTGTTGTTGTTGAAATTCTGTTTTAACCATGCAACAACAAAAATCCCCCACAAACTCACCTTGTAAATAGCTCAGCCAACTCTCAATCCCCATTCAGCAATGAATATTATTTGTGGTCATGGGCCAATCACTATCGAGATTATCGCATTGAATTTAAATAGCAATAGCAATAGCAAGTACATTTCTATACTGCTTATCAGTGCACTTAAGCACCCCCTAAGCAGTTTACAAAATGTAAGCTAATTGCCCCCAACAATCTGGGTACTTATTTTAGCGACTTCAGAAGGATGCAAGCCTGAGTCAAGCTTGAGCCCCCTGGCTGGGATAGTACTTGCAACCTTAAGGTTTGTGAGTGAGTGGCTGCAGTACAGGTGCCACCAGAGCTCCTGACATAAAATGACTTATCCCCAATGGGATAAAGTCACGATTACTTTTAAAAGCAGGTGTTATTTCATGCAGCTATGGCTGGGTGAGTACAACCAATATGCAATTTAGATCCCAGCTGCACTTATCCAGTGGCTTTTCAAAAATGGGAGCTGTTTTGGAAAAGCCACAGGATACGCACAGCTGGGATCCGGGCTGCATAAGTGTTGCACTCGCCCAGCTGCATGCATTAACACCTGCTTTTAAAATTAAATGAAAATTTATACCATTGGGGATACGTTGCTTTAAATTATCTTGTCCTGACCTATTGGACAGGATTTTTGTGAAGATAAATGAGGTGACTGCCTTGTGCTAATTGGAAGACAGAACAGCAGGCAGGCAAGCTATAAATAAATAAATAAATGTCATAGTTTGTTCTGCATTTCCAGAAACATTTGGCAGTCAGCTATCAACAACATGCTGAACTAGACAAAGCTATGGGTTGAGATAATTAGGGAATTTCGTATGTACTAACATTTTTTTTGTACAAAGAAACTATCTAGAACTGTTATGGCATAGTGGTTTGACTGTTGGACTACAATTCTGGAGACCAGAGTTCGATTCCCAGCTTGCCCATGAAACCCATTGGGTAAATTGGGTAAGTCATGTGCTCTCAGCCTCAGCAGAAGGCAATGGCAAATCTAAAGAAATCTTGCCATGAAAATGCCATTAAAGGATTGCTTTAGGGCAGGGGTAGGCAACCTGCGGCCCGCAGGCCGGATGCGGCCTGGCGAGGCCTTGGGACCGGCCCCAGCCCGGTCCTGCCGCCGATTGCCGCCGGGGCCTTTGGTGTCTCGCATGAGGGGCATGGTGGGGCAATTGTCTATAGAAGCCTCAGAAACATGCATTTATCTTAACATTTTTTTAAAAATCAGCAAATTTTTTCACATGTCCTTCATTTTTTATTTAAAAAGTGCCCTCCATTTGAAAATGTTGCCCTACATTTGTCCCGGTTTATTTATTTATTTTATTTTTAAAAAATTATTTAATTATTTATTTTTTGGCTTCGGCCCCCCAGTTGTCTGAGGGACAGCAACCTGGCCCCCAGCTCAAAAGGGTTGCCTACCCCTGCTTTAGGGTTTCCATAAGCCAGAAACAACTCAAAGGCATGGGACAACAACTGTCTAAACGCAAATCAGAACTACACAAAAGACATGTGAAGAATGGGGCGGTACAGATGGGCAGCGGGATGCCACTCCTTACATCACGGCCTCATTAGGAAGCAAAAACAAGCTGCACAAAGTGACTTCTTCTTGCTCTCTGGAAGGAGTGTCATA